>NC_141255.1:6988165-7420665 GCF_054856555.1 Leptonotus elevatus
CTTACTCACCAGACACTCCTGTGGTCCATGATGTCATCACCATCAGACAGCTGCCAGTGTGTTTTTCTTTTCCCGTCTTAACCTTCTTTTAAAACACAAAATAAACACACAAAATAAACTTTGTGTATTTTTACTGCTGTACTGGTTTTCAGGGCAGGCTAAGTCGTTAAAAAAAATGCCTACCTTTGCGAAGAGCACTCAGCCATAACAGCCTGTCTCTTATTACAAATCAGAAATTTCTGTCAAAAAACCCAATCACCATCCATAGTTGGGCATGCCACAAAGTTCAGTCATGTGCCCCCTGTTGTTCGCTATTTTCATGCGACCCTTTCACAATGATGTAGACTCATTTGTAAGCCTCTTGAATTGATGGGTGGAATCACAATTTAAGATTTTTTAAAAAATCCATGGCAAATGGTGACATTTTGAGGCGGTACTTGTAAAAGTTTAAGAACCACTGGGTTAAAAAGAAAAAAGATGAACCACCACCATCTGCTGGATGTGGCATTAAATGCACGTCACGGGACAGTTACGCAATTCATCCTGTGTCCAAATATTCATCATTTCATGTATTATATATTATTAAGATACGTTACATAACATTTGCCTTGTTTGTTTAAAAACTGCTCATATTCGTTTCTATGTTTTACGTAGTGCTGTCGTGGAAGTACAAGCTACGCTCCCCCCCCACCTACCAACAGCCAATCACGTCGTGCCATGTTGGGACGCTGCGGCCAATCAGAAGACGTGGAGACGACTGACGAACCACGGTAGCAGCTGAGCCGAGTGCGGGTCGGACAGTGACGCAGCTTTCAGACTGGGGGAATGATACACACACGAACACACTGTTAGAGTACACCTCCCTCCCTAATACCCCGCCTCCCTGCTCCCTCATTTGCATAGTGACTTCCGCCCCTGCTCGACGCGCGCGTCCTCCCCAAGCGCGCGCGCGTCCACCGGCGAACTAGCGGCGATGGCATGCGGATCCCCACGTCGCACCGGACCTCTCCAAGCTGACCCACGGAGCAAATAAGGAACCGGGGGGGGGCAGCAACCATGTGGTTCCTTAAGAACCGGAGGAGGAAGTGCTTTTTTTCCCTTTGTATTTTTTAAACAGGCAGCTTTCTGGTGACGAGCAGGCGGATCTGAACCGACGTGTTTATACTCTACTGTACGTGGAAGTAGGGCACTACTAAGCAACAACTCGCGGAGCCTGGCTAGGGATTTTACACTCGATTCCACGGATTAGACGTTTTTATTTTTTTAACATTTTTTTTAGGGGCCCGGTTTGAACGTTTGGGATTCCTGCACATAAGCCGCCCCCCCCAGCACGACCAGACGCGTGATTTAGTTGACAGCTGATATTATGGGGGAGCCTGCAGCGCGCACCCCCTCTCAAAGTACCTGTGGAGGGTATTAGTTTCACGCGTGGGACGTTTTCCAAACATCAATGAGCGCCCCCAGAACTGTCGTTTGCGTGTGAATATCTTCCAAAAAGACTGATCTGGCCCATGATCCCAACGCCGTAGCCACCCACACGTCCACGATGTGCACCATCCCCGCGGTGCTGATCGTGTTGCTGCGTGGACTCGTCATCTCTGCGGTACTGGGCTCCAACTCGGCGGGTACCGGAGATGGAGCCACCCCAGGTAAGCGCAGCTCATGTTGAATAGGAGGCAACCCCCACGCCTCCCACCGGGGAATACCATTCAGGTTTACCTACTCAATGACTTTATACCTAAAAGCTAAGGTACATCTAGGCCTACTTGTGTGGCCCTAAGTTTGTTTTTGTTTTTTTAAACCACTGAGTCGATCGAACCTTCTTCGTGTCAATCAGAATAGAACTTTCTGACTCGGGAGTCGGGTAAAACATGATAAATATGTAATAACAGACATGTTGGCACGCCGTCAGGCGGTTCTGATCTCAGCTGGCAACCGACTTGCTCGAGAACGCTGCCAAGGAATGACACTTTGACCGACGTGTGACACACGTAAAGGAATCTGGGGACATGGCGATGTGTCGTACCCGTTTAGCACGTCTGACGGACGGACAGCATGGCAAATTAACATTCATTGACAACATCTGTAAAAGCGGCAGAGCATTTGAAAAAGGAAGATGACAGAAACGCAAATATTGGCAGTAAAAGGTGCGACTTCCTGTCACCTGTGCCTGACATTTAACTCATTCACTGCCATAAATTCATTACAAAAAAAAAAGATTATAAAAAATTAGGGCAAGAGGCGATTAAAAAAAATATTTAATTAATCACATGACTTCACTAGTTAACTCACGATTAATCTCAAATTTTATATCTGTTCTAAAAGTACAATAAAAACATTCTAGGTTTTTATACTTTTGTTAACAAAAGTGGATTATTTTTTTAAACTAATAGAAATATATATATTTTTTTGATGTTTATAGCCGTCAACGGCAGTGAATGAATAAAAAATATACAAAGAAAGAAAATATTATTAAACATTTGGGGTGTCAGGTGATCAAAGTTTTTAATCGTAATTAATCGCATGACTTCACTAGTTAACTCACGATTAATCACAAATTTTATGTGCAGAACCAAATGTACAATAAAAAACATCTAGATTTTCAACAAAAGTGGATTTTTTTTTTTAACTAATAGAAATAGTTCAAATGAATTTTTGACATTTATAGCCGTCAATGGCAGTGAATGAATTAAAAAAAGAAGAAAATATTATAAAAAATTCGGGGAGTAAGGCGATTAAAGTTTTTAAACGTAATTAATCGTATGACTTCACTAGTTAACTCGCGATTAATCACAAATTTTATGTAAAAAAACTAAATGTACAATTAAGAAAATCTAGATTTTCAACAAAAGTGTAAAAAAAAATTTTAATAGAAAAAGTAAAAATACTTTTTTGACGTTTATAGCCGTCAACGGCAGTGAATAAATAAAAAATAAAGAAAAAGAAAATATTAAAAATTCGGGGCATGTACAAAACTAAATGTACAATAAAAAAAATCTAGATTTTCAACAAAAGTGGATTTTTTTTTAAACTAATAGAAATAGTTATAATGAATTTTTGACGTTTATAGCCGTCAACGGCAGTGAATGAGTTAAAATGCGAATGTGCAAGTGTTTGTTTTTTCATAAAATTCGAACCGCAGGCTGTTTGCACACAGTGTAAGCTCTCTTTTGGACATCTAACATTGACAATTTGTGGAAGACACCTGAAAACCAGAGGAACCAGATGCCCGATAAGGCCTGGGGAAGCCTTCCCAGGATTTGTAGAATGTTGAGCGTTAGGATTATTTGGGTTTTTTGGTGATTGCAGCAGACTGAAATAATGAATTTTGTGGTTTTTCAAGGTATTCAAGATTTAAAAACAAAAGTGCTAGCATTATGCTAAAAACAATGTAAAACGCTATATCAGGGCTAACAAAACTAGATTCAATGTTATAGTAATTGTAAACCGTCCTTTACTAATTTGTATTAATGCTGACAGCATCAAACATTCATTTGCATATATTCTTTATCCTCCGCAAAAACAATGGTTGATTGGTTGAATTCTCATGAATTGTTGCGAATTTCGAGGGACTGTTGGATTGTCTCAGCAGTCAATTGTGCACTTGTCCTTTTCCCAGTGTGAGACTGGCAAAGTTCTGATCTCTGTCCAGTGGACCAACGGACAATGCCGCGTCAGTACCCGCCTGGCCGCCGCCACGCTCGTTGCGTCAGCTCGCCTTGTGCGGCCGGAGAGGAGAAAGCGAGTCCTTGTGTGACCCCAGTGGACGTCAAAGCTGTTTTCAAAATGGATCAAGGAAGATTAAAAAGTTGGCGCGTTTTTGAAAGACCTGTTTTTGGGCCGATGTTAAAGAAGCGCCAATGCGTCCCACCCACTTTTCCTCAGAGGCCGTGCGTTCAGTGGCAACATGAACATGGTGTCCTCCAGTTTGAATAGTTTTGTGTGTTTAGCTGATTTGAACAAACAAAGCCCTTTCCACTGGCTGCAAGCAACATCCACTTCTTAAATAATGAGCCCTGATAGGACTGCAGGCTACTGTATAAACCAGGGGTGTGCCCAAAAAATCGATTCTCATAAGAATCGAGATTCTCATTTAGTATGATTCAGAATCGATTTTAAATGTTGAAATTTCAATTATTTGATACTGTCTTGCCCTTGTTTGCGTGTGCCTTAATTGGGAGCACTGTTTATGTTGTACACGATTTGGCCTCTTAGGGGCAGTGTGGTTTCACGTGTTCTGATACACTGTTAAGTTGTAGCCACATAGAAGCAAAAAGTTATGATGAAGTTATTCCAATATATATATATTTTTTGCAGTGTAGGAAGAGCATATGTCGATCACTAATGTTAAGATGCTTCTCTGTATATATTCCTGAAGCGTTTTGTATGAATAGCTGTTCTTTTGAGTGATAAAAGTGCCACGAGTAGCGCGCTAATTAGCATTAGCGAGTCAGACTGGAGTAGATCATGACAATTGTTTTTGTTAGGGTTTTGATTATATCAATATAATTATCGATTTGAAAACGATTAGATGGTGACAGCCCAATTTTTCCTCCCGGTTTAGTTGCAGGTAAACTTCTCCCTGCTTCAGTCTGCTTTAAGAGAAGCAAACACGTTAGCAAGCTAAAGGCTGCTAGCCGCGGGCCCGTGGCTAATGGCTAACATCAAAACAAAACAACATTTACTGAGACAGACATTTATGCCAGACTAGCATAATTAATTGAATAGTTTATTTTAGTTTAATACAGAAAGGTAAAGGATGAACGTGAGCTTCGCTAGCCTGCCAGAATTCATCATGCAGGCCCAGGTTGCTGGTCCTTGAGGTGTTTTGCCAAATTTGTCGAGCTGCTCAAAAGCCAGTCTGGTGTTTCTGATTGCTCAACACAAGGCCGGTTGTCTACCCTGGACCCGATCCCAGTCTCAACTATTCGTCATATTTAAGCGTCACGCTGCAATTAAATGTTCAAATATGTTTTCTAAAGGCTCGTTGTGAAAGGTCAGCGTTGTGTCACGGTACCGGCGCCGTCGACTTGCCTGTTGGGCATCCGCGAAGGTGGACAGCTGCTGCCCCCGTTTGTCTCAGTCCATGGGCTTTAAGGGTTGTTATTCAACCTAATGAGGCCCGAGAGCAGACCCCCTTTCGAGGGTATTTATAAAGTTACCGTTGGAGTTTTTCCTGCTTATTTTCCACCAGGCGGCTGACTAATGCTGATTTCCCTTGCGGTCATTTTGTTGTTCTCAGCTTTCAGGTAGTAAATAGTAAGTCGCGGTGAGCGGTAAACGCCGCACCACGTTGGACTCTGTGGCGTCTCGATACAGTAGCGCACAACCCTGTTGTCGGCCGCACGTAAAAGGTGTTTATCCCCTAGTTGGCAGTGTGCTACACTTGGCTGCCCGAGCCCTTGGCGGCGGAAGTGACCTGCACCATTAGGCCGTGGCTGAAACCGGTGACTATATTTCAAGACAAGAACGTTTGGACGGCTCTCGCAAAGTCATATGGAGAAGCTTCTCCAGTGTATTTTGTCATTGGTTTTATGAAATCTGACATTGCAACAGCACCTGTTCGTAAGGTCCCTGAATCAGCTCGCCGTGCTCTTGTGCGGCATTGCTAAGGCTTGTCACCCTAACACAGGAAGAATCCGAAGCTGCGCGCCCTTCACGGACACCTGAGACCGTCCCCGTGGCCGATCTCTTTTAGCGTGTCACTTCCGGGGATCCGGCGCGCACTTTCAGTTACAGTGTAGTCAAAAGATATGCGAGGCTTCCGTGTGTCAGGGACTTTCCGGCTGCGCGACGCGCTAGCATGCGCGAGGGAAGGTGTGGATTTCTTTCGGCATGTCGTTTGCTGCCGGTCTGACCCGTGCGTCTAACAAGGGGGGTCAACAAGCAGAGACCCCAGTTTGTCACACAGACCTGACAGCCGACCTGCTCCTGGAAGCGCGTGTTTGAAGATTAAACACTAACGAGAACCGTAGTCAAACGACTGCACGTTTGAGTACCCTATCAATATTTGTGAAGGAGAGTTCTAAATCTACAGCCCAACTATTGATCTGCGTTCTGGATCTAACTTGCCCTGAGACGACGAGACGAGCCCTGATCTGTCCGTCTTTGGACCAGTTGGCATTATGGGCCGAAATGGACCTGGTCAGAGATGGGGATTCGGATAGGGACTTAAGTCACTATTTTTTTTTAAAACTTGCAACTGACTTACACCAGTCCACTAAAGAGTCAAGACTTGACTTGAACCCGTCTTTTGGGATTCGTGAACATAAGAACTCTCTATGATGTGTCTTGCTCTCATTGTCTCTCTGCGGCTCAGGCGCCACCTCGTAAGTTGTCCCTCTCGCTCTCTCTACTTTTCTGTGCGCTCGAGCAACATCCAATAATAATGACGTACAGTAGACAAATACGACAATGCACAAACAATCACCAGCATGGCAAACTCGGAGCAACAGGCTGCTGCAGTGCTGCCATTTGTTATAGCTTTTGCTTTTAAAGACTTTATCCAGCAAGTTGGACTTGTGGTCAGGGACTTGAGACTTGATTTGGAACCTAAAGATTTGGACTTGACTTGGACTTGTGGGTCAAAGACTTGAGTCTTAGAGACTTGTGCCCGACTCTGGACCCCGTATACTGTATCGGGATGACTGCGCTCTTTTGCAATAAGTGAGCCAACCGACTGGAAAAGGTTTACTTCTTGGTGTCAATGACTGAAAAAGTTTCCCAGAGCACCTCGTTCCCAGAAAGACCTGACCTGACTTGACCTATCCGCTGTCTTTTTGAGGACTTCGTCACTGGTGTCCGTAGCTTCCTGTCCTTCCTAAGCTGTCAGCAGTTGGAAAAGCATCATAACAAAGAAATCGACTGTTATGTATTCCTGGCGACTTCACGCCTCGGCATCACTGCGGCATTCCAGCAATGCGATCCAACTGGATCTGTACATGAACATGACAACTCTAATGATAAATGACGCCTCTCCCTTCACTCATGACTTTCTTTGTAATGCAGATCTTCATGTCCTAAAACATTTCAGAGGTATTTTTTAATTTTCCAGCTCGGTGTGACCAAGAGTGTCTTTTTTTTTGTTCAAAACCGGATCGGAGTAATGAAAGATCGCTAACATCACAAGCGGCTCGAGTGTGCCTAACGAGAACCTTGGATAACCTTGACGCGGGATTTGCGCACTTTCAATTATTTAGCTCTTCATTGCCAATTCTTTACACTAACCCCGAGCCGCAATCGTCTGTCGGCAGCCTTGCCTACTTCCTCCCGTCACGCTTATAGGCAAAAGAGCATGTCAAGACTAAGCGAGGTAATTAGAGAGGTCTTTAACCCCGCCTTGCCTTCCCAATCATTTCGCAGGCTTCCCCAGGCCGACGCAGATATGGTAAATCTCGTGTTCGGGGGGGGGGGGGGGGGGGGCTCTGTTATTCAAACGTTCCTCAGAATCCTGGCCGCATAGAGCGTCTCCTTTTCTGGAAGTTTTTGGCTCAGGCCTGACGCTCGAGTTAAACCCCCCCTGCCTTTCAAAAGCCTAAGATAGGATTAGTGATGATTTAACAGGGGTTTTAGGCGCACGGGGAAGGGGAACGATGGTCGCAGGCAGGCATTTCAATGGATCAATGAAAAAAGGCGACGGAGAGAATGATCTCTTAAGAACGGCCATTTCTTTTCTCTTCTGCCAATTGCAGATAACGTCGCATCAGATATGCATCAAGTGTTTAGTCTAGATTGCTCGGAGATGAGCCTTTGGCAAATGGTCAACGCAAACTCTTGTTTCTTTCGCATGGCAAAAATAATCGCCTGCGTTTGACATCTACCTGTGCTCTGACTGCAGCATCGGCAGAACTGAAAGTTTTCTGGCAGAGGAAGTTTGATAGAATGTCAAACAACAACAACTCACAGCAGCTAACTAACCTTGTTATTGACGCGCATCTTACGAGAGGAGGCTGACAGCGCCACGCTTTTTGTTTCCGGATTCCTTTGAAGCACTTGTGTGACAGTTTGCTAAAGCGAATTACTACTTGCGCTAAACATCTGCTTGCGTGCAAGCAAAGGGAGACCTCTGCCATTGTTGGGCTCTTACATCCTGACAAACGGGAGCCCGCCAAGATGAAAAGAACTCCGTGCTTTCCAATTTGGTAGTCTTTTGGGACCGTCTGTTTTGATTTTTTTTTTTTGCGCATGTCCCGACCACCTCCTCTCCCGGAATGCGAGGGGTCACTCGCAGTGACTTCCTGTCACATGGTTCCTCATAACCATCCCTCAGCACGCAAAAGACAGAGGACACCTGGGTAGGGAAGGCTCGTGCTGTCATTGTTGTGAATTTCACAGACTACACGCTGTCACTGTAAATGGCAGTTTTTAAAAATATCTCGGGATTGTCTTTTATTCTTAAGCTTCAGAAGATATCTTAGAAAGAGTTTGGTGAACACGCAGAACAGAATTAGGCCAATAATAAAAATAAACTGTGGTTGAATTGACAAAACAGAATATCAAAAAGGCTCTTTATGTCCATGATGATCAGGCCCTCCCAAATACCCCCCTCCCCCTCCCCTCACCCCAACCCGACGTTGACAACTTCACCACCCATTCACGTGCGCCGCGCATAACGCTGTTAGCGAACGTGTGCTGATTTTGCAGCTCTACTTGCCTTTAAGCTTTAGCTATGACTGTGCTTCCGTGTAGCCGGCGGCCTTCACTTGGAAGTGGCAGATCATGGGTGGAGACACTCGGTGTCGGGGCAGTATTATGTAAATGAAGTTGACCTAAAATTTAAATTGAGAACAGATTTTCTCACACTTGATGGACGGGCCGGCACTCCAGAGGCACAGCTATTTGGATACAAGCAAATTATCCACTTTTTGACACAACTTTTCAATTAGCAGCGATACCCGTCTGATACCATTAAAACTCAATTGACTTCAAGTCCTGACAAACTGTAACTAGAACTATGGACAATTCAGGGCTTAGGTCAAAATGGCGGTCTAACTCAGGGAAAACAAGCTCTCGGCTCATTGAAAAGCATTGGACTTTGGATTGTTGTAATTCGATTTGTGAGGATTATTTTGATTTCAAAATGTGTTGATATGTCGTTTGACTACTGCAACCAATGCCTGCAGAGGCAAAAGTGTGATATGAACACAAATTGGACATAATTGGTCTAGCGTTAGATGAAGAGGCACTTGTACAATATTACATTATGAAAAAATTAAGGAATCAAAACTGAATATATGTAAACAGTTTAGTTATTAGATCATCTGAATATTGTACATTATGCTAACGATGTAAAAACTGTTTCATAGAAAATTCAAATGTGCGCCGTCCGAGCTAAAACACGTCAAAAGACTAGCATATGGCACGTTCGCTAGCACGGAGCTGTGGCTGTTTGTTCTCTGGCCAGCCAAGAGTACGACATTTGCGTCAATAATTTCAGCGATTAGGATGATTAGAGGGATGTTTTACCTAGTTTTATTTAGCTAACCCTTATGTTTGCCCTCCTGTCGCTAACCCCCCCCCCCCCAAAACAAAATAAAACAAAATGGGAATATGTCACTACGAGGAGAGCAGACGGCGGGCTTTACACCATTTTTAAAGATAATGATGCAAGCTGGTTAATAACAAATAATACATTTGATCACACTGGAAAACGATTCTTACTACTTAGAAAGCGCTAACAAAGCACTGTCTTGTTAGCCTCCATTTCAAACATTCCATCCCATCCCATTCCACTCTTTCGCTACTTTTCCACATTTTATGCCGCATTCAGGGTCCATGGGAAAAACATGGAATAATAATTTAGTTTCCATTATGTTATGGTCGGAACATCCAACCACATAACCACTTTTAGGCCTGATTTTCTGAGAGCTTTGTTTGCTCGTCACAGGCAAAAGCAATACAATATGCCGTTTGCTTTCTGCGAGTTTGGGCCATTGTATTGCGGAAATATCATAAAAGCGATGTTCGGAATCGGAATTATCAGTAGGCTGTTGGTAGTGTGTAAACAACCAACACTTTAAGTTGAGAGCCCGTCTGGCCAGCAAAGCAAATACAGCATTACATATTATGTAACTGTAATATCCAATGAAGGCTGCTGAATATCATGTGAAGGGGCCTCATTGTGTAACATCTCCTGTTGCTCTCAGGAAAAACTATTTGTCATTATGGAAGCCGCCACGGTTTCGGTATCAGCCGTTTTAGCCTGACCGCCGACGCTCTACCGATGCCACTCTCTTCCAAACTTAGCCGAGGCACGTGTCCAGTTAAACATCTCCTCTTGCTTCTTGAGTGGATTGCAGAGCTTGACTCCGACACGTAAACAGATACAACATGCCCAAAATGCCACAGTGTGGTTTATGGTAAAGCCAGAAGCTATTAGCCTAGCATTGACGAGGGAACTGACACTGTGTTTAGCGCGGGATATAAAGCAATGTGTTTCTTGACACTTGAGTCATACAGATGGACTGTAAGGTGGCAGTGAGTTCATCGTATTCCAGAATAAGCAGCTGTTTCTCAAGTAGTGACTAATTCATCAAAAAAGGGGCTTCAAGCTGCTCAATGCCACTCCCGATTGAAGTTTGCTGTCAAAGTAAACCAGCATAAAACAAAGTTAACTATACTTATTGTGTCGCAAAAAGCTACAAACAACTGTCTCAAGAAAAGTCACACTAGCTTAATGCTAATTAGCATCTATCTGATCTGGTCAATGAACCTATCAGCGAAGAGCAGACGCTACTTCAGAAAAGCGACTTGCGGAAGTACACATCTTTTGAAATAAATGCTTCCAGTGCCGCCAGCTGCTGGGATTTTATTAATGAGTCTTTGTGTTTATGGTCATTTAAAACTGAGTTTAATGCTGAATTAAACAATTCATCTCTCCCGCACGCCATTTTGAATGTTGTGAGGATAGAATTTCGCTGCAGAAGAGTGAGTGATGGTGCTCATGAAGAATACATCAAAGCAAAGAAACAAATTTGATTGCATGGTTCGTCCGTCCTGTCCATGGTCATGGTCACAAACAAGGGCCGAGGATCGAACAACCTCCCGGTAGGGCAACGACCGTTCTACCACAGAGCCGTGTTGCGTGTTCATAAGCGAGCCGTTTCTCTGCCCAACAACTCAAATTAATGAGTCAAATCGTTCGCAGTATAGAGGGCGAGGTGAAGGTAACCTGTCGAAACCCCCTGAAATGATTTCTAGAATAGTTGATTTTACTAGGACTGAACTTGCGATCCCCCCCCCCCCCCCCCCCTCCCTTCAATATTGCGATTTAAAATTATTTTTTCAAGGTCATCTTCCCCATCACTTTTTTTTTAAATCAGACTTGTGATATCTGTGTGATTACTGATAAATTGTGAAAATACTCCATACTTTTGGCTCCTTTTTAATTGAGTGTTCGAAGTGAGCCCAGCCTTGCCTGACTGTGTGGCAAAAGAGTCGATTTAAACATTTGAAGACAACCTTTGATATATTTACACAAAAGACAAGTGACGAATGAGAGGTGTGGTCATTGCCTGAAGGCAAGTGGATGTACCCTCATGCAAATTGAAGAACGTGCACAAGGAGGCTCCTTCCCCGAATCGCTGTCTTACACAACTTCCGACGATAAAAGTGACGGCGTGACAGGCTTCGCGTACTCCCGACCTCAAGTGATACAGAGGATGAAGTCCGTTGGGGCTCCCGCGTTTTTCGACGACACACTCGTCTTTGTGAAGTGTGTTTCCCACGCCAACTCAGATGGACTGACCTTAACGTGGTCCCACGTTCGGACAACGGAGGTCTTGCGATTGTGTTTGGCTCTGTTGTTGCACTTGAACGCTCCTCTGCAAGGTATGCCGTTTTTCGCAGTTGAAATTGAGTAACGGGTACTGATCAACGTTTGTGACATTTTGGTCTGGTGTTGTTAATGTAATGCCTTGGCTTAAATCAAGGGTGCGAAACAATGACATGGTGTCTCCGCATCTAGACCCGTGCCTTCTGGTCATCCCCCCGTGTGTGAGCGATGCGGACCGCTTCAGCCTGGTGGCCTTGCGCCACATCCATAAAGAGCTGGACGACGACAACGACGGCGGCATCGAGGTGAACGAGAGTGTGGAGGTGAGTTTTGCAAATACACATTTTGGATTTGTTCATTACTCGGGTTCTGTTCCCCTGCTGAATTTGGGAGACAGGCGGGGTAAACCGGTCGCCAGCCAATAGCATCCTTGCAAAATTTTGTTGAAATCAAACAGCTTGTCTCAAGTTGACACTCGCAGGCTTCCCGTCTAATATTTAGTTAGCAATGCTCACAGCAATCTCAAACTCTCTGCTTTGCATGTGGCTTTTTTTTGAGCGTCCGGTATGGCTGACATCCGAGAACTCGCTAACCCCACGCGATTTCTATGTAATTGACATTCTTCTGAGCGCCGCTTTTGCATCGCATGTTTTGTGTTAGTGCCGGTCTTTGTTCTATCGACCGACAAGACCTCACTCGTGACTGGAGTGACACAGATGTGAAATGTGAAATGTCAAATGCGACCAAGACCTGACGCGAATGGGAAAAATCTGCGAACTCTGGATCCAACCTCAAACTCAAACTACGAGCGCAAATTTTTTTTTATATCGTTTAAAGGTACTGTTGTAAGATTACATCTTTACCAAGGGCGGACTACTGGCCATCGGGAATTTTGGCCATTTTCTTTCTTCGGAGGAGAAGGCATTAAGATTAGAGTTTCTTCTAACACCCTCCACCCGCCCTCCTTGTTGATACCCTACACCCGTCCCACAAAGATTCCACTGGCGCTTACCGCCTTTGCCCCCCCCCACCCCCCTCCCCACCGACTGTACAGCCAAAAAGCTGAGGCTAACAAAGGTGATGGTCATTACTGTAATGGAATATCCGCTAGTTGGACATTCGCTTTTCCGTGACCTGCATTTCAGGCATTCGTGCTTGTTTGTGTAAGGAATTGTCACAGAGACACGCAAGACCTCGGACCACTGAGACGGTCCATGTGCATTCGAGTCATTGATCCTTATTACTGGCTGACTCTTGAACTCAACATGACCCAACAGGAAATTATCATTGTGGGGCATTTAGCAATATTTCATTGCTATTTGATGGGCGCTGCATGCATTTCAAGTTGGGTTTATTTGTGGACTTGCAAAGAAAACTCCCCAAAGACCCATTTTGCCATCGTGAAGCTTTGATCAAACTCTTCCCGCCTGTCTCATCAGCCTGAAAAAACACCAACCAAAACCTCTTGATGATTATTTATAGTCTCGGAACTGTGCCATTTATTTTGTGTAACGTGGCTATTAGTTCCTTTAGTGGGTCTACTTTAGTTCCTTGTGCCTCTTTGCTATGCGCCATTTGTTTGCCTTTCCTGGCAATGTCATCACAGGGAGGTCGCCTGAAGCCACTGTGCACATTTACATTTGTGCACCGTCTAGTTAAATATGCATTTCGTACCGCACCTGAGGGATAGGAAGTCCCCCAATTGGTAAAACTAGTCTCTTTCAAATTGGTTTTAAATGACTAGCAATTGGACATGAAAGTATATGGAAGTTTAAAATCACAAAAGACAAAGGGAGCCACAAACAGATGCAATAATACGATATTATTATTATTATTATTATTATTATTATTGATTATAAAACATATGCTTAACCGTTTAAATTGTTTCATCCCATTAACTCATTTGTTCCCAAAAACTTATAAATACGTCCGTAGAGCATCCAGAAGGCTTTGATGCAGCCTCTGAACTGAAGAGAACGCGTGAAGCAATAGCAGTTATTACAAAAACGACCGGCAGGTGGCAGCAGAGTATAAGGGATCAACCAGGGCCATGTTGCAAAAAGCTCTTTCCCCCACTGTTTTAAACAGATTTCTGAATAATGATGAAACTGCAAAACGGAAACAGATAGAAATATATATTTTTTTCCTGATGAAAGAAGAGACTCTAATCTTTCTTTTGATAGATAGGTTTTTATAGCAATAGAACACAATATTTGGCGGGCCTTGCAAAATCAGTCTAAATCCAGTAAAAAGACGGGAGCGAAGGGGGTTGCTTCAGCGAAAATGGCTGAGAGTGAATGAGTTAAGGGCAAAAGGTATTCTGGCATTTCTTAAGTCGTGGCAAAGACTTCTTTACGGGACCATGAAGCTGTTAAAAAGAGGACTGTCGGAAAGTTGACACATACGCAGGTGAAAGTGGAACTCTTGCTGGCTTTCAAAGTCCCTAAAAGGGAAAAAGATGAGAAATGAAAGTCTGCGGTATGTGTAACCGAGCGAGAGAGAGCAGCCAGACAACTCTGAAGAACTGTATCTCTTAAACATGCAATAGTTGAGGAAACGTGTGCCCTAAAGAAACCCTAAAAACAGACACTCATAAGTATTATTTATCATCTCTCTGTAGTTTATAAGAGAGGACATGAAGCAGCATCAGACCAACAAGCACAGCAACCTGCACCGCGAGGACCAGCATATCACCGTGGAGGAGCTTTGGAAGGGCTGGAAGACCTCTGAAGGCAAATACATTACTAACTACTAAACTTGTGCTTGTTCAAACATCTGTTTCTCCATACTGTGTTTTTGCTCTGGCCGTATTCCTGGTGAGACAATCGTATGGGTTTTTGTTTCTATCAGTTCACAACTGGACAGTGGAAGACACGGTGCAGTGGTTGAGGGAGTCGGTGGAGCTGCCCCAGTATGAAAAGAACTTCCGGGACTTTCGTGTGACTGGCAACACATTGCCACGGTTAGTAGACACCTTTTTGCTTTTGCCGCGGATCCGCTTGCTTTTTGCGTTCATCTTACTAGACAATGCTGCCCTCTGATGTTTGCAAAAGGCAGCACAGCTCGGAGTGGGGGAACGTCTTGCAAGATCTCTTTGAGGCCACGTCCGATCACATTACAGCCTGACAACGCTCGTCTTAAAATAGGGCAGAGTTTTGAACGGAGAAATGTGAAATACGAGCCAAGACGTAACCAAAGGACATTAACGGTCTAATGGTCTCAAAGAGTGTGTGTGGTCCTGGATGGGGATGTTGAAGGGTTTGGTGTTATGTCACAGGGCTGACGGGCTGTACATGCTGCTGACCGTCTGGCTTTGTGTTGCAGAATCGCCGCAAATGAGCCATCGTTCCTTTCCATGCAGCTTAAGGTATCAGACCAGCGACACAAACAAAAACTGAACCTCAAGGCGCTCGACGCCGTCCTTTTCGGCCCCCCGCTGCGTAAGTATGCGCCTCGCCTTGCGTTGACTTTACCGTACGGGACTTGCGAATGCTTCAAATTCACCTTCTCCCTTAGGTCCGCAACACAACTGGATGAAAGACTTTGTCCTGATGATCTCCATCGTGATTGGCGTGGGCGGCTGCTGGTTTGCCTACGTGCAGAACAAGTCCAGCAAGGTGCACATCTCCCAGATGATGAAGGATCTGGAGGGCCTGCAAAACGCCGAGCAAAGCCTCCTTGACCTGCAGAGTCGGTTAGTGATAAAAGTGCCCAAAAAAAAAAAAAATGGTGGATGGAAACTATAGCAAATATCCAAACAGGTTTCCTTCCTTTCAGTTTGGAAAAGGCTCAGGAAGAAAACCGGACGGTCATTGTGGAGAAGCAGAATCTGGAGCAGAAGATGAGGGATGAGATCACCGGAGCCAAGAGTGAGGCGCACAGACTTAGGGACCTGCGAGAAGGCGCCGAATGCGAGCTCAGCCGGCTCAAATACGCCGAAGAGGAGCTTGTACAGGTAAACGCGCCAAACAGGAAGACAATTTGGCGCCCTTCTAAAAGCCGCACCCCCACGTGTAGGTCCGAAAGGCCCTTAAGCGAGCCGAGAAGGAGATGCACTCTGAGCGCTCGCTGCCGGAAGCTCTGCAGAAGTGGCTGCAGCTCACGCATGAGGTGGAGGTGCAGTACTACAACATCAAAAAGCAGAGTGCCGAGTTACAACTCGGCGTCGCTAAGGACGAGGTAACCATGACTGAGCAACCTATGGGTGGTGTTGTTGTTTTTATTTTTATTGCAATGACTTCCAAACCTTTCTACGGAAGAGGATTTGGGCCAGTGAAGAAGAAAAAAAAGGTTGGCAGAATTCTGACTTTAAAGTCAGAATTTTGACTTTAATCACAGATCTTACTTTATTCTCAGAATTCTGACTTTAAAGTCTGAATTCTAACTTTATTCTCAGAATTTTGACATTAAAGTGAGAATTCTGACTTGATTCTCAGAATTTTGACTTTCTGACTTCCCTCCACAATTCATAGCTCTACGTCACAAAGTCAAAATTCTCACTTTAAAGTCAGTACTGCTGAGATTAAAGTCGGAATTCTCACTTTAAAGCCAGAATTCTGAGATTAAAGTCAGAATTCTCACTTTAAAGCCAGAATTCTGAGATTAAAGTCAGAATTCTCACTTTAAAGTCAGAATTAAAAAGTGAGAATCCTGCCAACCTCTTTTTTCCCCCTCTTCACTGGCCCTAATCCTCTTCCGTACCTTTCTCTTTTGGATTCCAGGCGGAGAAAATAAAAAAGAAGAGAGGGTCTGTGTTTGGAACACTTCACGTCGCACACAGTTCGTCACTGGATGAGGTGGACCACAAGATACTTGAGGCCAAGTATGTGCTCAAACAAGCCAGTGGGGGCCCAGTTAGGTCACAAACGGCTAAAGCTATTTTCTTTTTCCTTTAGGAAATCCTTGTCCGAGGTAACGGCATGCCTGAGGGAGCGCCTGCACCGCTGGCAGCAGATCGAGAGGCTGTGCGGCTTCCCCGTGGTCAACAACTCGGGGCTGCCGAGTCTGACGGCTAGCCTGTACTCCGACCACAGCTGGGTGGTGATGCCGCGCGTCTCTGTCCCACCATACCCCATCGCCGGCGGCGTGGACGACCTGGACGAGGACACACCTCCCATTGTTCCGCAATTCACAAGTGAGGGATTCACATGGAGTGGGAACAGGGACGAACCAAACCACATTACTTTGACTCCTATAAGTCTGGTAGCTTCATGCTAACACCTAATGTGAAACGCCAGTGACAGGCTAGCAAACGTAGCATCAATGCTGTACAATTAACCTTGTATCGGCTGATATTAGAACACAACCTAGGTAGCAAGTGCTGACTTAGATTCTGTATGTTTTGTACAAGTCTGGTAGCTTAATGCTAACACACAATGTGAAACGGAACGAACGGGCTAACAAACCGAGCATCAATATCACAGTAACTATTAATCTTAAAACAAATGATAATTCAACACAAACTACATGCAACACATACATTGTCTTCCAAAAGTCTGGTAGCTTAATGCTAACACACAATGTGAAACGGAACGAACGGGCTAACAAACCTAGCATCAATATCACAGTAACTGTTCATCTTAAAACAAATGATATTTCAACACAAACTACATGCAACACATACATTGTCTTCCAAAAGTCTGGTAGCTTAATGCTAACACTTAATGTGAAACGCAAGAGACAGGCTAAAAAACCTAGCATCAATATAGCACAACGTACAATACTATAGAGTGCCTTATGAATGATGTAAAAGGGTTTTTAATCTCTGATATATATATATAAATTTTTTTAAATTTATTTTGTTCTAAGCCACGTTGATGCGGCCTACGCTGACCCGCAACAGCAGCGCGTGCCGCTCTCGCCGGAGCCTCATGAGCTCGCCGCCGTCGTCCATGATGTCCCCGGATCCCGACCTGCTGTCCATGGCCAGCTCGTCCCTCTCCTATCCCCTCGAGGCGGACGACGAATATGTCATGTTCAGCTCGGATAGGAGGGGGTATGTAGGGACGGCCGGAATGCCAAGGAATGCTTTTAACGTGTGGACTCTCAGGTGTTTTATTCTGACGTTTTCATTGGTGCTTTGGGGCTAAATGGTCATGTTGATTCATGTATGAAGACTTTCAGTTTGATCCAAGGGCAAAACAATTCTGATTTCGATCCGTAACAAATTGTACACCTTTGTCGATGACTACCTTCTGCACATTCCTGAATTTACGCTGCATTCAAGGAAGGTCGGATATATCCCAGTTGGCTTTTCCCAGTTCTGACCTGAAAGCGATCGAGGCGAAAGTAAACAACCAAAATGGCGGAGAGTGATAAATTGTTTTTCAATTTTGGTCCTCAAAACAAATTTTGACTTCCAGCAAACGTGCCATCTCGCAATTTTGCTTCGTTTATGTATTTTTTTAAATTTCATAAGCATTCCATACAGTTCAGTAGTTAACCGTATAATTTCATGCAGGGAGATAGCGGCATACCGTTGTGTTACGTGAAGTCATGTTGAATATTTATGAATGAAGAAAGCTATCTAGTTTTATACTCGAGTAAATTCCATAGTGGGCGCTATTGTAGTGCGACGTCAAATCGAAGTTGGTCGGTGAAGTCGGGGTATATTTTTTTTTAAAGGAATAATTGACGATCACAGGTTTGAATACAAAGGAACTAAACCAAATCCAGTTACACTGAATTCACTGCTTGTTGACTAAAAATCAGTCAGTGTTGCTAACGTAGCAATTTTTCCAACCCCTCTAGTGACTATTTTTTGGTTTGTAATTGACTATTGATATCACAAGATGGAACTGATTTGCTTCCCTTGGTCTGCAACAACACAAATAATAATAAGCAACACATTAACATCAGTTGGAGGGGGGGGCGTAATTTCTGACAGTTTTGCGTCCGCCTTTATGTCTCCTAGGGACGCCGCCCAGGAGAGCAGCCCCGACACGGACACTCCGAGCTCCTCGATGGGCCGCAAGCCGCCGCACTTTGTGAGTCTGGAAACCCCGTACCGCAAGATTTCCCGTGAGGAAATGCTGCTGTTCAACCAGAGCCCCGAGTTCCCCACGTCGACAAGCGTCACCAGCAATAGCAGGGACTCCACCCCGCCTCCTTTGCCCCCTACGCCCGCCACCACCCCGTCGGGCCCGCCGTCCACCTCGCCGTCGCCCGACCTCACTCGCATCGCGCCGGACCCCCGGGCCGGCACCCCACCGTCGGGGAAAGGCGCGTACAACGGCGTCCTGGAGAAGTCGTACAGCTTCGGCATGCTGCCCGCCGGCATGCTGCCCGTTGTGGGCCGCTACCCGTCACTCACCTCCCTGGACTCGGAGGGCCGGAGCGTGGGGCGCGAGCACAAGCTCCAGAGCACCTCTTCCCAGGACTCGAGTGACAACGGAGATAAAATCAAGCGCTCCTCCTCCAAAATCAAAAACTTATTTAAGAAGAAAAAGTAAGTCGTGTGCGCGAGACAAAACAAGGACGTCACTGTAAGCTAATGCTACAGCAAGATGCTAAACCACGAGAATGTAGCTCAGTCTGGTCGCCTTATTTTTTTCACCAATGCCTTCTCAAGGCCAAACATCACGCCACAACTCAAACCAGTCATTTATTTCCAAGCACATGACGATGATTTTTGTGAGAACGGCACACTCCTTGACATGAAAATCGGAACATCCCCGCAGACATTTACCCCAAGCACCCCCCCCCCCCTTTCTCCCCCGCCACTCATTTTATGGATAGGGCTGCTTCCGAGCACTCTGATTTATTGTTACTTAGCAGGGGTGGTCCTGCTAAAACTAAAACGTTTGTTGCACTACTTCCTGATATTTTGGGAATACAGTAGAGTTGATATTTATAAAGCTGTTGAAAAAAAAAAAGGTCACATAATGCCACTTTAATATTGACGCTTGTCTTTACATTGTTTCCTCAATATGTTTTCGATTTCAGTGGGAGGAGGGTGGGGGGGGGGGGGGGGTCCCTGAACTCGTGATCTGTTGTTCCTGTTTACCTTGCACTACTTGATTCCCTTCCCTGTGTACTGAGTTCTGGTTTCTTCCAGATTTCCATCAAGGCAAATTGTTGATTTTGAGGACACACTAGTGTGTCCGTGTGATGGTGCGTCTGTATCAGACACTTTAATCCCCCCCCCGTCCCCAAAAAAGGGCCTCGGGGCCCTACCACGACGCAATATGGACCTCCTCGCGTGATGATGTCAATTAGCTCCTGCCTCACCACTGTTGGGTCATATGGTGGCGGGGAGGTTGATGCTGTTTACGTTACGAGGTGTGTGACAGGATGATGAATCAATGCAATTATTATTATTATTATCATTATTATGGACTAAACAGCACACACTGAAGGAATAAATAGTCAGAACTTTAAGGTGGGGAGAAATGTTAATGACACACTAGTGTTTTTCCAAAACATTTTAAGTGTGAATATTTGTATACTGTAGAAGAATTAATTAAAAAAGAAATTATGGAGAAAAAGAATGGCGTGGGCATTTGTCCAAATCCGCCTGTCAGCAGTAAATATTCTCTGAGTCTTCCAAAGTGTTTGCAAAACAATGAACATGTACAGGTCTAACAAAATACTCACACAATCTGTAAAGGACGCTGTTGCGACAAACTAATGTGCCGAAGGTGCGGTTCAAATGACATCCTCCAGTCACAAGGTGGCACTGTTGTGGGGAAAAAACACTGCACTGCTTTTCCACTTCGTCCTTTGCGCCAGCGTTTTTAATAAGGGGACAACTTTTGAGGCAGACACATTTTCCTCTGCTGACAATTCAACGGTGGCATCATAAAAGGGAGACGGCATTGAAAGTCACCCACTAACAAAGCAGTTTTTCCGTGAACGGCAACTCTCTTGAGAGCGTTATTTTGCCGTGGTGATTGGTCAATCCCCGTCTCACAGAATGTTAAATACAACTTGATTTCCTCGTTTGTTATCTATATTTGGGACGAGTTAGGATTTACTCATTTTTTTCTAAAACGAAAAGAGAATATCACACAAAACACAAATGTCTCGAATATTTCTTTGGGATTCACATTTCTCATACTGACCAGGAGATGGCGACACAGTACTTCAACAGATTCTGACTGTTAAGGTGAAAAATTCAAAGTGATATCTTTAAAAAGAGATCAGAACTATGCTGATACTCCAAAAAGAGTGTCAAATTTACTTTGGGTGTACCCTTTTGGGGGGGGGGGGGGGTCAGGGTCTACCTTTTTTTGGGGGGGGGGCGTTCTAGGTCAAAATGACAGGACAACTCACAAAACAGGCCTGGACAAAAACATGTGGTAGTAATAAAAATGATTCTCATCAATGCTTTCATAACACCGGATCGAATGTTTTAAGGAGAACATGCGGTGCATTACAATTGCTCAACCATCACTTAAAACACAAGAGTGAAGCACAAGTCACAACTCTCAATGGGTAAAAAAATATATACACACATAATTAAATCAGTAGAACATCATTGTTGCTACCAAGCCTGTTGCTCACAAAACCAGAAGAAAATAATTTGAACTTTTTTTTCCCATTTTAATTTCAAGTCCAGATCCTCTGATTCTCATTCAAATCTGAATACTACTGATTTCCTCAGTCCTCCACGAAAGCAAACAAATTATTTTTGTGTTTTGGGCAAAACAAGAAACAATGGAAATTGGATTTGGGTAAAAAAAAAAAAAAAAGTCTTTTTTTGGGGTCCATTTTCTAACATGCTGTAAACCGAGTCAACCCCTGAGAATGTAGTCATCATGTCAGAAAATGTTGCCCAAATGACCGCTTGCAAGTTGTAAGACTCATTTGTGATGCTAAGCAACACACCTTGAACATGTTCCTATAGTCAGATTATTTTCAATCTTTGGGGCACCATGATTTTTTTTTTCCGTTTCATGATTTTTAATTTTTTCTAAATTTTATTTAGCCTGTTTGTTTGTGGGGTTTCTTTTTTCAAATAAAGCTAGTGAACCACACCTCAAAAGCAATGTCTCATTTTCATTTATTTTCTCGTAATGTTTTATTCATTACGTAATTTTCTTTCTTTCTTAGAGGTTTACCAACAGTTTTCTCCAAGTGTGTAGGCTACTTAGTGTTTGTGGATTTTTGGCTGCAGATGGTCATCCAGAAGACGATATCGTTTTTATTTAGACGCCACTGTCGCCATCTCCTGGTTAGTATCAGCAACTTTCGGCAATCCAAAACAAAAATACGGGCCGTTTTTCAATGTGTGTCTCTCCTGCTATATCCTATTTTCGTTTCTGAAATAAAAATTGAAAATCTAATTCTCATTAGACTTCTATACATCCAAACGAGAACATCAAGCTGGATTTCAATTGAGTTATTTCTATTTTAAAACAAAAACCTAACGTTTTTCTATTTTTAATATCTAATTCATTCACAACCACACACAAACTACATCTCCACATTATATAATATAATATAATATAATATAATATAATATAATAACTGAAGCATAAAAGCCTGAATAATTATTTACATCACTCAATTAAAAAAAAAAAAATTCTCATACAAAAAAATATTGTTTTTTTTTTTTTTTAATTGTCATCCATAGCTTTAATCACAAAGCCACTACTCAATATTTCCTCTCCTGCTCACTGTTTACATGCAACCCCCAGAAAAATGTATGTACAGACAACTCACTTATTGATTTGATGTGTAGAATTCTCCGTGCAAGTTGTGTGCTGTGCCACTTGTGCACTGTACAGCCTTTTCCTTCATTCAGCTCCACCCTGCAAAACATAAACACATGAACGTATTTGATTTAGCGACGTGTTGCTCATTATGTTTTTGTTTAGATTTTTTTACGTGCAGTACAGTATTTCAACAGATTACCCTACTCTGTTTCAACTTGCTGCCTTATGTCAGTTTGAGTCTTACCCAGAAGAGGGCGCCATTTATTTGTCATAACCAGAGCCGTTTGGACTTTGGCCAACTCGGTTTCGGCCCGGTCATAACATGGCGTCCGTATGTCATGTGACCAGCAGTTGACCAACCACAACAGTCATAACTTCAAATCGCAGTACAGCCGAGCTGGCCGTAAACACAATGTGCACTGCGGCTGCATCATCCTATTTATCGAGATGCAAAGAGCGGCATTCTCCGCATGCGGTTGCACTTGATCAATATCAAGTAAGGTGATGAAAGCGGCGTTGATGGTTCGTCAATTCACCGGCAGCGGGAGATTGGCGGCGACATCTGCCGGTGATGAATGCCTTGTTTGCGCTCCACGCAGGCATCAACTCGCCGTCTGCCTTTATTACCCAGAAGCCCCTGCGCTTGTGTGGTGAAGCCACATGGTGGCAGCAGAGCATCAGCGTAGACCAGCCACAAGGCTCACTCACAACTTCCAATTTCAGGTTGGATTTTTCCCATCCTTTTTCACATGACCTTATTAGGGTCAATAGGGGTCAACAGACAAACCTGGCCAAGATGGATCACATCACATCCACATGAAACTTCCTTTGACATTCAACCTGATTAAAAAAAAACAAACTAAAATTAGATACAACTACTTTGGCTTTGTTCACATTTTTGTCACACTTGTTCTTTTACCAAGTTTAATTGCGAATGTCACAATAGAAAAATCCGCTTTGCTGTATCAAAACCTAGGCAGAAAGTTGGGATCAAACAACAGCAAAAATCCCATGTTACCTCCTTAGTGGAGGTTAATACAAAAGCAGACATTAAAAAGAAAGTGCAAAACTCAAGTCGGATGTGAAGCCAGGAGTTACGGAAAAAAACACAAAAAAAAACACAGAAGCGAGTACTGACACATTCCCAGCCAGCTTTAATAAAGAGCACAGAGACGCGGCGTTCCCAAACAGCCCAAGCTTGTCCGTGTCGATAGCTGCCATGTTTAACCTCTCCGGGACGGACAAAGTCGGCCCTGGCAGCAGCCACAACCCCGAATCAAAACGAATGTTTGCGCTCCAAAACTCTGCCAGGGAGACCTGCAGTCATTTAGCAGTTATAATGAAGCCATTTCAGTCAGCCCAATGTGTTCCTGTGATTACGAGAGCGAAGGATTCACCTGAGAGACGGCTTTGGCTCTAACAAGGAGAACAAACTATAGCCGGTTAAATACAACAAAACTGAAGGTAGAAGTGCTTTTTTTTGGGGGGTTGAAATTTTTTACTTTTCTACATATGCACATTTAAGGAACATACAAAACACACACAAACTGAAAATATAAAAGGATCATGGTGTTTTTAGTCAACTACATTCACATTATTACATAAACTAATATAATCACTGATGAACCAAGTGACTGTGAATTGCTTTAACTACTCAGAAAACGGAATTAACATAATGTATTTATAACAAATAGCACCCTCAAGAAAGGCCTTGCTATCTTAATGCTAATGCTAATTAGCATCTCTGTCGTGGCGCTTTTCCCAAACATTGAAGGCTATTTTTAGCTCTCGCTTTTTCAATATTGTTGAAAAACATCTAATTTCTACGGAGCCCCTCTGGTGCCAGGCAATGAATTTATTTTATTTTATTTTTTTGCTAATCTGTACCCACAGTTTAGCACGTCAATAACAAACAAAGAAGAACACTCAAATATATAGATACAAGTTAGATTTATTTGAAAACTGTGTGTTGAGTGTGAAACAGGTGAGAAACTCCATGCCATTTTGATTTTGTGGAAATGAGAGTAGGTTAAAATCTATGTTTTTTTTATATATTTTTTAATTGAAGGCAACGAGGAAACCAGCGTCTTCACCACTGCAAAACTGTGAAAACACTGCCATCTTCAGGCCAGCAAATGCAATTGCGTGTTAGGCATAGCCAACTTCAGCGTCGCTGCTCATTTGAGTTATCCATTACTTGTAGAATACATAACTAATCCTCACATCAAATGTACCAATTTCTCCCGTCAAACGAAGCTGTAAACTGTGGGTACAGATTATCAAAAAAAAAAAAGTGTTTTTATACCAGTACATTTCCACCCCAAAAAGTTTTAGAATTTTGGATATAAGAAAGGCGAGAAAACAAGTGAGTCAGCAGGATGCCGAGGTTCACCGCAGCAAGATTGCAGAAAAGGATTATCGGGGTATGTACCACACAAGACAATTAAGATAATAAACACGTTTGAGGAAGCAGAAATACACGACATTGCCCTTAAAAACAACCCCGGCAGCATTGGCACTGGAATCCAAACATGCCTTGATGTGAAAGCTGGAGAACAAAAGGCTCGGGTTCGGAATTCCAGGAGCTTTGCGGCGATGAATAAAACATGGATTCTACTTGATGTGGCTCCGATTGGCGGAGTCCTTCTTTGAGCTGGCTCGGTGACATGGCGGCAAGATGAAACCGAGGCTCCGGGGTCTCCGGCGGATACGCTCGACTCGACTTGGAGGTGGGATCGCTACGGACTTCACATGCGTCGCGGGCGGCGCACAAAGGAAAGGCAGATGCATAATGGGGTGTGTCTCTTTTTGCACGGTCTGCAACACAGCGCAAGTCCACTCCGGGGTCGGCCGTGTATGTACAAAGTCAACTTGCCCCTGTGGGCACAAGACACCGCGCCCACCACAATAATCAATTAATTAAAAGTTTGGTATTTGGAAGTTGGAACCCAATGTTGGAACTTGACCTCCAAAGTCCGAGTCCAAATATTTTATTTTATATTATTTTACCCTCTAACCCCTTTCCCCACACAGAAAATAAAATATGGGGTAAAGGTTCAGACCTTAAACCTACCTGTAATTTTTGTGTTTCGCCAGTAGGAGGAGCTGTTGGTTCACTAATTCTAATTAAAAGTCTAATATGGTACGCAACTTATTTTTTTATGTGCATTGTTTATATTTTTCTAGTATCTTTGTCTAATTTATAGGACTATAAAGTTAATAATAATTTGGTTGCAAGTCAAATTAAAAGGGTCAAATTTACACGTTGAACTTTTAGACCACAATTATGTCACTTCCTGTTTTCCGTTTGCATAGCGAAGCAGTAGTCCGATGCAGCTCGCAGCATTTGGTAGCAGACAGCTAAAAGCGAAGCTAATTAAGTTACATCTAAGTACCCCTGTTTGTTCGCTAGCAGGCCAAAGTAGTATGTATATGTTTTATTTGTATTTGATGTTTTACGTTTATTTCATTGTACACCATTTGTTTGTCTCACCAGTTCTACGGTGTGTCTGTGGTGTAAAAAGCTAAGCGGGCCCCCGGTAAACATCAGTGCAAAGAAACCTCTGTGTGTCCGATTTGTGAACAAACCGGCATACGCGCTGTATCATATGATCAACACTGCAGTCGACCTTATTGACACGCGTGTAGCTAATGTTGGAAATACCGCAAAGCAACTAGCTGGCGGTCTGTGAAACTCAATCAATGCATAAAGATGAACGAGGAGCTTCCCGGGGTGACAAAGAGGGATGGCGACGGCGTCGGAAGAACAACGTTTGTCCGCCACGGAGAGAAAGGGGACGACTCGACAATGAGAACGCGAGGGGCCGAGAGACGCTCGAGGAGATGGATGGAGAATCATCTGACCCAGCGATAGAACCGCGGGGCCGTTGACATTTACAAAGCACCGCACTAAGGAGAGAGCAAAGGACGTGAGCGGACGATTATTGAGCCAAGAACGCTCTGACGTCATTCGCCATGCACCAACATGCGGGACCCTGTGTTTTTGTAGCAGACATTCTCAACCTCAAACCTCAGTTTAAAAAGAAACTACTTAAAGGTTAAACAATATACTGTACTGGATAAAATAAATAAATAAATAAATAAATAAATAAATACATAGCCTTAAACACTGAGAGTGTTAAATCTAACATTAGAAAAGTGTTTCTATGTGTCCACATCAATGAGTGTAAATCTTACACTTCTCAGTGTTACTCCAACATTGCATAGTGTTAAAAAAAAGTTTCTATATTATTTATTTGGTTGTTACTATCATAACTATGAAATAAATTTTTCAAAAATAATTTCCGGTTTAATCCTTTTTGTAGAAACTTTATTTGGACGTACGCCGCCGTCGTTTTTTTTATGCAATGCAAGCCTCGTCGCGTTTGAAGGACAAAAAGGGCCAAAATTAAATAAATGTGTCATCAATTGTCAAACTCGACTCAACTTGACACGTTTGCTCCTCCATAGTAGCGTTCCTAAAGAATATACATATCGGCGTACGTCCAAATAAAGTTTCTATGAAATGTAACGGTGAATGATTTTTGAAAAAACGAATCTCATAGTTACGTTAGTTACAACCAAATAAATAACGTAGCGCAAACTTGCCGCATCGTCTTTCCTTGCCGAGCCATAGTGGAGTGTTTGCATTGTGAGGTGGCCTTGTTATGAAAACAGCTTGAAATCAACACTGCGCTCAACGGCCTGCACAGAAAAAGCGCTCCAGACCAATCAGTCTTGGGTGTAACATCTGCTCAGGAGAACACTGAAGCTTGTGCTGCATGTTCATGCTGCTGCAAGAACCCCCCCCCCCCCCCCCCACATACATACACACACAACATCCTGTTATTTCAGAATTGAAACATTGTGTCAAATGAGGGGGCGGTTGGAGGTAGGAGGGGGGGTGGGGGGGGGGTTAAGGGGCTGCTGAGCGGGCCCATTAAGGCCAGCGCGTGGTTGTTATTTCCTCACCTGGTGAAAAGCGACACACAGCGCTCATCATTATCACCGGCACCGACGGGACACAATGCAACAATCGTGCTTTAATAGCCTGCACTGGCACATCTAAAAAAAAAAAAAATCAATAATTTATATGTGCATACATTTCCCCGACAACCAACATGGACCATTTAGGACCTTGGAGCCTCGGTGGGAAAAATACAGAATAGGGATGAGCTGAAAGACGGGGGATCCATTTTCAAGATTAAGCTTCATCTCCTCGGCTATAATGGAGTCCCTTGCGTGACCTTATCACCCTGTCACACATTCGGCGTAACAAGGAAGCTGATGTTTTTGTAAACAACTAATATTGTCAGTCCCCTCAGCCTGCTGTCCTCGGCCGCAGCTGCCTAATTAAGGCTGGATTTAGACGGTGGCATTTGGGTTTGCGTGGAGGCCGTGTCGCGCTACCTGCTAAATGTCCGCCGATGTGGATGCGGGGAGGCGGGGCGGCGGGGGTGTCCCTAATTATTAGCCGTCTTAGCCGTGTGTTATTTCAGCTGTGCCCCTTCCACGATTTACATAAAAACCCGTTGACGTTTACTGAATGCCAAAGGTCTCTGGCGGTCTGATTGATTGCAACCCCAATGCGGTGATTGGTTCCGATTAGGATTTGTTTGTTGCCATGTTGCGACGGTTTTTAACAAGCGAGTCGCCCTCTCACCGCAAATGCTAACCGTCGCTCTGAAATGGATGAGACACACAAAATCTTCGAGGATTTGAAAAATCTTCGTGCGTACTAGGCCTTGGTCTGTAGAGTCTGTAAGTAGAGATAGACCGATTAGCAGCCGGGCCGATTATCGGTGCCGATATTTAACATTTTTACAAATCTGAAGGCCCAAAAAGTCGGTAACTTTCTGAGCGGCGAATGTTTGCAAACTTAGTAAATTTTTTGTTTTCTTCAGAGTTCGCTAAATATTGCTAAAGGTTGTTAAAATTCAAACAGGTTTTCTTACCACAAAGACATTTTGAATATGTACTGACACATTTTCACTGTTTGTAAACATCTTTTGAAACCTTTGACGAGCTCTGAGGAGAACCCAGAATTTGCTATGTTCGCAAGCACAGAGCTTAACGCTTTGATTACATATGACGTATCGATACGATTGAAGGATTAGGCTTGACTGCAATGTTATTTAAAAGAAACGGCCACTAGGTGGCAGCAAGTACAAGATTAGCCAGTATCACGCAAGGATCTTGTGCAGAAGAAGAAAAGGAGGAAGTGTAGGTTGGGACTGGGAGTGTTGACTGTCACTCGTGTGGTGGAGGGGAAGTCGAAAATAAGCGTTGGACAGAACAAAACAGTTAACCCTGGGGGATTGCTTTTTGGCTTTATGCGTAATAAACTGTTATTTTGTTATCAAAATCACTTTTTGGAATGTTGTTTTATTGCACGAAAACATTATTTAGATGTTTGAGGTGTCACAAAAGAAAAAAATAAATGTGTTAAAGTCCAAGTTGTGCTTAAAATGTTATTTTTCTAATTTTTTTTCTTCTTCTCAGGAATTGAAATTTTGACAAAACTTAGTTATATTCTAAACTAAAGAACGGGAAAAGATAGAAATACACTTCCTCTTTTCTGATGAAAGACGAGTCTAATCTTTCTTTTAGTACGTTCCATGTTTATACAGCAATAGAACTCTATATTCTGTGGGCCTTGCAAGATGAATCAAAAGCCAGTAAAACGGCTGCTCCAATTAAATGGCTGGGAATAAATGAGTTAAAGTGACAGTAACATGAAAAATCTACTTTTTGGAGCTTTTTTTTAAAATCCATGTTAACTCTTTGACTGCCATAAACGTTATAAAACGTTTAGCATAAACCTAGGGAAGGGCGCCGAGGACGTTAAAAGACGTCCCCTATGTTTTTTTTTTTTTTTTTCAAAAACGGGTGCAGGAAAGCCTTGGGCAGCTGTGCTGAAAGAATCAGGCTGATCTGATTAGTCAAAGACTCGTTTTGGCCCCTAGAGGGCAGCGATGACTCTCTTTGCACAAGGTTGGATGGGCCGCCCACCGTGGGCGTCAGTAGAAGACGTGAGGCGGAGCTAGAGTGTTGAGGAGACAATGGCTGATCCAAGCCACAATGGCTTGACCAAGCAACCGGTTACAAGCAGCTCAGCTTGAGCATTTTTTTCAAAGACGGAAAGCATCAATCAATACTAAAAAGCGCATTGATGTCAACGATGATGATGACAACGAGCTCTACGCCAAAGTTGGAAGCTTTGGCCTGTTACTATCACGTAGTAAGCCTCACCGGCTACGCGCGGCTAGCGCGGCTAGCGCTGCTAAGGCCGGAAAACGCGCACAATAGCCGGCCGGGTACTTCTGCACAAGCGGACATTCGATCGGGCGATGGAGAGTTGGCATCGACCAATGCAGATTGATGATGATGATGATGATGACTGCGAGTTTGACGCCAAAGTTGGAAGCCTGGACGTGTTTACAATCACGTAGTAAGCCTCACCGGCTACGCGCGGCTAGCGCGGCTAGCGCTGCTAAGGCCGGAAAACGCGCACAATAGCCGGCCGGGTACTTCTGCACAAGCGGACATTCGATCGGGCGATGGAGAGTAGTCGAAAAGCATCGACCAATGCACATTGATGATGATGATGATGGTCAACCTCGCCGGAGTTGGAAGCTATACGCGGCCGTTATTCTCTCGTCATAAAGCCTCACCGGCTAGCGCTGCTAACGCCGGAAAACGCGGAGCTGCACAAGCGGACATTCGATCGGACAATGAAGAGTACCCCGAGTCCAATGCATATTCATCGGAGGAGCGGGTACAGTCTGATCACGGAGAAGACACTGTTTCTGGACTACGATGCCACCATGAATGGAGTGGATAAAATGGATCATGCAAATGCTGTTGCGTCTTCTTGCACGCAGGAGAGTGTTACACAAAGAAAAACTGTCGTTGAAACATCCACATATTTGTAAATAGCACCACAGTTGCACACATTTGTAAATAGTTTGCCAAATTGTTGTCAAATTGTTACACTGTTGAATGTAAATAAACGTATTTTGCTATCAAAAAACACTTTTTCATTCTTGGTGGTAGTGTTTTATAGAAGTAAAGCACTATTTAGGTGTTTGTGGCATCATTCATGGACAAAAAGAAGTGTCAAATTCACTAGAATGCATGAAATAATATCGTTTCACTAAAAGCTTGATTTCTCCCTATTTTGGTCCAACACAGGCGAAATTGGGTCAAACTAACCATTTTCTATTGTTGATTACTAAAGAACGGAATAAGGTAGAAACAAACTCTTTTTTTCTGATGAAAGATGAAAGTCCAATCTTTCATTTGGTAGTACGTGTGTTTCCATAGTCCAAACAGAACATTTTCTGTGGACCTTGAAAATCAGTCAAAATGCTTAAATCGGCTGGCACTGGCGGCATCCCTTTTCTGAAAACGTCTGGCAGTCAAAGAGTTAAAATGCTAATTCCTCACCAAAAACATCACCAAAGTTGCGTTTTCCTCCATCCACCCCTCCATGAGCAATTCTAGGTCATTCTGCTCTCCAAGCACCAGCCCCTCCCAACCCGAGAAAACGTCATTAGGTGCGGACAGCGGACTATGCGGCCTAAACACACGCCCACTTTCTCAGAGAACAATGATTTAAAGGGTTGAAAGCATCGGGCACTCATGTATTGACCCATGAAGGGACAGAGCCACATTTGACTCTGCTAGGTGGCAATAACACTGACCGAAGGGCTGACTACTTCTCCGAAGAAAGAGCTTCTCCGTGCTTTGTATCCCCAAAACGAAACCCACTTCGCCGCGTGCATACAAAGCCGCCTTCGGCCCGCTGCTCCCAACCGCAATCAAAGTTCCTCGTCCACTCCTGTTCGCTTTTCAGAAGCCCAAAAAGAAGGATGACAGAGCAGGAGGCAAGAGGGAGGAGGTCATAATATTCCGCGTGATCCTTCCCTGGCCCTTCCTCCCCGGAGGGATCACGGGAAATAAATAATGGGCCGACCCTTTGCAATACAATACGCGTGATGGAAGGCGATGTCAAGCGGCCAAGTCGGGCCTGGGCGGGGTGGGAGATCTCGCCGCTTCATGGATTAGCGCGGCAGAATGGGGCATCTTATTTTACGAGTGGCCGGGGACAAAAAAAAGTGGGCCCATTTTTCCCCACTACAAATTACCCTCACGGCACGTACCCCCCCCCCCCCCCCCACCCGCGCCGCACGTCCGACTGGATTTACGGCGCTAAGGTAGCTTCTGACACCCCAAAATTTACTGAGCTCCTCCCTGTGGCGCAGATGAACCGATCAGTGGATCTCAAACTTAGTAGCGCCGTAAAAAATGGGCCTACTGTGATTCTTTCACACGCTTCGAAATGGCGCCCGCATAGCTCACTTTGCGATGGAAGATGGAAGAAAATATGGATAATCACTCAAAAGGGTGCAGAACCTTCGTTTTGGCTGTTGATTAAAACTTTTCTTTCACTCCATCCATGCAGTGGGAGTCACGCCTGAAACTATGCTACCTACAAAAAGCAGTAAAAGATATAAAGTAAGAAATGGAAATCCATTTACAACACGCAGCCTGTAGACAGGGGGGGGGGGGGGGTGACTTGAGTTCAAGGATTCTCCGCAGACTCCGTGCAAAGGAGCTGCTTCACTTCCCCGCCCCCACCCTCATCCGTAATCCTCGTCTTTCCATTATGGCTTCCACTATTTTTTAAGATGAGATGAAACTTTAATGATCTCTGTCGGGGAAAATGGGTCATTGTGCTGACACAAAGCTGAGTATTTTAAAAGGGGGAAAGAAGCAAAGGAGAAAAAAAAATCAGACAAATAGAGAGCAGACTTTGGGATTCAGCAGCGCGGCTGCCACTTGTTGCCTGCAAAACCTCAAAGGCGTGCAGTGAACAAGCACAATTGGAAAGCGTTCCCAAGTGGATTAGAACATGTCTGCCACATGCTTTTCATCAAATGACAGTGAAAATCTGTGGCCTGTGTATTTAATTGCGCAGATATCAACAGTCAAACGGCAAGGTTATTTTAGTTAACTAAAGCGAACGAAAAATCTACAACTAAAAAAAAAGAAAAAAAAGCTAGTTAACAAGATAAAATAAAAACGAAAATGCTTATAAAAAAACGAAAACGAACTGAAACTACATTTTATAAAAACTAAATCTAACTATAAATATAGCAAAAATGTCCTTCGTTTTAGTCTTTGGTAATCGATTTAATGCATGAGCCTTTAGGGATGATTTTTTTTTTTTTAAATATTAACCGGAATAAGGACATTTGAAAGTGTGTCACACAAAAGTGACGTCATCTAGCAGCAGCCAATAGAAAAGCACCTTCAGATGACGTTGCTCCCATGGTGTTTTTTAAATATTGCGCACAAGTAATACACACTTAAAAACAAAACAAAAAAACAACTAAAACTAATACTGAAACTAACTAAAACTAAACTAAAACTGGGCATTTATGAAATAACAGAGCCACCCTGAAAACTAATTAAAACTAACCAAATTTAAAAAAAGAAAACTCAAAACGAAATAAAAACTAACTAAAATGAAAAATTCCCAAACTATAATAACCCTGTCAAACACACACGTACAAAATAAAGTACACACAAAGCAGTATAGGCCGCTAAGCCACGCCCAAACCGACTCCAGGTCCTGAATCATTTACTAGGCCACACCCCCTCAAGGCACACAAATCCATCAGTACAGTAGTTATTCTTTATAAAACCGGCTTTCTTCATATTAGTTGGTTTGTTTATGTTGTTTATACAACAGAGCTTTGTTTCTTTCATATGAGCGAGGCCACAAAACAAACTAAACGTGTAAGTCAAGGTATCATTAGGGTCGACCTTTAGCATTTAACGCCCTCTGTAAACTCGCCACTATTTAGGAAGCGTGAAGTGTCAGCTTCCTGACAGCGCTAGGGTAGTTATTTGTCCATCCGGCTACTGATACATATAATTACGACGGAGAAGGCGTGAGGTGGAATTGTGGGGGGGCGATGACACGCCGCTGTTTGCTGATCAGACGCCCGTCATCGGGACAGCGAGCGAACGGCCATGTGACGCACACGCACGCGGAAAAAAAAACAGAGGGGACGAGACGGACAGGAATTGAAGGCATAAAGGCGAATTGACCTTGAAAGAAAATAACCCAATTATGGGTCTATTATGGGCTCTTTAGTACAAAACAAAAAAAGAAAAAATGTATGGAACAGTGGTTGTTTTTTTGTTTTTTTTGTTTAACCCAACTGCTTTTAGAGAGCACTAATCTTAACCCAGCAGTATTAAGAGTGTCTGCACAGTTGGAACATTCTTTCACCACTATGGTTTAGTTCATTAAAAATCTCCTGGGGTTGTAATCCAAAACAACTCTTTTTTTTTTATTTGGGGTTGTTGTGTGCAAAAACAAGCTCATCTTTTGGGTTGTACAAGTACATTTTTCGGGTCATTTTACCCAAAAGTTTTGACCCATATATATATATTTTATTGATACTCAAATCTTCAGTACTCACCAATACCAATAGCCGATATCATTAGTACTTATGATACATAAAATTTCCCTCAAAACAATGACAGATAATAAAAAAAAAAGACATATATATCCCAATTACAGCAAATTTCCTTAAAATTGAATGAAATGAATGGCAATTATATTTTTTTCAATTTGCACACAAAAAAATTAATAAAAAAAAAATCGATAAATAAGATGAAACAAATAATGTAGTGGCCAGAAAAAAAAAGTCTGAATCAAAATATGTGGTTGTACAACTTCATTTTAAGGAATACAGTGAAGTGCAAATAATTAAATCAATACAATAGGGCTTCATGTAATTTAGTAATATCTACCATGTTAACTCATTCACTGCCATTGACGGCTATAAACGTAAAAAATTCATTTGAACTATTTCTATTAGTTGAACATTTTTCCCCCACTTTTGTTAACAAGAGTATAAAAACCTAGATTTTTTTTATTGTACATTTAGAACAGATATAAAATGTGTGATTAATTGTGAGTTAACTAGTGAAGTCATGCGATTAGTTACAATTAAAAAATGTTATCGCCTGACTAGATGATTGTTAAAAATTAGGGGTGTCAGGCGATTACAATTTTTAATCGTAATTAATCGCATGACTTCAATAGTTAACTCAACAATTAATCACAAATGTTATATCTGTTCTAAATGTACAATAAAAAAAGTCTAGGTTTTCATACTCTTGTTAACAAAAGTAGAAAAAAAAGTTAAACTAATTGAAATAGTTAATGATTTTTTTTTACGTTTATAACCGTTAATGGCAGTAAATGAGTTAAGAATTCCTCAAGCTGTTTAGTGTGTGATGTTTAATTATATCTTGTTTTGAAATCCATGCTTTTAATTTGGAAGGCTGCTCGGTATTTCCGTTTCCTGTTTCACGTTCTCCGTTCAAACCCAAAGGGGAACAAAAAAAGCCACATTACAAATATAATGTAGTATGTATAAGAGCTATAATTAGCGTCTGCGAGGGCCTTAGACGGCGCCGTTCTATTTTTAGCACCACAGCTCTACAACCTTAATGAGGCAATTAAACGTACGTATCAAACGTAAATTATGTTACCTCATAAGGAGACACACAGGAAACCAACGAGAGGGAACAAATATTTTGTTCCCCCCCAGTCTATCTGACGAAAAATGGTCACAAGAGCGGGGGGGCCGTTACCAGTATTGATATCCGTCGCGAGTTAGTATTTAGACTGATCTATACTAAAAGAGTTGAAGTTAGAAATCGTTGCAAGTTTCATGACATTTGCATTAACACCAACAAAGAAACAATGCAATTGTGGTAATACAAACGGGGACTTTTCCGTTAGTTGTTGCTATGGTTACCTGCAGTATTAACACACCTTTGCTGGAGACACTTGCACATTTGAAATCATCAGAAGTGATGCTTTGAGTAGGTGCAAACATTAATGGAAGTTTAATGGAGGGGGGGGGGGGGGGGGAGTAAGCACTTAGGAAGACTTCCGTGTCACCACAAAAATGTACACATGTAGACTGCTGACATTTTCAACTACGGCTGTATAATTACTCCCATTTGCTGCCCAAAGCGGATGCTGCATCGTCGAGGAGCCGCCGTTTTTGTGCAATCTGGTCTCAAGCCCCGGACATGAAAAAAATTCAAATTGTGGCTGCAATGTGAAATGCACAAAATGTGGCCAAGAAACACTAAGCATGAAACAAAGTACAACGTTTTTTTCCCTTCCCTCAGTAGGAGCAATATCAATATCGTACAATGATTGCATAATAATAATAATAATAACAGTACTTAAGTACATTTCCTTCTTCTTTTTGTTGTTGTTGTTGTTGCAAAAATGTGTAAAAACAACCATTGTGTCATGTCTGAAATTCTTTGAAGCATTTCGTTTACGGAAATACAAACACCGATTTCTGGATGAAGGTGTGATTAAAGGTGTTCATTTCTCCCATCCGCTGTGCACTTAAGGAAAGTATTAAAGCTAAGTGGCTAAGCCTGATTACAGATTAATAACTCGCGAGGTGTCATAATTAAATTTCCATCCATCAAAAGCGCCGCGCCTCCACTACATTTCAGAATCATCGCATCATTATGCAAATTAATGCTCAGGGTGAATTAGGCTATTGAGTGGAACTTTACACTCTCGTTGCATGTTTTACATGAGAAATATCATATCTTAATACCGTCAAACAAAAAGGTCAGAAAATGTTTAGATACAGTGACGATCTTACGTTAGTTGCTGAAAAACTCACCGATTTGCTGTCCTTGACAAAAGTCGAGATACAAGGGTTCAAACTACTGGAACATCACGTACCACTAGAGGGAGCCTGTGCGGCACACTTAGAGAGAGAATCACAGGATTGGATTATGCTGCGACATGAAAATGTATTCCGTTATACTTACAAGTTACCTGCTAAAATTTTTTAGTTACTAATTTAATCCAAGTACTATCATTTTAAAGCAATGTAACTTGATTACTTTGGATTACTCCAATACCGAGTGTGCTCGTGAAGACAAAATAAAAATAAATATCACCACGAAATATATTCTATACAACGTGCCTCTGCTATTTGCGGGTGATCGGGACCCGGGCAGCCTACAAATAGCAAAAAATATTGTGTAATTAAAAAGCATGTAGGCTATAGTTAGGTTGATTGATTGATAGACAGACAGACAGACAGATAGCATCGTAGAAATTGTAATCCCTCAAAGTAATCCCCATTTTTAATAAATGTAACTGTAATCGGATTACATTTTTTTTTCTTGTAACTGTAACGGAATACAGTTACTTTTTGTTGTTGTAATCTGAACAGCGGTACATGTATTCCGTTACTCCCCAAGCGTGATGAGCATGATCATCGGGATGCTCTTGTTTTTCCTATTGCGGTAAATTACTTCTTTTGTCTACACGGCAATTTATTTAGGCGATAAAAGATCCACGCCGCCATCGGAGCCGTTTGCTTTTGTTTTGATTCGCTCTCTTCCCCGCATGCGGCGTGTAAATTAAAGTAAACTCGCAGTCAGCCTGACCTCGATTAGTTCCAATCTCCGGCTGATGAAAAACGCGTGGAAGGCAAATGAGAAAAGTAGATGTTTCTTGATTATTTTTATTTTTTTCAGCGACTGCAGGTGGAGGAGGAAGCTAGCATCCCCTCCACCAGCCATTGTTTCTGCTCCTTCACCATCATTATGTGGATTTCTTTGTTCCTTGTCAAGGGCCTTTTCAGACCCACTCCTGTCTAATATAAAGCATCGGCGTTCGCCGCTGGAATGCGCAGAGCAACGAGATGCTTCCCGCCAGAGGGGAAGGAGAAAGGAACCCAACGGGACGCTTCCGCGTGACGCTACGCTGTTTCTTTCATTATCGCCGGGCGTTGGCGCTCAAACCGCAGCGACAAGCGACAGCTGCCCGTCTCACACTGTGTCGCCGCATATCAAGACCTCAGTCCGGTTAACAGGTCGCATTTGTCGCCACTTTGTCTATTTTAATAGGTCTAATGCAGTGGTTCTGAAAATTTTTAGACCAGCTTAGAAAAAAAGGTTTTATCTCATTAACCGCCAAGTAAGTCTTTATAAATGGTGGGAATCAGGGACCCCCCCCCCCCTCATTTTACTTAATTAACAATTTTTTTTTTAGATGTCAGCCAAGTACACTTTTTTTTTTCCTTAAATGAGTTTGGTTTAGAGATGTAACAATTCATTGATTAGCTCTTTCACTCGCAGCCATTTTCACAAAAGCAATCCCCTTCACTCCCGGCTGTTTTACTGGATTTTGACAGATTTTGCAAGGACTACAGAATATTGTGTTCTACTGCCATAAAAACAAGGAACCTACCAAAAGAAAGATTAGAGTCTCTTCTTGGTGGCCGTTTGTGTAATAACTACCATTTCTTCAAGCCCAAGCATAAAAACAACAACACATACACATAAAACGTATAAATACGTCTTTGGGACACTAAAACATTTAAAATAGAACGTATTCATAGTTTTGAGTTAATAAACAAATAATTGTTAAAGGGATACTTGACTCATTGAGCCATTATCAACAGTAAGAAGACACTATTTTGTCTATGATTAAGGTGGTAACTGAAGATGACATCACCTGTGCTGAGGAAGTAGGTAACGAGCAATCATGGCTCAGTTAACTGACCAAACCCAGAAAACAGGGAAGCCATGATTGGTCGTTACCTACTTCCTCAGCACATGTGATGTCACCATCGGTCGACAGTAAGTGGGATTTTTTTTTTTAAGGTATTAATTGTACATGAAAAATAACAAAGTTAGGAAATTAATTCTGGACAAAATGTTAACTTTTCACTGATGAAAATGGCTCAATGAGTCAAGTAATCACATGAATCAACAAAGACCTTGTTTAACTTCAAATTGTTTGACTGATTGTGTTTGTGTTGTATTATGGCAAGAACACTTATCGTCAATGTCAATTTCAAATAATGTCCTGTTTTTGAATAAAGGTATGGAAATGTAAAAAAATGTCTTTTAATCCGATTCGTCATTGGCAACTACGCCGAATATCTCCAGAGGAAGCCAGTGTTCCACTAGTAGCGGCTTTGCTTTTCCCATCCAAAGAATCCCGGGTTTCAGATGAAAGCGCAAACTTTCGCACCTTGCACCTGCTGGCGTCGCTCGATGCCATCCCTCCCGATCGCACTGGTTGCCATCTGCGAGACAAATTGATCAAAAGGCATCGGAATGTGCCGTGGCGGCGCGATTGAAACGCGGGAGTGGGCGGTGCCGTCAGATTCTTTTTTCCACCCCTCGGCTTCCCTTGCTTGTCACTGTAGCTGTCGCCTTTGAGCTCGTACGTGGCTGATGCTATCCCAGCAAGTAGATCACACAAGAGCAAACCGGTTTATCCATCGAATCAGCCATTTAAAGAAGACCTTTGGTAAAAGTTCAGCATGTTAAACTTGACTCAATCTTAACTCCTCGTACTTGAAATGGAGAGCCGAGGCGTATTAAGGAAACATTCTGTTAATCTTGACTTTTTGTTCTTCACATAAGCAACTTGAACAAAAGACAGATGATGTCAAATTGAGGAAATGATTTCCATTATACTTTTGAGGGTGCATCACATAAAGGCTTATTAAGGAAAGTTTCTGTAAAGCAAATGCATTGTATTAAGAGAGCAATGTAGTTACAGAAAGCAATCTACTCCTAAAGCCGCTCTGTTGAATTTAAATACATTTGCTAATTTTAGAACTAATTTCAAAAGGCATATTAAGGAAAGTTTCTGTATGAATGAATAGTATTCAGAGAGCAACACACTTTTTTGGAGTAGCCTCATTTTTAAGATGCTATAGTCAAACACGTTTCACATATTGCTTAACTTTAGAATAAAAAAAAAAGAGGCACATTAAGGAAAGCTTATGATGAGCAAATTCATTGCATTGCGAGAACAATGCAGTTTTCAAAAAAGTCTACTTTAACCACTTTTTTTTGCCACTGTGGTCAACTCAAACATCATTCCCATGTTCTTATTTATAGAATAAATCAAAAAGGCATAATAAGGAAAGCTTTTTACTAGTAACTATATAAACTTGGCATTTAACAAAGTCGTTTTTCCGGCAACCCCACTTTCATGCTCAATTTAATGACCCTTTTCCAATTTTTGAACAGATAAAAAAAAAAAAAAAGGCATATTCATGAAAGTTTCTGTCAAGCCAATGATTAACTTTATGAAAAACTTCCTTGTGCACTTCTGTGAAAAATCATGGGACTAGCACATGCGAATTACGATTGAGCATGTTGCTTCTTGTCAAGTTTTGCCAGTACAAGTGCCAAGTTACTGTCAGAACAAAAGCCAGATACGAGCATATCAAAGAAAGTAAAAGTAACGTCAATTTGCAGCTGACATTTAACGCGCGGTCTTCAAACCTCATTTGTAGACACGAATGCGGCAGCATTTCTTTATCGAGCGGCTTTGAAGAGAGACGCTGAGATGTACGGCCTTATCTCCGCATGCCCGCTGTCAAGCGAAACAAGGAAGATTGACGACAACACGGAATTTTTTTTGTCCACAAATAAAAAAAGGTATATTAAGGAAGGTTTCTGTCTAGCAAATGCATCTTCTGAAGAGAGCAGCTTGAGTTATTATTAGTACTTTTGCTGTGTAGTTTCCATTGCAAGCCACTTTTTTTAGGTCAATCCAAATGCATGTTCACAGTTTTTTTAAATAGATAAAAAAGGCATAATAAGGAAAGTCTCTGCCTAGCAAATGTACTTAAGAACATACAGTCGCTACCATATTTGTAGCTATATATAGTTTTTAAGCCACTGTGATCAGTCAATTCAAATACATGTTACAGATTGTAGGAGCAATAAAAAAAAAGGCATATTAGGGAATGCTATGCATTATGAAAGAAGTGTGTAATTTTCCTATTCAAATATTGTACATGTTACCAATTCTTCAATTAAAAAAAGGCCTATGAAGGAAAGATATGTCCAGCAGCTAACAGTTATTTTTTATGATGTACTTTTTAACCTACTGTGGTCAATTAAAAGAATAATAAAAAAAAAATCCCAAATGGCATATAAGGGAAAATCTATGTTCATTTAGTTTGCATCAAAGCCTACTTTTGAAGCCACTGTGGCCAATTAAAATACATATTTCCAATAAAAATAATAATAAAAATAAATAAATAAAATAAGGCATATTAAGGAAAGAGACTTGCTAATACATAGTACAAAGAACACGGCTACAGTTTATATAATAGCTGACATTTTAAGCCACTGTAGTCAATTCAAATGCATATTCTCAATTTTGGTATACATGAGGCATATTAAGGAAAGTTTCTGTCTAGCAAATGTAGAGAGCAGCTAACATTATTGTTGCTGTTCAGTTTTCCATCACAAATAAGCCTACGGGTTTCGCAGCTGCTATTAATACACCAAACGCTACGAATGTCTCTGAAACTGAATGAGGGTCATCCCAAAAAATAAAGACGCTAACGAAGTTGAGTTTGTGAAAACAATACGGCACAGGAGCGAGCGATGCAATCAGCGCGGCGACGCTGACGTCCTGCGGGCGGAAAGCGATGATGTCCAATGGGAGACGGCGGGAGAGGGTGGGGTGGGGTCGGGGGGTAAGATGGACCGAAGGTGATGAAGCAATAGCCAGGAGACACGAAGCGGAAGACAGCGAGGAGGCGCAAAAGCCGCGGAAGGAGATTTATCAGAGGAGACAGCGGGAGCACGGAAGGGACGGAGAGAGAAGACAAACATACACGATGCTTAATGTCCATCCCATGATGCATTGTGCACGAGTGATTGGAGCCAACGCTTCACAGTTCCGTGTTCGAATCCTGGCTCCAGCCTTCCTCTGCAAATGTGCTAAACACGAGGCTGCCCCAGTTGATCATTTTATACTTAGAATGTTTTGATTGGTCGATCGACGGCAATTATGGCTTCAATGCAAATGTCATGACGCCATAAGAGCTTACAGTGGCGTATTGGCAAAAGTAATTGATACAGTGACATTTACAGACCTTTATCAACAACCGCCGCCTATTACCGAGTGCAGCTTCCTCCCACTTACAACCTTTTATTGGCCTGTGTCTTCCAAAATGTCAAGCCGACATCAGAGTTTAGCAGAGATACGAGTTATAGCGTGAAATAAGAAAGTCATAAATTGCCGTTGATGGAAACGGAATGAGCGTGAACTCTCAGTGGATGTGATTACTTCACTCCAGGCCACATCTGGCCCGCTCCCCCTCCTTTAATCCGGCCCACCAAACACTTACATTATCAAGATTCCTGTCATTCTTATTTTCTTTTTTTTGCATTGATTTAGACTCTTCCAAAAATGGTCTCATTTAAATGTATTTTAATTTTATTGTAATTTTTTATGTACTAACTCTGATAGGCCAAGAAATGTCACATGATCACATGCAGCCAATGATGGCCAAGCCAATGTATATCAACAACATCCATTAACTGGCTCCTCTGGCCCCAAACTCACGTGAGATAGTTTGACACAAAGTATGCTGTGGTCTGACGAGTCCACATTGCAAATTGGTTTTGGAAATCATGGACAATTGTGGCCACATTCCACTTGTTACAACAGTGTGGCTTCATCGCACAAGAGTGTGAGTACTAAACTGGCCTGCCAGCAGTCCAGACATGTCATGTCAATCAAGAATGGGAAGTTTATGAGTTTCAACATTAAAAATATTCTCTCTGTGGCGTATTCAATTAAATATATGTTGAAAAGGATTTGTTAATGATTGCATTTTGTTTTTATTTACTTTTACACAACGACCCGACGCCATTGGATTTGGGGTATGCATACATATCATATTTTAAACCATTTTTGGAAATACTTGTAGATCCATTATAATCAAATTGATTATGGAGCGCAAAATAAAAACATGCAATTTGTTTCATTACAACATTTTTTACATACATCAATTGTAATTCCATTCATTCTAAATAGGAAAATTAGCAGATTTTTTTTTTGGGCCCATGCTCAAACAACCAACAAACATCTCCTCTTTTTGTTCAGTTCCGTCCCCAGCGCACTAGATGGCAGTCATGCGGTATCCCTGACATCCCCGCCAGACCCGCACCCCCCACCCCCCCACCCCCTCTCCCCGGGCTGAGCCTAATGGCATGTGGCGGCTGGTGCCTGTGAGTAATGCCGCAGGAAAAAGCATTCCATAACCTATTGTGCTTATTGACGAAGAGGAGGGTTGGGACGCCAGCAAAAACAAACAGAGAAAGAGAAGCGGGGAACAGGAAGAGGAGCTTGTGAGGTCCACTCTTCAAAAAAAAGAAAAAAAAGGGGGGCGGGTGGGGAAGGGATACGGAGGCACAATAGTGTGTACTGACATAGTGCAGTTAACGAAGCGGGGCGGACAAAAATCATCCTCAGACGGAGTTAGTAGAGCCGAGTGACATCATCAGCCTCCTGCTTGTGTCTGTTCCTTCTAATTAAAGCTCCTACGCTCGGCTCAATACACAAATCAATGGCGGGAATTAAGACTTTTCACCGATGCCTGCTGTGAGAAACGGGCCGGCACTCTGTTCTGGCCGTTTACGCTTAAGCCTTTGACGTCGCCTTTTTGCAGACCACCTCCTTGACACTTTGACTTCCCAAACTGGCAACCCAGCAGTTTGCCATGATATAGAAATGAAGGTAAGCCACATTAACGTCATTCGTGATTAGTCATTTTCATTCCCCTTTTGTTACGTGACCTGTTACAGAATGGGTCGGTAAAATTCGAACTGAGCACAATTTGGACATTTTCACTTCAGGGCGAACTCACTTTTGTTTCCCGGCGGTTTGGACATTAATTGACTCGAGATCTTTTCGAAAGCATGCACGCGCCTGCCAGCTATTGCAGCGCCACTGGGGCTGTACATTTTTGCATACCGCCCTTATCTCCGCCCCTGGTTGTTTAGTTCGCCGCAGGAACGTGACACATTTGTCGCATACACAAACCAGACGATTTCATCTGCCATATGTTCAGAGAGACAAAAAGAGAAGAAACCGGGTGCACGGGATTGAAAACGTCCAGTCCTAATGAAATCCTTATTCAATTGGGGCTATTCTAGTTTATTCTACAAATGGAACACTTCTTTAAATAAATTAGGCATCCTCTCTACTTGGGATGTATACACACACACACACAGACACACACACACGAGCGCATATTTTAATATGAGGCGACATTGATTTTAATAGCCACTTTAAATGTCTTTATTATTTTAAAAGCACTTTATGAGTCGCCCCCGGCGTGTGAGATTCTGCTTAAATCACCTCAACACAAGCTGCTGCCGCAGACGCCAGTAACGACTTCGCGCACATCTCCTGTTCCTACACCTCAATGGTCATTAAAACCTAGACCTCTCAAATAAATGGGCGTGGGGGGTAGATTAATACTCGTGCAGTCAAAGTCAAATCGTTAACTAATTAATTAATCAGAAAAATTTATCGCATTAATCATGTATTAACGCAGATTAATAACACTATTAATTTTGACCGTATCTGATCCTTTAACTGACGGTGGATGGTTACGTTAAAGGTAGCACAGGTTGTGTTTGAGCAATAAACATAACGACATGCATTAAAGTAAAGCATTTAATAAATGCTTGCGTATGGCATTCAGAATTTTTGTTCATGTTAAACTATTGGGGTCATATTTTTCTATTTTAAATTATGCAAGTACCTAACTGATTACAAAAAGAGGAGGATGAGCGTGTGCACTGTACAGTGCATCCAAAACGTTTAAGACGTCCTTATAACATTAAATGTCGAAAGAATCAACACAGAACAGGTGCTCTTTCAATTTGGCAGGCAAAAAATATTGTTAAAAAGCCTTTTTAATTAAGCGATTAATCGTGATGAATCAAAATTCGAAGATGCGATTATTCTGATTAAAAATTTAATTCTTTGACAGCTCTAATTAATACACTAATTGACAAGTGTAAGTCAATGGCTTGGCAATGAAGTGCTGCTGCTGCAAGTGAAAATACAGTCAAATCTTTATAGACACTGACTAACCCTGTCTCCAGGAGTCTCTAATAAAAGCATAAAAAGTATGTACCAGACTCTGGGTTCTGTTTAAAACTTGAGCATTATTATTTGTCTTTTTTCCCCATAGTTTACATAACTATACATGTACATTTTTTCGTTTAAAGATTAACCAGGAGTGGCTATTTATCTGAAGTCTGCTCTGTCTCCAGAAGTCCTCAATTAAAAAAAAAATCACTAAAATTTGCTTCTTTGGAAAATGAGTTGTTATAATGACAGCAGAAGCAGAAGTAGTACGTTAACAACACGAAGTAGCCCTCGACCTGTCACAACGCCCTAGCTCCGCCTTCATTCGTCGTGGTAACAAGAGCATGCTGCTTCCACTAGTGATAACACAAGCGATACTTCTTCTGTATGGAGGCTCTTGTTTCATTGTGAAAATTCTTGTTTCACAGAATTCTCAGTGATTGAGAAAAAGTGGCCGCTGGCCTAGTCGCAACACCCTAGCTCCGCCCCATGGTAACAAAACCTATACCACTGAATGGGTGAGCAATTGCTCATCTGCTTAAGAGAGAACAACCCCCCTCAAAAAACGGAGTTCTTTTTTTCAAGTGCTCTCCTTTGTCTATTTTGGGAAAATAATGTCAGAAGCACTTGGGAACTGTCAAAAATGCTTACTCGGGGAAAAAGTATTTCTCGGATGAAGATTTTGCGACTTTTCTTTAGAAACACCACAAAGGCCACAATAGGCATCTAAGGGTGTCTAAACTGAGGACACAGGGAGATTATTTCCATCAGGCCACCGGCATGTGAATGTGAACTCTCCCAGACACTTATCATCTTGGAAATGACACAACGCGGTGATACTGCGGGGACTTAAATATTAATTCCAAGCCCGGTGAGTCGAAGAATAAATCCGTTTTGCTAATCGTGCCGCGAGATGCTCGCCGCCAGTGAAAAAGGGGTTTGTGTAAATGACTAAAAGATTAGCTCCTTTGCCGGTTTATCTTCAGGTCCAAACTGCAGAGGTGCATCCCTCAAACACCTCAAATTCCTCTCCAGAGTTCCAGTCGGAAATTTAAGGAGGATTTAGAGGCGCGCGTTTCAAATCCTCCGATTGTCTCTGCAGGAACAAGATAGTGGCGCGGCTTTGAAGGTGTAAAGCCGCGGCAGGTATTGCCGCTGCGCCGGGAACTTGCGTCCAGTCGGGCGCTTGTCAAATGTGATGGAGAAGCCTCGGATTAGAGCCCATTAGCGGAGGTGGGTGCCAATCAAAAGGCGGCGAGCCGTATTGACGCCTCATCTTTGGAAGTAAACATTCGAAGGAGAACGATATAAGCTCCTCGCTTGCGATTAAGGACCTATTTTAGTTTCGCACCGCGTTTGGTGCGCACGCATTCAGCAGAATCTGAAAGCACACCTCAGTGGATTAGCTGGCGCTGAAGGGCTCCCTGAGATGTGATGATATATCGAGGAGCCGCTGGACAATGCGCTTGATAATGAAACAGCCTATTTGCTGGGATAAGACAGTTCTAACATCCTAATAAAAGTCGGACTCCCGTCGCCCTCCAAAACGGCCGGCGTCAGCAACATTCTGGGTTGAAAAAGATGTCCGATTTTTATGGCCGTCGTCCCTGTGGCATATAAAGGTTTATGAATGGCTTTTATGCCCGCAGAGCTCAGCCTCTCGCCGCCGTCAACTCGCCAACTGGCGCCAGTCAAGACAACACGTCCAGCAGGACGCAAAAGTTGACTACGATTTAACTTTGATAGCTTTCATGAATACGAAGAACTGTCTTGCTTTTGGTGATGTCATGATAGTGGTATCAAAGAGTACGTTTTGATGTCGTCGTGGGTGTAAAAAGTTTGAGAGCCACTGGTTTGATCAATGAGAAGCCTTCCTTAATGTTTTATATGGGCTTAGAATTAATAGAAGATCAAATTAGGTCAATGCGAGGCTCCCTGCTTTTACCCGGATGAGAAGAGAGATGAAAAGACTTCAACAATTAGATACTTTCTTCATGAAATCTGCTCGTTCCCCGCTGAGGTTTTACAATAACAATATACAGAATGATTATGTAGCTCAATATCATATTGATTTAGGTTTTCTTCCCGATGAGGCCGACCTAGCTTTTCTTTTAAAACTCTCCTTTGTCATGTTCCCCGGCACAGATGTGAGTGAACACACACGCGCTCCACACGCCCCTGGAGCTTAATTTGCATCAGAAGACTACTTCATTTGAATGTCTTTGATGCAGCATGGCTTTGCTCAAACGAAGTATCTGATCCCAATCCCCTGGACGGAAGCACGTGGGCGTACCGGCGCAACCAGTCGGTCCCTTCCACCAGCTACTGCTTTTGTGTTCCTCCGCGTACTCGCGGCTAGCCTTCCTTCGATTCAATTTACACTTTTAACATGCATGCTTAGGAAGCCAATCATGCGCTTCATTTATGGAGATGAGGTCTCTGGGCTTGTGTCTCTCGGCGGACAAGCTTGCCTTTGGCCGACGTGGGCTTCGTAGCTGAATAATAGGACCACACCGGCGACGGAGTGTTGGAACACCTGCAGTTGCAAAGTACGGAGAATTTGTAAAGTTGGAAACTGTCAGCGGGAATTAACGGGACTTTGAAGGAATAAACTAGAAATATTGAGGGTTGGGTCTGAACTCAAAGACTGACGAATATAAACATTATATAAACATTTGTGAATTGGAATCTAGTCGGTTTTTTAACAGGTAGGCATGGAGGAGGGTCTTACTCGATTTGTCTTTAAATATAAACAACCGCAAAGTCATCTCAAACAGGGTATGTATTAGGGGTACACCAATTGATGGGCCGGGATCAGAAAAACTTTGAGGTATATTGGGGATCGGTCAGGAAATTGTGATCGGTGCACCCCGAATACGTATGGAAATTAATTACTGATCTCCTGGTGACTTTCCAAATACTAAACTATAGAAGAGGTACACTCGAGTTAAACCAGGTTCTTCTGTGCAAGGCGTGATTTCCACTTCAGCAGTCCTTCAGCCAAATGAAAAAATAAATAAATAATCATCACACCTGCACTTGGTAACTTTCCTTCACAACCTTCTTGACCTTGACACAATCTCTCAAGTGGGATTGTATTTGATGCGGTGAGCTCAACATTCGGGTCGGCATCGTAAAGCACCAAAGGATGAAGTGCCTTTAAGTGTCTTATCATAAACACACCTTCTGTTCCTTAGTGTTTTTTTTTTTTTGTAACCCCCCGAGGCCATTAAGAGTAAATCTGTTCATTGGCCAGAAAACATACTTGATGTACAGTGTGATGGATTTACAGGATTTTGATGCTTTTGCCCCCTATTTAGTTTTGGCAGCTGAAAACAAAGGCGGCCGTTTGTTTGGAACGATCCGCGCTTGCATTGTTTGGACAGGAAAGCCGCCCTCTGGCTTAACACTCTTTTGAGTTGTCCTCACTGCACTTCTTTATGTCTGAGAACAAAGACAATGTGGCTTGGTGAAGGATTACACCTGGTCAGTGGTGGGAAGTAACAAAGTACGCATACTTTGTTACAGTATTATTATTTTATTTTATGTAGCTATGATTTTTTTTGCAACCTTTTGCAATCATACGAAATCCAAAACAATATTTCTCATAGAAAAGAAATGCAAATCCAATGAATCCGTACCAGACACCCAAAACGTTGTTGAATTGTGCAAAAAGGGTACAAGAGAGAATTAGAGAGTGACAATGCAAGAACTCAAGAACTAAAATTGCAGCAAGTTGGAGCAACGTTGGCGTAACAGAAAGTGCTGCTTGAGCGTTGCAGTGACAGACCAGGATGGTTATTGCATTGAGTTGTTGAAGTGGAAGTAAACCTGAAACATTTCTTGACAATAATATGTTATATGTGACCTCACTAGTCTAAACATGACATTCGGATTAATATTACATTTGTGGAATATGAGTTATGAAGCAAAATCAAGCCGTTTCTGTCGATGACATCACAGTTGCTCAGGTAACCAATCACAGCTCAGCTTCAGAAAAACAGGTGAACTAAAGACTATAGATGACATCACAGTTGCTCAGGGCTCAGGCAACGACCAATCACAGCTCACCTGTTTTCTGAAGCTGAGCTGTGATTGGTTGACACCTGAGACCTGAGCAACTGTGATGTCATCTTCAGATGACAGCAAGTGGCAAAATGGCCGCCCCCTGAGTTGGATAACACTGGATTTTGCTGCTTAACTTGTGTATTATTTGATACATTATAACTTAATAATATTCCACAAATGTATTATTAATCAGGATATCATGTTTAGACTAGTGAGGTCGCATATAAGGTATTATTGTCAATAATTTTTTTTAGGGGGTTGACTTTTTGCCAGCTCTACCTCTGGTGGTCACAACAATTCCAGTCGTATATTTCTACACATTCCTAATCACATATTTACCCCGGTTATATTCCCGCTCGCCTGCTGAGCCATGACACCTGGTATTTACATTTGAATTAGTGCACCCAATCACCTCGTATTGATCGCCAATTACGTTTCTCCACCGGCTTGGTTGGAGATTTTATTTATTTTTTTACTTAAAAAAAGGTTGCCCACTGGTGAGTAATGGTTTAACTATTGTTTGACATCAATCGATGCCGTGGGAAGGGGATCACAAAGCACATACATGCAGGGTCATTGATTGGTTGATGGAGGGGAGGGCGAGGACAAATGAAGGCAGATTATGTGTTTTTCCGGCACTCCAGATCTTAGCGCTCAAATATTCCAGAAGACAAGCTCACCCTTCCCCTGTCCCTCAATGAAACCGACTCCCGCTACTCTCTTGGCACCCGAACCCCTTCCTGACCATTTCCAGGACTGGCGTTCCATCAGGCTGCCTGATGAAGAACCGTGTCTGGACCACCTGCGCTTTTGATTGCAAGGTAGCTCGTGTCCAGGCGCCCGGATGGGGTTAAGTGGCACTTTAATGGTATGGCCGGTGATGCGCGAGAGATTGGGTTGTTGAAGGACACAGCCGGGTAAACAAACCCAAACAAAACCGGGCCATAAACAGGAAACGACCGTGGATGTTTTTCATGTTAATAAAATGGGATTTCATTCCAAAGCCACAGAGCTTCAGGGACTGCTTTGTCTTTGGATGATTGTTATTGTGTGTCTGGGCAGATGGTGTCTGTGCTGGGTTGCGGGTGATAAAGCGCGTATCAAGCCAGTAATGATAGCATTAGCCGGGGGAGCTGCAGGTGGCTCATCACGATGTTTGCCTGCTAAACTGCTGACTTATGTCCCAGGGTTAAAAAGACCACAGTCATCTAATAGCGAGTGGGAGTGGGTGTAGGATGCTTTTTCTCCTTTTTATTTATCTCTGTGTGTCACTTTCTCTAAAGCTTGAGAGAGCGAAAAGGGGGGGAAAAAAAAAAGTCAAATGAATATCATTATGGACTGTAGCATTGGGACATTACACTTATAGAAGTGGAAATGGAAGAAAACATGACGTCTGCAGCTCGAACAGCTTCCTCTCTTCTTGGATGACTTTCAAACTGATTTCGGAGCGCAGATATCTTCAAAACATCTCGGTGTATCGCAGTTGGATTTATTCGTAAGAAGAAATTAAAATTCAAAAGTTAACTTAGGGGTAAGATTACAAAGGGAAAATTACTGAAAGAGGTTTTCGCACCGGTAGTGCTGCATGCTGCTGTGTCATGCCGTGCAAAGGAAAATATTTATCATCCACGACAACACAGACCTCCACGTGGTAAAAAAAGAAAAAAATAAGCTTTTGCTGCTATGGTCTGAAAATGAGGAAAAACTGTCATCCCCAGAGCTCAACCCTATTAATGGACAACATTATGCACACAACGGCCATGGCAGCTCTATTTCTGGACATAATGGTAGGGTTGCGAGACAATGGTGACTGGCTGTGATTGCCATGGATGCCTTGACAGGAGAGATGTTTATGTTCAATGCTGAATGTGTTAGTGGTGCAAGTCACGGATCGGATCGTTTTTTTGGATCAGCAAAAAAAAAACAAGAAAAAAAAAACGGAGTACTTTGTCTTCATTTATTTTGTTAAACACGCTTTCCCATTAAATAATAATACATTAAAAAAACACAATTCAAAATGTCTAATATAGCCATTTAGGACTTAGGAACACAACTAAGTGCAATATGAGGCAGAAACAATCTTATGTTATAAATTGTCCATAGCATAAAGTTCTTAAAATGTAAACGGCTATGTTTGACATTTTGAGTTTTGTAAAATAAATGAAGGCAAAGTTCTATTTATTTATTTAATAATGAAAATACCTCAAAGCAGGAATGGAAGGGAAGGGAATGTCCCTTCCTTTGAACATGGAGAGTGAATTACATAGTAGCCTTGGTCGAGAGTATTGAAAAAGAATTCAAGTAAACCATGTACGAGCTGTCAAACTCATTTACAACTATCAGCCGAGTGTGTACTCATTAGTTCACCTAAAACCTATTAAAAATCCCATACCGTTCACCTAAACCGAATACTTCAGAATCCAGCTAGAGTCGTGAGGTTGTCAGGAGACCCGAGGAAGGATCAAAGAAAAGAAAGGAAAGTGAAAAAGTAAAAATTGTTCAAGTGGAGAAAGACAAAGGTTCAGAACCCAGCCGTCAAACTTGCAAGCAGCGTCGCATTTGGCATCAGGGTGAGATCAAAAGCCCCGCGAGTGTGATGTAACGCAACCATATCTGACATGTTGGTGTCAGGCACGCCGCTTGCTCTGTTTAAAATTCCACAAATGAAATGGTGGCGAAATGCGGCCGCCGTGTCCCTCAAAGAGAGATAATCGCTGTGACGGGTGTATCCATCATGTTCACGCCTGAATGGAAATGAGGTTGCCCTCCGTGTCGTCAAACCGCCGCTGATGGCTGCAGGTATATTTGAGGCAAATTATCTGGCTTGTGTAGGCAATTTGCCGTCGAGTACACGAGTGGGAGTGAATTAAAGAAACGTCCGACGCGATCTTGCGCGGGAGGGAGAGATTGCCTCGGCCTAGGCGTGAAAACAGATGCCTGAGAAAGGAGATATTGGAAGATACGTTTATATAACCTGCGTTCGGCGGGTAGAAAGTGACGGTGGCAGTAGTAGGGGAGAGGAGCAAATTAGGTAATTATCCTTTCCAGCCTAATTTGAGGTGCTGTTTGAAATTAACCTATGCAAATGAGGCGCTTCAAATCACCGCCGCACAAACTCGATCGGTTTTATCGCAGCGACATCACTGATGAAATCTTCTGGGAAAGATTGATATCTGAAGGCTTGAGTGTACTATTTTGCTTTTCTATACAAATGTGAGTGAGTAAACAATGTTTCAGACGCAACGGATGCTCGCTCACCTTCACTTCACGGAACCTGAGCAGATGGAAGGTTCTGGTTAAACTGAGGTGGTAAAAGGATGTGAACAAAGGTGAGCAGCAGGGAGTGGGTGGCACTTTGCTGCAAGGCTGCAGTTTTTTTTTTTTTATCTGCTTTTGTATGCTACTTTGTTTGCAAGGATAAAAACATACAGCGGAACTTCAATTCAACTCGGGTTCAATGGACAAAAAAATAGTCTCTAGTCCACTCAAAATGCCACTTTGTACAGTAGCTTTCAAAGTCTCTTGGTTCAAGAATTTAAGTGGTCACAGAGCCATTTTACCATCAGGGTTCTGCGATTGGCTGGCAACCAAGCGGTTAAGAAAATGGATGGATGGATGGATGGAATTTCATTAGTTTTAGTTATTTCAAAAATGCAAAATTTTAGTTTAGTTTTAGTATTAGGTTTTGTTTTTAAAAATGTGAATGTGAAAATTGTGACTTCCCATTGGAACCAAAAAGTCAAACACGCAAAATTGTCTAGGAGTGACATCATCTGAAGGTGTTTTTCAATTGGCTGCTGGTCGATGACGTCAATTCTGTGCGACACACTTTCAAACATCCTTGTTCTGGTTAATGTCGAAATAAATATACTTAAAATCACAATTTAAGTCGACCGCAAAGGCTCATGTATTAAATTAATTACCAAAGATGATTTTTGCTATAATTATAGTTAGCTTTAGTTAGATTTGTAAATGTAAAATGTAGTTTCAATTAGTTTTCATTTTTGAAAACAATTTTCATTTTTATTTTATTCCGTTAATGTTCGTAAATGTTTTTTTGTTTTATTTATTACATTACTTTTCTTTAACTAAAATGACCCTTCTTGACATAGATAAGTAGACTTACATTAGACTCGATGTGAGCTGGGGCGACTGTCCCATCAAAGGTGATGGAAAGCATTAGCGTAGCATTAGCATGCAGCTCAAACGGAGCGTGCCGTACCTACCTATTCATATCTACGGCTGTTTATCCCACAGGCGCTTAGTTGTGTACACGTCTGGAATATATTACTCTTACTTTTTATATTGTTTGCAGTAAATTTTTCAATAGTTTTTTTGTATTAGGCATTTTTAGGCCACGAAAAAAGTACTTTAATGCAACGGACGACCCCTTTCCCCAACTAGTCAGTTAAATTGAGCATACAAGACCGTCATTTGAGGTTACTTCCAAACTGACCATTATGCCTTTTTTTTTAACTAAAAAAAAACAGAATATGAAGGGCTAGAAAATGATGATGGACATTTTATACTAATGTTAAGAACTGGTGTTTGTTGAAATTAAACCCGAAAATACTTAATTATGGATGTCTTTGTGTACATGCGACAGAGACTCTCCGCAACTTCCACGAACAACCGAGGCTAAACTTAGCTCCTCCTCATCTCTCAGTCGAGATAATCGCATTTCACTTCAATGTACTTCATTGACACAATTTTACAGAAAAAGCACCCAAAAAAATGCAAACCTCCCCACGACTGAACAATTATAAAGAGCACTATTGCTGCTTGAAATGACCAAGAAAAATAAACATTCTGTGAATTAATATTTAATCCATCTTGATTTATTTGATGCTTTTCCCACTATATAACCTTGCACACTCACTTGTATTCGTATCATGTTTATGTATTCACTGCTGGACTTTTCATTTGCTAGCAGGTGGATGGCCTGGGTAGACATTTATGTACTTGTATTCGCCGCTTTAGAAATGGGATGGATGGACATTATGGAGGAGTTTGCTCTGGATCATCTCGCGATCTAAATGCTAATTTTGGGAAGTGGTGTGAAAGCGCCGGCGAGGTTATTACCTACATGGCTGCCTTTAATGAACAGCGCGCGGCGTTGGAGGCAAAGTGAAGGATTGCGTCCGTATGATTACACTGAATAATTACTCTTCTTTACAAAAAAGAAAAAAAAAATCCTTATTTCTTCGCACCTCTGCCAACCAGCCTTGAGCAATCGCGGGACGTAGATAGCGACTTGTTCCAAGGTGTGTTGTGAACTCGAGTGTGGCACCAGCACATGTTCGAAGAATTTCTACCCTGTGGCGCCAGCTTCAAGAAGAACAGTCAATAGGCAAACCCCTCCCCCTCTCCAAAAAAAAGCAGCAATAACGTGTCATCATCCAACCACCTGAAATATGTAAAAAAAGAAAAAAGCTGTTTTGCTTTGCTCTGCTGCTGTGGTTATAAAATATAATAATTAAATATAATGATGAGAAAAAAACCACATGATCCCCTGACCTCAACCCTAGTGAGAACCTGTGGAACATTCTTTATGACAGATTTTTTTTTCCCAAAGTACTTTTTTTTTAGTGTCACTCGAAAAATAATGTACACGAATAATCGAAACATTGTGACAACTTAAACTCCTAAAAACACATTTGAAATAAAAGTCACCTTTTAAGGGAGAAAATACTGACTGAGTGAAATGAAAGCAATTACTCCACCTACCGCCCCCTTTGAAATGCTAATGTCTCGTGATTTCCTGAATACCTATTTAAAGAAACCCCGTTATTAAGAATCAGGTGTCTCAACGCCAGCGCCCGCCGCCATTGATCCACAGTTCATAATCTTAAATGAAATATATTGCTTCCTCATGATATTTCTTTACCCTTTTCACTCCTTCCAAAGTGGAGAGCGGGCTTTGTGGGGGAAAAAGGTCACCAGGCTTGCAGGGGAGCGCACACTCGGCTGCTGACTGGCAAATGTCATCACTTTCTTTTGTACAAATATCTGGGAAATAAAACTTCTGTGTGTGCTGTTTTTGACATTGTGCTCACAAAACTCCGTTTCAAACCAAAATGGCTGACATCACCTAATTTCATGTTGTTCAATGAAACAAGACATGTTTTATTTTTTTTGTATCACTTTCTGAGGTCTTTGCTTTCAAAATGGCAGATTTTTTAACAAGGCTCCTTGAGACTTTTTCACGCATCTCATTATGGTGGGTTACGTTTGTGTCAATCGGTAAAAGTGGAGACGGTGGATGATTTTTTTTTTTCTTTCTAAATGTTCAGGCCCTTTTTTCATAGAAATTGCTCTCAAAATGGTTGCCTCAAACCAAACGAACCTCGAACCTTTGTGTTCAATCCTTGGCGTGAGTCCTGAGACTATTGTCTGAAATTTAAATCTGCTTTTCTCATGGAAATCAAATTGGCTCCTCTAAATCAAAATGTCTGACTTCCTGTTGATATTCAAACATCGGTCCCGTGACTTTCATATTTGTCCTCTTATGAAAGACAATTAGACATATCCAACCAATTTAATGTTGCGAGTACCTTTCCAGGATGTTCTGCATAGCGATTTTGTATGGGTTTGTGTATACGCCTAAAATACGTTTGTTTCCATCAGTATATATTGCAATACTTTCAGCATTTACAGGCATGCTCAGGCCAAAAAAAAATAAAAATCATCGCAAATCACAGTTTATCATTCTAACCTGCACTTGTTCTTTTTTTTTGTATACTTTCAATACGCCGCTGTTGGGAAATGCATCTCTATCTGAAGCCCATTACATTTCTATTGACCTCCATTGCAGCTTTTCTGCTTCCATGCTACCTCACGCGATCCATTTGTCACGCCTGCTCCTGGTGTTATTTTCTTTCAGCCTTGCTTTTTTCTTTTTTTCCTGTGTCCCGTGGAGGAGCTGCTTTGCTTTATTTCTCCCCTATGGAAAACTGCTGTATGTGGCAGGTAAGAGCAAAGCAGATACATTGTGGAAAATGTACTTTTTATGTTTGCATACACATAATTCAGTCTCAGGGTGGGGATAGGGATGGGATAGTGTGTATCCATATTTTTACTGTATACTGTATATAAATTACACATATAAATATATTTATATATACTCTAGACAGTGTACTGTGTATATACACTTATGCTAAATCCTAATAATTAACTGCATGACTTCAGTAATTAATTTGTGATGAATCCTAAATTAATTGCAATCTAATTATGTTCTAAAATATAAAAATATATTGTTTTTAACGTTTTTTTATACTCTTGTTTATTAACATTAAAGTGGAAAAATATGTTAACCTAATACAAATATGGTTGTATCTTTTAGTTTATTGATACAGTCATTTCATAGTAATTCATAAAGTTACTTGAAGTTAACAAGATAGGAAAGAAAGAGTGTGTTAAGGTCATTTTTCTGCCACTAGATTGCAGTAGTATTTCATGCTGGACATAGATGACAGCAAACATAAACATGAAAGAACTATTGGACTTTTGCACATTTTTTTAATTTCTAAATCATACACTCGGCACATGGCTCTCAAATGGGTTTGAGAGCTGTAGCAACCAAGCTCAACGCTATCTGTTAACTGGCACTATCGAAGCAGGGATGCAGGGGTGGCGTTTCGCAATCGAAATGGCTCGTCCACTCTAGCTTTCTGCTCTTTAAACATTCTGTAACTACACTCTGTTGCTGCAGTGCATCGCGGCTGGAATTCTCCCAGTACAGGCTTTAGGTTAATGCACTATTAACCGCTAATTTCAACACTTCTGATATAAAAAATAATAATAATAATAATAAATAGAAATATATATATATATATATATATAAGAGGAGCTCTTATACATGTTAAACATTAAACGAGAATGAATAATTCACTTAAAACATAGATATACATATTTCAAATATTTCCTATTGAATGAATTTTTTGTCTTCAAGAAAAGCAAGGGTGACCACTGTCTGTCATTCATAAAGTTTGTTTCCACAGTTTTCACGCTGCTAAGCCTTGAAAGCATTTCACCTTGTAGAAACCAAAGACGCAGGCTTTCCACCTGCGACTGAACATCAAGTTAAAAGCGAGGCCTATAAGGGAGTGTCTGCTCGCCTTTAGCACTAATGGGGCCCAAACTGCAGCGCTTAGGCTGCATATGAATGTAACTGGGGTTGAATTATTAATGCCGGGGGGTGCGCTTCGCATTCTGCCTGGCACTTCCTGAGTTGATCTGCCTCCCACGTGGATTGGAAGCTGTCACCCATAATTGGGGAAATCATGACAGCGCCGAGTTAAGTGCTCCGCGGTCCCCGGGTGAAGAATGGGAATCGGCAGCACCAGGAGGTGGAAACATTTGCCTACGTGGGTATTTGACTTTGGAACTTTAGAACACTAATCTTAATCATTTCACGCCACAGGTGATGTTACCTGAAGTACCGCCACAATGTACCACACAGGTACATCACAGGACATCCTTCACATTTTAGTGGTCACTTAATTCACAATTTTAAATAGTATTATTTTTATTCATTAAATAAAGAAATTATTGATTAAATATGAATCAGTCCAACAATCAATGTGGCGATGTGAAATTAACTAATTATTTTACTTTATGTTAAACATGAATTTTAAGTGGGTTCTTTTTTATGTCTTCATATATTTGTATGTATGTACTTAGAAATTAATTAAATTATAATTCAATCATTTCATAAAATAAAAGCAAAATGTCTATAATAAATTATTTACTCATTTTCATTTACGGTAAATCAAGTAACTAATTATTGAATAGAATGAAATAATTGCAATGTTAATAAATTTACTTCTAATGGAATGCTACATATTTTTTGTCATTTTTAAAATTTTAGTTGCAAGAACATTTACAAATTAAATCGCACAATTATATAATAAAATAGACGAAAAATGCCTATACTAACTAGTTTACAAATTTTTCTTCACAAAAAATTATTTAACCGATTAATGAAATAAAAAAGAATTATGATGTAATTCATAATTAGTTTCTAACTAACATTTTATCAATGTTAAATGCCTTTAATAATTAGTTCACTAATATTTTTTATTCAATATATATTTTTTAAATTAAAAATCAATTAACTAAAATAGTTTATTTACCACTATTTTGTGTTATATATTTAGAAAAATAAATATGATGATATTTATTATTATCATGTAGCCATTTAAGAAATTATTCATTATTATTAATAATAAATACAAGTGGCTTTTATTCATAATAAAGCAAAAAATAGAAACATTTTAGGAGGAAAAACGGCTAAATGTGTGAAATAAATACAACGGGATACTTGAAAAAGTAAATGGTCGTTGGTGCCGCATACTTTGCCCACCCTTGCCTTGCCTGACCGCTCCACTTGACTGAGCACACCCCAAACCGCACCAGATGAATCACATCTGAAGGGGGGAAAAAAAACACACGCGAAAAAACACAAGACAACACATAGAAAGTGTCGTCCTTGAAGCCCCCCCGCGGTTCCTTCTTCTGACAGAGCGCATCCCGGTGCGAAGATCACGTGCCCCCGCACAACGCACAGGGGCGCCATCAAAGCGACAGCTCATGGCGCTGCAGACCCCCATGTCTCATCGAGGGGGTGTCTCGTTTCTTGACGTGAGCAACATTGTGTCATCTCGTCCAGAAACCGCAACTTGCACACAACGGTAAGAGGTTAAGCACAAGTACACATACTTAAAAAAAAAGACAGGTAAAAGCAGAACAACTGATTCAACTTATTTACTAATAAAATACAATAAAAGTATTTTTTTCCCCCTATTGTCTTTTGCCCCAAAAAGCAGCAAAGAAAGCCGCCACAAATTGCTGATTTGACGCAAAAGGCTAATAAAGAAGCATGAAATTGCTTTTGGAAAGTTGCCATGGAAACACGTGGCTTTTAATTTCACGTGGAAGTTGATATTTCATCACAGGAATGCGTGTGGAAAAACTAGTGCTCTTTTTTTTCTTTAGCTAAACAATACATGTTATTAATGCTTTCTTTTTCTTTATTTTTTTTTTAAGGGTTTAGGAAGGGTGGGCAGTAGGAAGGAAGTGAGAGATAAGGATGATATGAATGGAAGCGGGAATAAGGAAGGAATGGCAGGAGGTGGGAGGGAAGAAAGGAAACAAGGACATAAATAAAGGAAGAAGGGAGGGACGGAAGGAACGAGGGAAGCAAGGAACAGAGGATGAAAGAAGAAAGGAAAAGTGGAAGGCATGAAAGATTAAGGATTAAGGGAAGATGGCAGGACAGGCAAGGATGGTGGGAAAAGAAGGAAGGAAAGCGAGAATGATGGAAGTTTGGAAAGAGGTAAAATAAACAAGGGAATGAGGAAGGAAGGACAGAAACATGGTTGGCGTGAACGGAAGGAAGGAGAAATGGTAGGACAAAAGAAAGAAAGATGAAGGACAGAGTAATGAGAAGACATGAAACGATGAAATGATGTATAAAAGAAAGTAAGTAAGAAACCCAGGAATGGACACAAGGTGGACTGATGAAAAGAAAGAATGGCCAAAGGAAGGAAATAATTAATGAAGGAATGAAAGAGGGGCGGAAGGCAAAGATGGAAGGAAGGGAACAAGGATGATTAGAAAGGAAGGATGAAAGACAAGAGAGAAGGAGCATGGAAGGATGGATAGAAGGAAGGCCCAGGAGACAAAAAAAAAAACGTTTTGAAGGAAGGAAAAAATAACTAAGGGAGGGCACAAGGAAGGAGGTATGACAGTTGAAAAAAGAAAAATGGTGGATAGAAAGGAAGAAAGAATGGCAGGAGAATAGCAAGCAAACAAGGATAGTAGGAAAAGAAGAACAGAAGGAAGAAAGAAAAGCAGAAAGTGAGGAAGGAAGCATTTTGAACCCTAATTGGTATCCTTACTTTGAATTGAATAGGAAATACGCCGCCGCCGCCGCCGCCGCCGCCGCCGCCGCCGCCGCCGCTTGCGAGCCTTCCTCAACAAAACATGCTAATGGTCATCAGCGCCATTTGTCGCCATCCTCGCCTCCGGGTCAACGTGCATGCTGCAATCCAAATGCTTTATGGCGCTCCGTGGCGTCTCTCTATGTACCTGATTGCCTATAACAAGTTATGACCAAATAAATCTGGCTTCAGCACATTCACGTATTGTATTGCAATCACGGAAATCTTGAATGGATGATGTTACCGTTCACGGTACACTTGCTTCCAAATTATTAAGCTATGCTGCTTTTGTTCATTTTCTTAAAAATGTAATAATAGTTAGGATTTTTTTTTTTATGACAAAATGTGTTGGGCAAAACTGTGTTTCAAAATGGTGAAATAAAACATAAAAAACAAAAAAAAATTCATATGAACACATTCGGAACGCCTCGCAGGCATCCATACCCGCGCACGTTAAGCAGACAGCTTGAACCGAGGCCCGACATGATCATTAGCTATCACCTGTTCTTCACGGCGAAGAAAAGTATAAAGGGCTGCAAGAGTTGGCACTTTTTTCTTTTTTTTTTGGTTGCCTTTTCTTGGATCAAGTGCAAATAGAGACGCTGGAAATCGCCCAGACGACTGTTTGTCAGCACTTTCGCGTCTCGCTGGCGGCTTCAGATGAAGAAAGACTTGACGGCGGAGAGAGAAGAAGAGACGGGGAATACATAAAAGAGCGTCGGAGAGGAGTGAAATATTAGCGCCGCTTCATATTCACCTATTGATCCTGGCAGACTGACACTCCCTCTCATCCTTGACAGTCTCACTCTCCCCCGAGGAAAGACAGTTTGCGCCCGTGTCAGCAGAACAGCTGAAAACGCCGTGCCGGATCGGGTAATGAGTCATAGCATTGCTAGAGCTACATTAGACGTCAAGGTCATAGCATTTTACGGAAATTCATCTAGTTTTTTTTTTTTTTTTCTAGCGACTGGGGTCAAAGGTGAGCCAGAGCTTATCCCAGATGAATGCGGGTACATCCTGGAATGGTCCCCAGCCAATCACGGGGGCACATATAGACCAAACAATCGCACACACGCTCAGACCAACAGAAGGACCAGAAACCAACTTTGCACAAAGTAAACAAAACAATTTTACATTCAAGTCGTCACAATTGGCAGAAAGCCAATAAATAACACTCGCTCACTGTACTTCGGTCACAGCCAAGAGAGCGTCTAAGCCCTTATTTAGTTGCTATCTTCAAAGCGCATTAGCATTGTCGCAAGTTTTCTTTTGACAAAACAGATTAATATGTTTAAGTGGAGTGGTTTTGTATTAGCGCCAAGGAGGCAGGCCCCAGTCGAGATTTAGTTCCGGCGTGGGATGCTGCATGTCATCCTTTCCATCCCCACTTAATCTCCGTGTACTGTTACCCGCGCCCTTGCTAAGAAGCTTGGCTCGCTTTCTCTGGAGCGCTTTTTCGGAAAGTTGGGGCCGGGCGGGTGTTTTTAAAAGAGCGAGAGGTGCGCTGGTGGCCCATTGTTACTGGACACCTGGGAAAAAAAGCGAGCTCTCAGTCTTCACACGTGTGATGCGGCACCCTCGCAAAGGCCTCGTGTAATTTAATCCCCCCGAATCAATAAGTCATTGAATATATTCCAAAGCAGATATTTCCCCCCCCCCGGAGGTGCACATTAAGGCCGTGAGCTCTGATGTAGTGTTGCTGTCCGCTCGTTACCACCCCGCCACGTGAGGCTTGCCCCCCCAAGTAACCACGTTGGCCATCAAAGAACCGAGAGTCCATTTTCTTTCTCCCGGCATTGAGGGAATTTATGCTCACTAATAAAGAGATAGTATAGCACAGAATAGTGTGTAATGGAACAATGAAAATGAACACTGGAGGTGGCAAAAGTACTCACTTTGTACTTAAGTAGACGTACAAGATACTTGGCTAAAAATAGACTGGTGGAAGTCTTGCTTTTTTTCTTGCGTCTTGACACAGCACAATGTTTGTGAAATGGCTGCTGTCATCTGTGTTACGGAAGTGATTTGCCTGGATCGGGTTGGCACGGAAATAATAGGTGTCGCGGCTACGCTCATCAAAACAATTTGGGAAATTTCCGAAAACAAAATACTCACAATTTGTAAATAGATAGAGTTGGCGAGAGTCTTCACATGGTGTACTTCAAAAGAAAAAGTACAGACACTTGAAGGCCTGATTCGGCTACTTCAGTAAAACATACCGAAATGTATGAAATCACAAAAATAAAAGAAAATCTCATTTTTACTGTCAATGAATACAATAAAAAATGTGATAATTTGGCTCGATGAAATCTTTGGTTCAGGCTTTTCTAAACATCATGCTCCCACAGCTTTGCTAACATTGTGAAGTGACTAACAACAAATGCTTAATTCAGATTAGAATTTTCAAACACCAGAAACGTGTTCATTTAGCTAGCGCGGCTTATAGTCAGATGCGCCTTATATTCCAGAAATGCCCGTAACTGCTTTAAAAAAAGGACTCTACTCTACTTGAAATGTCACAGAAATTTTGAACTATTGACATCGTGGAATTTAAGCCTGTATGAACAATTGGTTAATACTTTTATCAGAAACTCTTTTTTTATCAGAGGGGGTGTCTTTGTAGCCTGGCAAGCCACACCCACTTTCTTGAAAGCGTGACTGATATTGCAAGGTCCACAGAATATTGTGTTTTATTGCTATAAAAACATGGAACCTACCAAAAGAAAGATTAGAGTCCCTTCTTTCATCAAGAAAAAAAAGTGTATTTCCGTCTGTTTCCGTTTTGCAGCAATTAGCATTAGCATATAGCTAAGTTTCATCATCATTCACAAACCTGTTTAAAACAGTGGGGGAAAGAGCTTTTTGCCACATGGCCCTGGTTGATCTTTTATACTCTGCTGCCACCTACTGCCCGTTTTTGTAATAACAACCATTGCTTCAAGCATTCTCATCAGTTCAGAGGCTGCATCAAAGCCTTCTGTATGCTCTAGCATAAAAAACATTCAAAAAAAACATAAATACGTCTTAGGGAGCATGGTGATATATAAAATAGAACATATTTATACGTTTTTAATTAATAATAATTTGTGAAATTAATGCAACACAAACAAACAAGCCACGCCCACTTTCTTGAACGAAAGAAAGCGTGTCTGAACAGGCTTTCCTTTTAAAACAAACTGTTCAATCAAATTTGTTTATTTCCTGTGCTGTAACCAAAATCTTCATCAATGTCTATTTGCATTCGCCGAGTTGACGGTGTTCAGCATCGGAGCCCTCGAGAATGACCTGCTCTAGATTTGACGCTACATTGCGCTCGTAACAAATTCAAAGAGGGTCATCCACAGGCAGGCTAATTTCCATAAGCATAAGGCTTATTAACCCGTAATCAAGATTGAATCGGCCTTCATCAGCCCATTTTGCACCCGACTTGCATCACTCTTTGCCGGATGTGACTGGCATCTTAAGGAGGAGCATACATCATCACCAACTGATGGAGATGGAGGCAAAAAAAAAATCATAAATCAAAAGTGCTAAAAGTACGGAGAGATCAGCAGAATTTATAAAGAAGACGCTGATGTCAGAATAATGGCAACACACTTATTTGAGAAAAGTGCAGCGTAAAAAAATATTACATTCACCACACTCTACCGGTTATTATATTATATTAATTAAGTAAACATTTGACGATATCGATCTGAGAACAACAATTTTCGAACATGAGCAAAAACAGCATATGGAATACAGTGTCAGAAATGATCGAAAGTTCTCACTGTGGCTCACCAGATGACATTGATCTCTTTCTTGCCTGGAATGTATTCGCGTCTCGCTTCCCTTCATGACCTCGACTGAAACGTCTCCACTTATCAGCCTGGCCTCCTTTTTTGGAACCACAATGCAGACAGTCGAAAAGGCCTCGCCATTCACGATGGCCTTTAACTGGCCTTTTGCACCTTTTTCTTTTCTCCCTTCAAAGCGCCGTCATAAATAAACTCCAGTATGAGTGGCATGACGTGCGCTGAGATACCTCCGGCGAGCAGAAATGCTTGACAAAGCACAGCCGTGCTTGGGTATCGCACCAATAACAATTAGCCTGGAAACTGTTTGGCTAATTATGATTAAGTAGCTGGTGGGGTGCCAACAAATCACTTGGGTGAACATCTTCACTGCCTGTCTGACAAATTGCATATACTGTATATGCTCCCCTCTCCTCTGTGACCTCAAATGAGCTGGCTGCTCAGAAATCCATTCGAAACCTCAGAAAGCTCTTCGATCCTAAAAGCATGGTTGAGAAAATACGCTAACATTCTATAAAGAAATGGTAGAAAGGATAATACCAAAATAAATCCAAAAATGCATGTCAGGTGGTGCTCTTTTTTTTTTTGTGGTCTTCTTGAAACAATCTAAAACTTTAAACATTGTCTGACTTTAAAGAAAAAAATAAATCAGCGATACAATGGCTTTCACTGGTGCTTCACTATATGTTAGCATTAAGCTAGCAGACCTTCGCCAGACAAATAAATAGGGTTTAGTTGAACATAGTTGACAACATTTTATCCATATTACGGATTTTCACATATCACAAGTGAGTCTGGGGGCATGTCAAATGCACAAAAAAATAAAAAAAAAATAAAAAAATAAGTGAGTCTGGGGGCATGCCAAATGCAAAAATAAATAAATAATAAAAATGAATAAAAAAATAAAATAAATAAAATACAAATAAATACATAAATTAATTGAACCGAACACCACCAAGATTCCACCTTGACATCGCAAAATTGACCACTACTTGCAAACTTTCATCATATGAACATTTTGTACAAACCAACACTTGTTTAACCGGATTAGTTAAAACATTCTCTTAATTCTCCAGTCCAGATTTAGCATCACGCCGCTTCAGCATGGTACCAATTTGTACCACAAAATGCCTGGCAGCACTGCAGTCTGCTACGAAAGAAACACTGCTGTGAGTATTGCTGATTAGCACAAAACAATGCTAATTTTCATTAGCCTTTCTCGTGGGATTCCCATAATGTCTTAGCATAAAGCTAGCAGACGTTCCTTAGAAGAAAAAAAAGGTTTATTTAAACATAATTGACAATATTGTCTCTACATTGCGGATTTTCACATACTGCAGGTGAGTTTGGGGACATCTCAAAAGCAAACAAAAATGTACTAATTAATAAAAACAAAACAAAACAAGAACAACACCAATATTCCACCAGATGGCACCAAAGTAATACATTTATTGCTTTAATAAAAATGCATGAAATGTGCCTTGGCTCAATAAAGGTTGGGAACTAGCACCTCTGCCCTACCCGGCTGGAAAATGAGGATGCTCCATTTGGCTCAGTTGGCGGCAACTTTTCAAGTATTTCTTGTCAACATTGGTGATAAACCGATTCCTATTTTTCTTATCTCCTCCCGCCGCCTCTCCCGTGGTTGTACGTGCCAGCGTGTCACTGCCGCTTGGCTAACCTGTGGCTCCGGCTGTGACCGCATTCGCGCTGTTCCAGTCTCGGCGTTAGCTCTTCCCCCAGCACCTTCCTCCCCCTTTTTTTCTCCGCTGCGCTCCTGTGGCGGAACCGCCAGGTCTTTGTTGCTAGGCAACTGCTCTCTTTAAGATTTTCCCAGTAGAGTTTTGGAGGTAATAAAACAATGCCCCGAGACAAACAGCAACTGGAACCGGAAAGGCCTTGGGGGGAAGAAAGATAGAAGCAAGTTCATCCCAAAACTCTCTTGGTTTTAATTAAAAGCACACGTTATAAATGCTTCAGCTGGAAAGTTAGCTCGGGAGTGCAAGAATACACAAAAGCGCTGAATGTAGTTACACCTCCCTCTTACCTAAATTAAAAATCTTAGGGCACGGGAAACTGCGGAGATGCTGTTTCTTTCAAGGTTACACAGAAATACACAAAACAGTGGTGATATTAGGCCTTTAAAGGTTAACCTAATTTGAACTTTTAAATGCACAGAGCACGCATGCTATTTTTTTCATTTCCAAGGACCTCCACTTCTATGCCTTTGTGACTCTTTCAGTCTCTTTATGATGGCCTAATGTGAGCAGCGTGAGGAGGACTGTTTCAATACCAATTGTAAGTGATCCAGGAATTACATTGTGAATTTAAAACAAATACAGAACTTGACCTTAAAGTCCGCTCGCTTAACGTTAACACATGATGATAAATGCCAGAGACGGACTTACGGATAGCATCGGTGACATTGTGTATAACCATTCAAACAAGCAATATTTTAACACAAATAGAGGAACAACACATTTAGACATAATATAACAATGCTTACAGACATATTCTTCATTCTTTAAGGAGCAGCACAATGCCCACTGAATTGAGGCATAAACTGTTATTCCTTTTTGTTTACTTACGACATACCGGTATGATTTATAACATACAATATTATAGAGTTAAACATTTTTGTAGTTTTTTTTTCTTGTCATGTCTATGCTTTTCAGTTAGGAAAGATGATTTTAGATAAGGAAGGAATTGATTAAAAAAAATGCAGATTAACTTAATCACTGGAAGCCATTTTTACTGAAGCAACCCCCTTTGCTCCCGGCTGTTTTACTGGATTTTGACTAATATTGCAAGGACCCCAGAATATTGTGTTCTATTGCTATAAAAAACATGGAACCTACCAAAAGAAAGATTAGAGTCCCTTCTTTTCATCAGTAGGCTATATTTCTATCTGTTTCCGTTGTGCAGCAATTAGCATTAGAATATAGCTATGTTTCATCATTATTCACAAATCAGTTTAAAACAGTGGGGGGAAATAGCTTTTTGCAACATGGCCCTGGTTGATCTCTTATACTCTGCTGCCACCTGCTGGCCGTTTTTGTAATAACAAGCATTGCTTCAAGCATTCTCATCAGTTCAGAGGCTGCATCAAAGCCTTCTGTATGCTCTAGCATAAAAAACATTAAAAAAACGTATAAATGCGTCTTTGGGAGAAAATCTGTTGAAAATAAATACAGAAGTGAAGTACAGGTACCTGGAAAATCTACTTGACCACAGTAACAAAGTAATAGTAGTACTTGATGAGCTAAAGCCTGCAAATGTGCACACACCCACAAACCACCTTGTGCTGCAGATGTTTTTTTCTTTTGCGACTCCCTGTGAAATTAATGCAACACAAACAAACAGTTTTGTGCACAGATCCCCCCGGCATGCTGAATTCTGACAAAGCATCGAGGAGGAGATGAAAAGTTTTGTTTCATGGCTTTCAGTTCGACTCATCCAAACCCGTGTCGGAGATTGCACTTCAAAGACGAGCTCTTACCGAGACAAGGCGCGGACGACTCCCACGAGGTTCGAATTTAGCCCGACGCCGAGTTCTAGCATGAGTGACAGCTGAAATAACTGCTAACTCCTCCCCTCCCTCTGTCCACCCCCCCACTCACATTTCAACAATAAGGGTGCTTCACTCCCCACCATGCAACTACAACTCCAAGCTATTCAGGAGATATTCATAGAACATCCGCACCCCTCCCCCTTTTCGTTCATTATTTAATTGTATCATTTCAATCTGTGCAGCCGGCCTTAGAATGTTGCCGTGGCGGTATCGGAAGGGAGTCGCGTGTTAGTGCGCGCTAATCAAAATGCAAATCTGGGCCTCCCATTGGTGCGCGCGTGCATCTCGGAGGGCCAACCTCGCGGCTCGGAATTGAAAGATGATGAATGCGCGGGGGCTATTTTTTGACGCGTCGCGAGGCAGCTCGGAAAAATTAATTAAAAAGTCACACTTCTAAATAAGTTAAAGCAAAATAGCGAAGGAACATGGCGGATTAAAAGACGTGTGAAAAGGATTCTGTCACAGCCTGTGGCAGGTGAGAGCGGATGATCTGGTGCAGACGAGCCTTTTGCTACGTGCTTGTCAATCTTGCACGACATGACAGCTACATTCTTTGAGCGGCCATTGTTTCAAACAATCTATACAGCGTGTCCGATCAGTGTGTTGTGCAAAGATTTATTTTAACAGGGATGGAGTTGGATCAATATTTGGCTTTTGGCTTATGTAATGTATAAGAATGGATCAGTCACTATGCCTGATTTTGTTTAAGCACTTAGAGGACTGCCACGTGTGTCTTCGCGGCTGGGAACATCTGCCACGTTCCCGCGGACACGCCATCATGTCAAAGCAAAAAGTTGTGAGCAACAGAAATAGGCTGCGTAAAATCCAACCTTTAATACTACTCATTGTCAAGTTCCTCTGGACTGCTCTCTTGCAGAAATCTTCAGAAACACAAAAAACATCTCATCCTTGAAGATCTTTGTTCTCAAGCAGTCGTACTCTTCCACACCATTTGCTACAGGCGCTCTCTTGACCTTCACTAATGTAGCCACGCTTCACATTTAAATCTTCTTAATTATTGTGAATTTGCAGAGATCTCGAACCCCCCGACTTCAAGTACCATTGATTACAACCTGAACCGAATAGTGAGAGTTTTCAATGAAAAAGCCTTCCATCCATCCTATTAATTATGCACATGAAGCGGCATGACAAAATGATGGATCAAAAGGCGCTGAGAAGAGGAGGGCTTCTGGCATATATATGGGTCAGATGGCAAGTTCTGTAATGCCAAGGAGCAAATACGAGTAGGTGCTGGGTGGAGTGGGGGGCAAGGGGGGGTCATTAGAGGCAGGAACATATGCTGTTCGGCATGCAAGGTCTGCTGTCCAATTAGTATCTCGGAGTCTTGTGAAGCCGAGCAAACATACGGACTCGGCCTCTGCTTCACCCTGGACTTGCATGTCTGCAGGCATCAACTCCACAGGTAAGTATAGCACAATATGACTGCCCCTTATTTGGAAAGCCTGTACTGGGGGAATACCAGTCACAATACAGCAGACACGTCCACGGCAAAATTACTTAATAGAAATATACTGTCCTGCACTGGGGCTAAAATATACAATATATGTGGAGCACAAAGTGGAGGAACTATTTGGACACTATCACCGGTTCCCTGCTTTGAAAGAACGCACTCGGTCGTGCCAGTTAGCGGTTAGCATCGAGCTAAGTTGCAACAGTTCTCCAAGAAGTACCCGTGGGCACTTTCAGACCTCCTGAGAGCCAAGAGACGAGGGGACGCCATCTTGTGACTTGGAGTGATTTCAAGCCACTCGATCTTTAGAGGCGAGGCATATTTTATACAGCAACTTCACAAGATTGCTCGTGTAAGTGTAACAAATGGATGTTTTCTGGTTCAATTGCAGTAAAGCTGCGTCACTTTACAACGCGCATCCATATAGAACTTAACAAAAATAAAAGCATTCAAGGTGGTGCAAATGAGTCACTATAACACAATTTAGAAGTAATGAATTTAATAATAATGAATATATATTGGTGGGGGCTGGGGTCAAGTTGTATTTTGCAATTTTATAAATGTGCAGAATTTCACAAGTTACTTAATGTTAAAAAATAATATGAAAATAAAAACACACTGAGCTGAACTGTCTTACAAATGCCATCTAGTGGCAGATAAATGACAACACTAATTAATGTCACACTTGTTTTCTACAGTACAGTACCCTCTTGTTAATTGTAAAACGAATTATTATGAAATTACTTTATCAACGATTACAAGATGTAACTATATTTCTATTAGGTTCAAATTTCCCCACTTTTATGTTACCAATAGTATGAAACATTAAGCAAAAAATTGTATTCTACATTTTATTGTGCATTTAGAACAGATCAAATATAGGATTCATTGTGAGTTAATAATTGAAGTCATGCGATTAATTACGATTACAAATTTTAGCTGCCTGACACCCCTAATGTATATATAGCACACACACACACACACACACACACACACTATATATATATATTTATATATATATATATATATATATATATATATATATATATATATATATATATATATATATATATATATATATATATATATATATATGCCAGATGACGCACGCACACACACACACAGAGTATATATTACAAAATTTAATATGCAAATGCATTGTGCCACTGCTTCAAGGACTCCCGAGCAAATGCCCTTTGCAGCCATGTGTTTTTCCCCTTTTGTGTATATTACATTAAGCACATCTTTCGTCTGCCTAAATGGACACCCCCACCTCGCTGACAGACTCGGCAGAAGAAAATACTTATTTATTTGCTTCTCACATCCTCGCCCCCGCACAATCCCTGCCATCTGCTTTGCAAGCGCCGATACCCACGATGCTGGGAAAGGTGAAAGTTTTTTTCCTTTTAGTTTTATATTTGCTTTCTGTCCAGGAGGCAAGGATGAGGCTTAGCTAAGCAATATCTAGACAATCCTGGAGTTGACTGTGTGTGTCGTTCACAAACAAACCTTTGCACGAGGCTGACATGTAATATTGGTGAGCAACAGGTCAGATACACAAGACAAAATTGTGGCCAAGTGCACGGCATCCATCAAATGTGCTTGTTGCAACATTTGACATTTAGAATCCGGATTCAAGAACTACAAGGTCTTCTGAATCTGTTCTTTTTGGACTCTCAGACACGGAGACAGTCATATCCAAAACCAGGAGGTGTTTGTTCAAGCTCAAACGACCTCCGTGCGAGCCAAGGACTAGTGGTCCGACCCCCCTCCAGCTAAGATGAATTGGTCTGCCCGGAACAGGCCTGGATTACATCTCTGGCACAGAACCAAGAGAACATCTCTGCATGGTGAAAAAGGAAGGCGCAGGATGCTATTTCACCTTTAATTCACAAGGGTGGTGCGATGGAGGGGGTGGTGGGAGGGGGGGGGTGCGCCACCGGAGATAAGACACAGGTGATCAACATCCTTTAAGCTGCTGGTGACTTGGCCCTTTCAGATGTTCTGTTTCATCCAACAGGTAGGTTAAAAACATAATGCACAAAAAAACAGCAGGAGAGAGACAGTGAAGAATCATACGCAGGTTTGTGGCTCGTACAGAGCAAAACCCATATCTGGATTTATTATCATGGGCAGCAAACAGAGCTCTATTGGGTCTGCTGCGATACTTTTAGTCCCTTTTAATTCATTTCACCTATTGAACATTGCATTTTCTCCAAGGACACAACACAACTCTTAACTCCCCAAAGCACAAGCTTTGCTGCATCTTCAGTACTTTTCATGCCAAGACTCAAATTTAGCCATCAGTGTTACTAAGGATCCGTCTCATTTCCAGGATTACGCTCATCAACAATGTGGACGCACCTCATCTCATTTCCCCGAAAACCATCTTTGCATGTTTGCTTGTGTTTTGGGACGTAATGACATCCCATCATCTACCGTAACAGCCCTGACATTTTGGTTGCTGCGTACACTGTGTGTGTTTTTTTTCCTCGTACACTTTGAAGGTCAAGTCCAAATGACGTTAAACTGTGCAAATCAGCATGTCTTTTAAATGCTGAAGGGCTGAGCGAAATGGGGGAAAGAAATGATTGCTCTCTCAGGTACAAACAAGTGACTGCGTCAAGTGTCAGTAAATGCTTTTCATAATGCCACCACAAAAAGCCACACGTGCTGAAAAAGCCTCTACGAGCACCCTTTGTACGCCTCCTCGAGCCGGTGTAGATTTTGAATATTTCATTCAAGACAGATGGAATCCTAATCTTAGCTTGGAGCTGTGGCGTTTTGTCAGCCGTCCATTTTCTAAAGCAGGCAGCCCGCCTCCTCCTTTTTTTTTGTCACAGTCTCGCCCCTGCGGCCCTGCCACTTGCAACTTTCTCACTTCTTACTTTGCTGAGGTGTGTCAGAATGTTCCATTCTTTCTGCTCGCAGTTGTGGCATTCAATACCACAGTGAATTGAATCTTCAAACTGCGCATAATGTTGTAGTAGTTTATTTATTTATTTTTTAAGCAAGCTCAGTTGTATTTAACTTTTAAATAGATGCTTTTCCGTTCACGCGCATCCTCTCACAACAATTAAGTCATTAACCACAACAATAACAACATTCTAGATGTAATTAATCCTCGATTACACCGGCTGGCTCGGGTTTTGACCTGCGGGCAGGCGCTTCTTATTCTTAATTGAGAAGTTTTACCTCATTTTCTTCCGTGCCATTTTTTCTTCTTTTTTTTTCCTTCTTCAAAATACAAAAACAACTTTTCTCATCAATCCCCATCAACGGCCTGACCACCCGCAATGCAAAGGCTTTTGTTTACTCTCCAATGGCTTTACTCTGCGTAATTAATTAACGGCGCTTAATTTAGCAGCAATCGAACAATTAGAGCGTTCGTTTATGCTAAATGAACAATGTCTCCATCTATCTTTCTGATGGAGAGGGTTTGATGAAGTCTCTCAACTTCAACTTGACTTTTAATGATAAATCAGATGCCATTTGCGAAAACACAGCCTGGGTTAATTTCAGCAGTTTTTTTTTAAACAATTTTTTTTTTTTAACAGATTTTTTTTTGGTGGTATTTTCGAATCTGATGGCACAAGCTTGGCACACCCATTTGTGGCAGTTTCGCATTTGCAGCATCTTTCAAGCTCCGTCAGATTGGAATTGGAGCCTCTGTGCAAAGCAGCATCCCACTTTAATGGTATCTTTTTGAAGACATGTACATTGAACTAAACAATTTCTGATAGCTGAAAAGTTGCAGGGAAAGCAATTCTGTCTATTGAGCGGCTGGTAAATTGCCAATTACAGAGTAACATCACACTACCAGGCATATATACATTGAAGGGGGCTTTCCTCTGTCCGAGGATTAGCTGTCAATCAAACAGCACCCGGGGCAATTTGGTATCTCATTAAGTCATAATTAATGAAGGCAGGTATTAGGCTCTCCCTTGGGCGCGAGAAGGCCGGGACTATTTTTCTCATTATGAAACCATATTTCCAAAGCGCCTTTTGAGGATTTCATACTCTGCTCATGTCAACGTTTCACAAGCTGGACACGAGCGTACATACAGTATAAAAAAAAGAAAGAAGAGGAATTAAACTCAACTGCATGTGCGGTGTTACCTGTGCAGCGACGTAAACAAACGATGCAAGCGGGAGAAAGTCAAGACATAAGTTCATCAAGGTTTACGTGTTTGCCCTCTGGCTCTGCGCCGTCAGATTTCTCTCGCTCGAAGCGTTGTATTTACGCTGGGGCAAAATGTTTAGAGCTCGTGAGGAGGCCGCGAGCGTTCTTGACACCCGAGGTGATGCTTTCCGACAACAGCCGGGAATCGGCAAAGCGAACGCGTGGGAGGGTTTGTTCTTGAGAAAGAAGAAAAAGTCGTATAGTGGCCGTGTGGTTGAACACAAAGACTCAATAAATGTGCACATGCCTGACAATTTAGAAGAAACCTTTAAAAATGAACTTTGCGTGCCTGTGAGTATTCCGGTCTTGTCAAATGTTTCATTGACGCGGAATTTGTCCATCACGGGTGCCACATGCCTTTGCACAAACCAAAAATGAAGTCTGAAGAACTGTCTGCAAACCTCCGAGAAAGGGTTTTATCGAGGAACAGATCTGGAAAAGTATACAGAGAAATCTGTTGAAGAAGTTTGCGTGCTTGTCAAAGTTCTGCAGATCACGAGAAGAAGCCTTTCGAAATGACCACGTCAAATGTTTTGTCCATGTGGAATTCGTTTCCATCACTTGGGAATCCTAGCGGCCCCCGGTTGAGGAATATACGTGACGGCCGATTGAAACTAGAGGACAAAAGTGAGGGCTTGCCGGCGTCGTAAATCACAACTTTTTCTCATTTCCTTTCGTCGTGTCGCCGCCGATCGATTCCGACGCCACTCTCCTCGATATGCAACAAATAAAAAGTGACTGACACCAAATTATTTCCCCGCTGATAGATGCTGTGCTAGCTTTGTCTGTGTTGTCACCTCTTTGAAAAGATGGAGCCGGTTTCAAATAATTGAAAGGAGGAAGCGAGTCTTCACTGGGAAAGGAGGCACATAGGAAGGGTTTTTGCTTTTTTTTTTTATCAGTGTTCTGTTCAATGGCGGGCATATTGCTATAGCGCAATCACGGGCAAAAAATAAATAAATGAATACAAAAAGTGACGAAATAAGGATGCTAAGTTATGACTTCAAAGTCGTGAGACTGACAGCTCGAGCGGCAGCACACCGCCGAGTCGCGTGTTCCCCATTAAGGGGAGAAACAAAAATAAACACTTGGAGTTATGAGATGCAGGCCGTTTCCTGTTTTTATTGCCGCTGAGTCCCATGGGCGATGAAGGATATGAGCGATAACCTTTCTATGTCAGCAGTCTACTGTTTCCTAAATTCATACATGCAAGTACCAAGCAGATATTGAAGATAGGATATGCGGTGATGAGCTGGCTCTCGAACCCAACCCCTCCCCTCAATATCCCGTGGGGCCCAGGAAGGCAAACTGAGGACTTCGTTAAGAAATTGGACCATCAAATGAAGAATCAGTAGGGGGCGCCACTCAAACAAAAGTCGAGAGGGAGCAGCAACAATATTTAATTTGGAGAAAATTGATTACTACCAACACTAAAATCAAATGTCGCGTACTAGAAGTGCAATTCCGGTAGTAATCCTGCCAAAATGGCCAAATTGATACCGAACTGGCTGCTTGAGACCAAAATATCTGGTTTCCTGCACATTTGACACAGAGAGTTCTACAGACTTTGTTTTTTTTTTTTTTTGCATCCTGTCATTCTAAACATATCTATTGAATCACGTGTAGTCCACGGTAATTTTTTTCCCAAACAAAATGTCTGCCGAAACACAAACAAAACAGTCATGGCACCGCACTGGTGCATCGCTATATTAATCAGATACAAAACAGCTCCCTCCTCCCAGGCATGTAAAACCATCTGCCAGTCAAAACTGCTGGAGTTCATTAGAGGCGCTGACAACTCCTCGCGGTGCTGACCGGCGTACGCAAACGCAGGTGATGCGACCCCTCCAGGAAGATGTCACTTTGTCCTACTTTGTCTCGTGGAGGTGGTGATGGGGGAAGGGTGGGAGGGGCTGCGAAACGTTATGTAACATCCATGACAGCAGCGACAATGACAAAAAAAAAGTTTTCATTTCAACACTCCAGTCCTGTAGGTGGCAATAATGTACATTTTTGTACCAGTAGAATGTTGACGGTGAAAGAATCCCCAAATTAAAAGTTCAAGTAGTTATTTAATAATTTAATATATCGGTAGTTGAGGTCAATTTACGCTCATTTGTAAAGGTTATAGTGCAGAGATGCCTACATTTTGTGAGTAGTGTAAATTCCGTCACTTTGTAAGAGTCCTTCCGTCCATATTTCAATACTGATTTCTTTAATTTGTTTTCCTTCTCTTAGGGATTTTTTAGGCTTTATCTCATATGCAAACGTTCAATTAAATCTGTTGTGTGGCAAAGTCTTTGCTACTAATAAGATTAGAATGTGAAATATTCATAGGAAAATGCTTAATAATAAATACGGCGTATTAAAAATTTAATTAATTGAAATTCCACCCATTCCATGAATGTTTAAAGACACATTATTATAAGTACACCAACGAGCCATTTCATTGTTGTCATGTTTAAGCACTTCCCCAAGACTGTTCGCGCCGCCCTTGTTCTCGAGAATCCTTTAGCAGAGACTAATGGGCCGAGGTCAACCAGCGCGTCCTCACTCTGCGCCCCGTTAGCCAGCAGACGAGAGTCAAAAGGAGAGCCGGGGTCAATAATTTAAGGGCCCTGTGGCTAATTTCAATCCATCACGTTGTGATGTGCATACAGTGTCAAAGGTAAGGCCAGTGTGGGGGATCCATCATGTGATTCATACTCTAGGGAGGGAATTATTTCCGTGACACGTCATAATTTAATGCGTTTTTAGGAACTCGCCGTGACTTTGCCAAGCTGGGAAGAATGGAGGGCGGGGGGAGAAATAAGAAAGATGAGGAATGAGATGGATGTTAAATTATAGAGCACCTTAACGGAGCAATCTGTCTTCGGTAGACGCGATTGCCTCGCTGCTTTGGATTGATGATAACGTGTTTAGAATCGGGCCTTAAGGAGGCTCTACGGGCGGAGGTTGAAAGCAAGAACCTGGAATGCAATCACCGGCATTGAAGTTGAATTTTTTTCAGGCTCAAACTCACCCATGTTTAAACTTCGTTTACAGTGAAACTCCATTAAGTGCCCGGGATATGTTCGAGGCGAACCTGCTACTGCTCGATGGTGAAAATCTGCGAATCACAACTTCTGGTAATTACGATTCCAAGTTAGGAAGCTTTACTCTGGTTGCCAAGTCGGAAGAATCGCTGTTAACTGTGTTTTTTTTGTGAAGAGTAAACTCAACTAGAACACTCTCTAGGTCAGGGATGGCAAACCAAAATCCGAACCTGCCGTCCCAGACAGGAAAATATGCATGTTTTTTCAAATCACCGGAACTCCTGAACCGTTAGCGTAATTCCAACGGCTTCTGAAAGCAGAGAAGCGGAGGTTTACGTCGATACCACATACATTACGGTTAGCTGGCAGAATGTCACGTGTGGAGGACGAGGAAGTTGTGCGTCAAATAGGGGAGTGACTTCAAGTCACTGTAGCTCCGGAAAAGTTTATGCTAGCAACGAACGTAATTCCAACGGATTCTGAGAGCGGAGAAGCGAAGCCACAGCTATTTTTTATACGTTACGGCAGATTCTCATGTGTGGAGGAGGGGGAAGCAGTGTGTCATAGAGGAGATGACGCATGTTTTTCCAAATCTCCGTAACTCCGGAACCATTTGCGCTTGCAACTAAATCTGAAAGCGGAGGAGCGGAGCTTTATGTGGAGAGAAAAAAAAAACTATAAAAACGGCTATGATAATAGCATTAACTACATTAGGGTACTTTCAAGTCAAGTTGGGGCCCCAAGAGCAGGGAGGGCCCTTGCTGTCTGAGGTTGTCAGGATCCGAGGTGAGGGCCGGCAGACATTTAATTTGTGGGCGCAGACGAGGGATACGAATGGTCGAGTGGAGGGGACTCAAGAGCTGTGAGAAAATCAGTTTTCCAATCGAGCGACGGTTCACTCGGTCGTATTTTATGCAGTATCCTGAGGCTTTTGCAGCTTTGCCTGTCCTTTCCCGGAGAGAGTCCGCATTTTAACCGGGAGAAGAGCGGCGGATGTGTTTATCCGCCGGCGCATCAGCAATTCATGAGGTTTGGGAGATCGCAAAAGTCATTTCACAACCCGGAAATATACGGGAATTGATCCCGTGCGTCATTATAAAACAGAAGATATTGCTTACCTGTTTTACACTTTCAGCGGCACGCTTGAACCGCCATGTTTTAAACATTCAGCCGCAAGTGGACACCGTTTGTCACTTCGGAGCTGCAGGAAGCAAACGACCCTTAAGGACAGCGATCTGGATCTGGAAGAGAAAACGAGAGCAGCGCTCGGAGGATGAAGCGGAGATCAGAGGGGCGAAGGAAGAGAGGGGAGAAAGGCCCGGGGATGGCGGGGAAGGGAAATCTTATCAGTGGGAAGGACAGCGGTGTTTTGAGGGATAAGACATAGCGCCTTGCAGAGCTGCACAGAGGCAGGGGATGCGGTCATCTGACAAAGCGCGTGCAGCTGCCACCTCGAGCCGGTTTGATGCCACCACCTGTCAAATGCCATCTGGCGATTAAACGTGTATCTCCGATCTGACCGATTGATGAGTCGCGCTGCCCCGCCGCCGCAGACGTATTTGGAAGCATTTAAGTTGCCAGGCTGTCTGCTCGCCGCCCTCCTTGCTGGCAACACAAATTCCATAGCAGAAAAGTTCAACTGAAGTCACGATGGAGCTAGATTGATTTTTGTTTTAATTACTTGTACAGTTAACCCAGGAACTGAGCCCTGCCAGGAATAGCAAAAAGCCCTTGAGCCATTGACACACGACTAACAGCGTTTATAATTAATATTTGAGATTCTTTAGGATATTTGTATGTGATACAAAAACAATTGGATTGACATAATTTAATATAATGTAAATAATGTTTTGCTTCATTTCAATTAGCACTGTCACTATAAAATATTTTTAGAATTGATTAATCTATTGATTATTCAATCGATTAATCGACTACCCGATAATCAGATAAATTTTCATTTTTGCATTAAATTGTAATACAAAAGCATTTCCCCCCCTGACTACTGTTTATTAACCAGCGATTGGTGTTTATTTTGTACTTTGAATTTGTATAGTGATTAAAAAAAAGGGGGGGGGGTTGATGTTGTACTATGTTAGCGGTTTGGTCATTGTTCGCCAAAGTAAAAACAGATGTTTGCAAATGTCTTAAATGCAGAAGATAATCAGTCTTCTTTGATGAAGGACTACATAAATCAATGAACAATTACTGTTGATAGGCTGTAATCAGAAAATTTGGACAATTTTAAATTTAAACGATTACTCGATTATTAAAATAGTTGTCGATTAATTGAGTAAACGATCACTTGTCGATTAATTGATGAATTTTGACAGCTCTATATATTATATATATAGCAATATTAGTCGCTCTTCGCAGAGGATAAAGAGTTAAGCTAAGCTGACTATCCGAAATAAAGCCATGGTGTTGTTTAACATAAATTGTCATCATCTTTTTCTTTTGTTTTGTGTTTAGTTTGGGAGTAAACTTCAACAGGTCGTACTTTTGTACTTAAAATTTAGTCGATATATATTTTTTAACTATTACAGAAATTGAATCAGAGTTTTTATTATACACAATTACCTGTATTTCTTCATAGATACAAAATGTGAGTACTTTTGCCACCTCAGTCTATTTACAATAGCCGAGTGTTTTGTTTTGGGTACTTTGAGAAAGTGTGTTTTGACAAGCGTGGCTAGCGACACCTATTATTTTCTTGCCAACCCGATTCAAGCAAGTCACTCCCGTAACACAGATGACGGCAGCCGTTTCACAAACCGACTGCTAGATTGCGCCTTGCCAGGAGACAAAAAAGGCGAGAATTCCACTTTGAAAATGGCTCGCTTGAGTCCACCTTACATTCCAAACAAATGAACTGGCTGTTAAAAACTGCCAAGCGCAAGACGGTTTGACATGTTCGCCCGCATTTGCTGGAAACGGCCAATAACATCCAGCCCTGGCAGGAGCTTTTGAAGGCGCCACTCTGGCCCCTAAACGCAGTCGGAATGAGAAATTGGCGTGAACGCCAGCCAGGCCCCCGAGCGAAGCGCGTGTGCATCAGCTCGCAGCATTTGTTCCGTCGCTTATCGCCGCTCTCTCTGTGTAGCGCCGCGTGTTCGCCGACATGTGGAACAAGCCGGCGCTGACTGAATGACAGATTGCATCTTTGGCCCGCGTCAGTGTTGCGCTGTTGAAAAGGAAGAATGGCGCAAGGGAAAGTTGTATGAAAATGCGAGGAGGACTTCCGTGCCGGTTTTTGTATTTAGCAGTGTGCCCTTCTGTGTCGTTATTATCGTCGCCGCTATGGCTGCGTCAGCTCTATTCGACCAGCTGATATGAAGCAACGGAAGCATCTGCAGTGCCATTCATTCGTGCCAACCAATCAGCCAATCACACTGCTGCGTGTCCTTAGGAGGATGCTGTTTGTCCGACCCAATTTCATTGACCGTTGAGAGTGATGAAGCCGGGATATAAGCTGTCATACAACTGCAGTGCCAGCAGTTATTCCGGTATTAGATCAATCGCTTCATGACTTCCTCGTCCAGCATTGAAACTCGAGCATCTTGTCCATCCCGAGCCAAGTCCAAGTGTGCCTTTTTAATTTTTAAGAAGATATACACGACTCACAAAAGGTGAGAGGTATGCAGTTTTTAGGTTTTTAACTTCATTTGGCCTTCTCTCAGCTTCTGAATGTCCAACTGTTTGTTTCAATACTTTGGAGTCAATTAATAAACTTTCACTGCCTTTCTGTGACTCTTCCAGTCTCTCTGTATGTCTGTTGCAACCTGGCGATGACACAAAGCGGCACTTTAAGATCAGCTAGGTGTCATCATGGTCTCCTGATTTAAAAATGTTGTTTTTAGTTCTTGTTCATACGAGTTTATTTTGCTTGTTTATGCATGCTAGCATGCGTATTTTCACCTTCCCTTCTGTTCTTGTAAATGTCAATACCATGATGAAGAGGACAGTTTAAATATCAATTTCAATTGCTCCAGGAAATTATTGGTAAATGGACTGCTTTTTATACAGCACTTAATCTACACCGTATGCTGCTCAAAGCCCTTTATAAAGCCTCACCTTCACCCATTCACGCACATGGTCCACTGAGAGCAACTTAGGATTCAGTCACTATTTCTTGCTCAAGGACACTTCGGTATTATCAAAAAATCTAACCCACAACCTCTCGGTTGGGAGATGACCACTCTACCACTGAGCCATGCCGCCCATTCTTGGCTCAAACATCTGTTGTCAATTTAGCTGTTAATCTCCTAGTTAGAGAACAAACTGTGAAAAAAAAAATGAAACACTGAGCAGCATTCAAAAGTTGAGAAAAGGTCCATTTAAATTCAGATATTAGCACTTGTAAAAATCGGCAGAAAAAGCAGATTTTATTTTTTATTTTTTTACATTAACACATTATACATGACAAAGAAAATGTAATTCAAATATGAATGCCCCTACCATAATAAATAAATAAATACACAAACAATATAGGAATAAATAAATAAAATCAGCAAAAAAAATGAAAAGTTTTCACTCTATTGTGTAAACTATTGAGTAAACTTGTAATACAGTCAAATGTTCTGCCTGTAAGTCACATATTTATTGTAAAAGTTAAGGGATCAAAAAAGAAGCTTTCTGATGCATTGTAGATTTTTTTTTTAATTAACTCATTCGCTCCCAGCCATTTTCACTGAAGCAATCCCCTTTGCTCCCGGCTGTTTTACTGGATTTTGACTGATTTTGCAAGGCCCACAGATTGTTGTATTCCATTGCTATAAAAACATAGAAACCTACCAGAGATTGGATTAGATTAGAGTCTCTTCTTTTATCGGGAAAAAAAAGTATATTTCTGTTTCTGTTTTGCGGCAATTAGCATTAGAATATAGCTAATTTTCATCATTCACAAATCTGCTTTAAAATGTGGGGAAATCAACTTGTTTTCAACACGGCCCTGGTTGATCTCTTCTACTCTAACTACCATTGCTTCTACCGTTTTGTGCAGTTGAGAGGCTGCATCAAAGCCTTCTGTATGCTGTAGCATAAAAAAACCACATAAAAACGTATAAATACGTTTTGGGGATACTTGAAACATTTCAAATGAATTAATCAGCTGATTAATCATTGATCGGAATTTTATTCTGCCAAATATCGGTAGCATCATCGGCATCCTAATCCTGAAACTCAATATCCACCTCCTCAATTTATATCAACGTAGTAGATGGCACAAAATAAATAATTTTACAGAGTATATCAGACAAGGCTTCTACAAAAAAACAAAAAAAAACATACACGCATGTGATGTGGTAGCAAAGGAGTAAAAGACCGATTGGAATTTTCAACCGACATCCACAAGGTAACAAACAACACCTCATCGCTATTGGCGGCATGCAATTGGCATTTGACACCATTGATAGCAACATGTGCTGGTATTTAGCCGCCAAGCCACAGAAGGGCCCACTGGAGTCCAAAATCATCAAGGGGACGCCGAGGCAAATCATCCATTGCCGAGTGATTAGACAGGATTCTCATCTTCGTGCCAAGTGCAAAAGTCACTGCGGTCAAACGTGACGGAGTTTACCAAGGAACCAGTCGCCAAATATGATAATCAGCTCGCTTTACCACATCCAAGAAGTCTGGAGGAAGGTGGGAGACAAAGACTTGAGGAACTGGAATGTTGCCACCATTACTGAACAAGAACACAGCCAAAAATGAAACAGGAGAGAAAGTAGAGATTGTCAAAGTACGGTACGCCGGCTCCCTCTATCAGTATGCTAAATAATCGCTGAAAACACTTTGCTGTCTTTTTCTTAAGCTACTGTGTAGTAATGATGATGGTCGTACTTGTATTTGAAAAGCTACATATTTTGGGAGGTGGTACTTTGACAACCACTGGTGTAGAGGAATGCAAGTGTTGGAAGTTGATGTGTGGCCAAAGCACAAACAAAATCAATATAAACAAAAATTACATTTGAAGTTTCTCCTTCAAAGTGCCACTGATATGAATATATATTTATTTGAAAGACAAAGGTAATTGCATTTTTTTTTTTAAGGCAAAAGGGAAGAGACCCTGAGGGAGACTATAAATGGAAAATCTGCAAGTGGAAAATAACATTTGGAGTGGAGGGCCTCCTGTCATCATGGAATTAAGCGGGATACACACAAACTGGTTTTTAATATCTTAGCCGTGAGCGGGCATCCACACTGCCAAGAGAACAACTCACTTCACTAATAAATATCAATATTCTTCAAAAAATATTTCAAGATGAAGGTTACTGTCAAAAACATAAAACAATGAAAACTACAAATAGTGTATGTGAAACAACAACATAGCCTCCGCTAGCTTAGTGCTTAGTGAAAAGGGAAATTACGTACCCATTGGTGGTGCTTGCTTATAAAGCAACAGGTATCTGAGCATAAACGGTGAAGCGACTCATGTAGACAGTATAAAAATACTCACAGGTATATATTCTTTATCCTCTCTTGAACTTATACAACATATCATTTTATAGAACTCTATTTTGCAAAAACACATTCCCCTAAAAATTCTTTTGGGAGGCTGGAAGAAAAAGAACAAGCTAAGCTAACAGTTAGCTTATCTAGTAACTAAATTGTGGTTGCAAACGCTTCTTGTAATTTTTTGTACAGTAGTTTTACGATTTGGTTTAACATTTATGATTGCCAGCAGATCATGAAGGGGGGGGGGGGGCACTCATGGATAATCGGTTCAGAAACATCAAATAATTGTTTCTTTAATTACTTTGACCAGGAGTATATGTGTACCCCAATACCTCATGCATTTGAGTGTTATTTTGTTCCTTTCCCTTGATAACCTGTTCAAAAAGCAAAACAAAACAAACAAACAGATGCCACCGCCTGAGATCAGCCACTTTTGGCTCACTTTTTTTCTCCCCCTCCTCCAAAACAATACTATAATGTATTCCACCAAGGCTCTGGATTGTCAAGTTCTCGTGAGGCCTTCCAAAAATCTCAAATCAAAGCAGAAATAAAGCCGGAGAGATGAAAGCGGCGCGTGTGATGAGTGTGCGCCTGCTGTCTTCCCCTACCTCTCACTTTCTTTGACTCGCAGAGAGAAGAAGCGGGAAAGAAAACATCATGTGATTGCCCGCCCCACCACGCATACACCTTCGCCACCTCTTCCCCATCTTGCGGGCTAATGCGGCGAGTAAAGCGGCGCTCGTGCAAAGACGTGATCAATGACATGAGGGAGATGGCAGGCATCTAATTGAAATTGGGCACGAAGAAAAGTCGGTGGTTTTGCTCGTTTATACAACTTCATTCTTGTAAAAATAAAAAACTTTCTAAAAACATGCAGTAGTGCATTTTTATCTCGAAAATATTTTACATTCATTCAAAATATGAAACTTTTTATCCCAAAAAAAATACCACTAAAATATGATTTATTTATTTATTTATTTTGCTTTGTTGCTTTTATTTTATTTATTTATTTCTATCTATGAAAATACACAAGTTTATGTTCAATAGGTGAATTTAACTTGACTCGTTAGAAATACAGAGATCTCTCCCGTAACTAGGTGTAAAACACAGCCATATCTAGTCATTTCATAGACCCCATAGAAGCGGCCAAACCTCCCTCACAGCCTAACTAGAAGAAAATTAGTCCACAGGCGTCGACATTGGAATCTGCACAGCTTGCTGTTTTCTGCCACCCCCCTCCGTTTCACTTTGCCCGACTTTCATGAGTAGTGACAGCTTCTCTGCTCAAGTGGAGGCATCCTGCTGGCTTCGATTTTCCCCCCCCCTGCGCCCCCGCCCCTCTAATCTCAGTAGCCCCGGAACTGCAGAAGTGCTAACTTTATTTTCATAACAAGAACCAGGAGGAAACGTTCGCCAGCCGCCACCTGCGAAGTCCGAGGATGAGTGCATGCTAGCGGGGCTGCTAACTGAGAGCTGCTGCAATGCATGTCAATCGTGTGCACAGAACACAACCTCGGGGTACAGTGTACACCTTATTATTGTACCCTTATCAAAGATTAAGTCCACTGTTTTGCATACACTAGCTGGTGAGATCCACTTCTCTGGTCCATTCACTCAGCATCCAGCTCACTGTCACACACGCACTTGTCGGTAGGATCCAGCCACCTTTTAGACGGCGCGTGCTTTTCGCATACACTCACCAGTGAGATCAAGCCATATACAGGGCAGTGTGAGGGTATACACTAACGACTTATGCACACACTCGCTGGTGAGATCCAGTGTCACACACGCACTTGTCGATCGGATCCAGCCACCTTTTAGGCGACGCGTGCTTTTCGCATACACTCACCAGTGAGATCAAGCCATATACAGGGCAGTGTGAGGGTATACACTAACGACTTATGCACACACTCGCTGGTGAGATCCAGTGTCACACACGCACTTGTCGGTCGGATCCAGCCACCTTTTAGGCGACGCGTGCTTTTCGCATACACTCACCAGTGAGATCAAGCCATATACAGGGCAGTGTGAGGGTATACACTAACGACTTATGCACACACTTGCTGGTGAGATCCAGCCTGGCTTGTAATGCATTGCTAGTCGCCTCCATAGCGTTTTTTTTCCAATTTCATGTTCCAATGGATGTATTTATACAAAAAAAGTTGACGTCTTATATATAAAACACAGAAAGAGAGCTCGCCGTCTTCCTTTGAGTCAAACAAGTCCGCAAAGTTACGTTCTGCTGACACCAGTCAGCAAAGTCCGTGCCACCCTGGCTGCGCACCAAGCTATTACTTCATTCATTGACATTTGGTGTAATTGCCACAGGGCAGTTGCAGAGGAGGCACAGAGGGAACTAATGGGATTAGATTAGGGAAAGACAATTACTATTAAACATTTACATTAAATGGAATAGATGGAAGGAGGACTATGTTATACTAGGTTAATATAGCATTGACTGTGTAAATATGAGGAATGAGCAACAAAGTGGTTTCCCAATTGCAATAGCTAAAGGATAATCTATGGTCAAAATTAATAGGGCGATTAAATAATACATAGTTAATAGTTAACTTTGACCGCACTAGATTAAAATCATATATATATATTTGAAGGTTGTTTATTTTGGACACATGCACAATAAACAAACACATTCAGGCACTGAATTCGCATTTGAATGCTCACAAGCACTCTGCGGGCAGAGTTGCAGTACATCCTGGGATTGCTGTGATCAGCGTGCGCTTTTAATGAATGTTTACATGCATCTTTTGTCTTTATTGTTCACGTTCGGCATCCACGTGTGAAAACGACCCTCTTGCCTCTCCCTTCCCTGGTCCATCACGGCGCTTTTTGCCACCGAAATGGCCTGTCAGGGCTCCTGCAAACGTCGATGAGCACATAATGACGCGTTGAAAGCTCTGAACCGCCAGCTTGTCACCTGCTGGTAATTGGTTCTTCCACCGGGTTTATTGTCTCCAGCTGCACTGTTCATCACCGATATTCCCGTTTTAGAATGAGCAAGAGTGAGAGAGAGAGAGCCCAAGATAAATATGAACAATTTCAAATGATGAGTAGAGGCAGGCGCTTATTAGGCAGGTGCTGCTTGGAGGAGAGCTAACTCGTCCTTTTTCATCACTAATTAAAATCTACACCCCCCCCCCCCCCCAAAAAAACATTTAAGTGGCGTCTACATTTTGAAAAAATCTGTAGCAGGGCCGAGATATTAATTATATTCAAATCACAAAGGCTGCAATAGTAATATATCTATTAAAAAATAAATAAATAATAAAACAAAATAAAATATTTATTCTACAGTTAACCAGTGCCATTCGCGGGGGATAAGAAGGCCCAGGCCACGAATAGTGAAAACCCACGTATAATTGAAAAACAATCTTTAAAAAATGCTTAGAAACAATAAATATAACTCAATGTCAATTTTGTGGAGCCAATCAATGACGTAATTGATCGATCGATAGATCGGGCAAATTAAGACATTACAGTCCATTTTGCATTAAATGCAAAATATCGTCCGATCCCAATCCTGCCTACTGAAAAATATGTAAGGGTTAAAAGTTACGCAAGCCTTAAAAAAAAAAAAAAAGAGTCATTCGGTGACATCTCTTTTTAAATTAACATGCTTAATGTAGCAACATAAATATAAAGCCATACCCCTTAGGTGTTCAAGTCTCCCAAAAAACAGTCTTGTTCATTTAAATAGTTGACGAAAACACAAGAGTACTTAATCTTATCTGGCCAGCGATGTTCCCAACTGTGCTGGTGCTGAGGAAGATAGCCCGTGCAATCCTCAAGCTGTTTCAATATTTCTAACCATAACGACTTTTGGCATTGAGAAGATTGCATTCAGAGACGGACGGAGCCGCTAAGTTTAATCTGCTGTGAAGGCACACACACACATACGCGCACACACCCACGCACACTGCCTGTCTTGCGTCTTCTTCCCCGAGGAGATATGAGCATGCATGTTACTTAGCTGATGGCGAGAATTTGCATCTGGATGCTATTTGCGCGGAACATACTGTAACATGGTGTTTGGTTTGTGAGGCGGTTAAGCAAGATACACAAACCATTTTGAACATCAAAACCGAATTTTTTTTTTACAATGGGAGAGACTCCACACATGACAGGACAGAAAAAAAAATTGTGTTCTTATTGCTTTTGAAGTAGTAAAACCACATGTAACGATATTTCACCGGAAATCGTGAGTCTCCTTGTTGACAGGACACATGAGCATTTGCGAATGCAAATACAGGATTTAACGGGTTTGACATTTACAGTTCTCACAAGTTTGGCAAGGAAAAATCTTGAGAATTTTTTCTTAACACACCCCACATCACAGGATAATCGGTAGTTGAGTGTTTTCTGAGCAGAATGGGGATAAAATATAAAATACTCTGAACACACCACACACAGTTGAAGTATTATTATTATTATTATTTTTAGATATATCCACTAATCGAGCCTTAGCTAATTTTGATCGTCAGGGAGTCAGGCTCCAAATCGGCCCGATTTATGGTATGTGTGTACCGAGTGTGAAACTGGGGTATGAGAGTTGGGAAAAAAAATCATATTTGAGTGAAATCTGAGAAACGACAATTTTCCAAGGAGATTTGGCTGAAAAAAATAATATCACTGTATAAATCCCACACCAAAACCTTTCTTGAGCAGAACATGCTACACGACAGAGGAATGATGATTATCTTTCAAAAACATCTGATCAGGCCTCTGCTTGCTTTGATTGGAAAGCGGAATCAGGCTACAGGTCATTCTTATTATCAATACCTGTGGCTCAAGTGTTAATCTAGTGCCTAAGAGCTGTAAAAATAAAAGCGACATCTGAAAAACAACCACAACCATTTTTTTTTAAACGAGTATTATCGAAAAATGACGATGAACACAATCTTTACCGGAATGATCATTGGTCAAGGTCACCTTTTGGATATAGCATCCAATTGTTTCCTGGAAAAAAAAATGGGGAGGGAAAAGCACTCTTAATATACTACAGAGCAGTGGAATGAGCAGTCAGGATGATCTTTGAGACAAATCTGAAAATCGGCCCTCTGCCTACTTGGACTGGAAATAATGATCAGGCTCGAAATCATTCCGATTATCTGTACCTGTGAGCCAAGTCCAGGCTGAGAGTTAGGATATAACAAAAACAAAACACCTTCCAGAATTCTTTTATAGAGACATCTGACAAAGGACTCCAACCATTTTCTGAGGAGCCTGAGTGGAAAAATTACTTTGAACACCACAGGACAAATCAGTCGAGATAATCGTTTTGATACATCTGATAATTGCTGATCAGGAGCGGGGAATCGAGCTCAAATCTAGTGCTTGAAATTTAGGGGGGGGGGGGGGGGCATCCAGATCATTTTTTTCCAGACGTATCTGACAAGACTTTTAGATAAAGCTAAGAAATGCTCGCATTTGGCCCAATTGTTCCGCTGCTTTAGAATGTAAAGGACATTGGGCGCATTTGGCTGATGATTTATCAGGCGGCATCCAAGCATTTTTATAGACAAATAGTTGCAATGAATCATGCAAAGTACCGGCCTCCCCCTTTCTGACCAAGCCTGACCTTTTGCGTCCAATGACTAATTTGAGACGCTTTCAAAGCTAAGCCTCATTAGGGCGCCGCCTTTTACGCTCGCTTACCAGGCGGTGATGCTGGCACCGAAAAAACGGCACTACGAAACAGCTCAACACAACAGGCGAAGCGTCGTTTTTTTTTTTTTTCTTTTCTTCATGACACCGATGATTGGATCGTGAAGCTCTCCTTGACCTTTTCCCGAGTGGTGCACTTTTAACAAGCGTCAAGTGGGATGAAAACATCTTGAAAACTTTACAGGGGTCAACGGTCTCTCTGAGCGCTTGTTTGCGGCACACCGTGTCATGATAGAACGCGCGAGCAAGGTTATGACACCTGCGTTTGCCGCTAAATCATCCGTCATGTGACGATATCAAATGTTTAAGGGCTGCTGCTCCCGGCCGACAGACTTTAACAAGCCTCTGTTATTACCCCAACTGTTTCTTTCTGATTTATCTCTTCATTCCAACCGTTGGATTTTTATTTTTTTTTGTGCTTCACCAATTTCCTTGTTCTCCAGTGGAGGGCTGGGGGTGGTCCAAAGTGATGAATCTGGAGTCGTGATCTTGTCGGGTGTTGTGAAAATCCACTTGGCCTCGCAATTCATCAGTATGGTCTGTCCATGCCCTCATCTATCCCGGTGGTACCATAAAAATCAATTGATTTGGCCTGCAGTGTGCACGATTTTTTTTATTATTATTATTTTTTTTATAAGACCACTTCTTGGATTTCAATGGAGCTGGTCACCGTCTCACTCTTGAGCTATCTTAAATTAAACTGTATCTTACCATGATCCTGACAATGCGGTGTTAAAGGTTCATTTAATATTGCCGTTCGTAATTACAAGGCGCTTTACATTTGTTGGATTTGTGTGCCCCATATTTTCAGACAAAGAAATAGAGAGTAACTTATGCAAACCCAAATTTTCACGCCAGTATGGTTGTCCCGTGTACGTTTTTGGGTGGCAAGGAGTGCGGTGAAGATATCGGCCTGCTCTCAGCACAGCTCGGGGGGGCCAGGTGGAGATGGGGCCGGGGGGTGGGCTTTGGAAGGTGCAGCATCCCCGAGACTCTACACCTTAGCGAGCAAGACGGATTTCCGAGCAGCCGGCCTGCCACCTGATAAGACTCGGCAAAATCCCAGAGGGCAGGATTCGATTAAAATAATCAACAAGGAGGCGAAAATATCTCGGTGTGTCTTCTAACGGCACAGACTTGGTGATAGTGGGAGATAGTATGAGTTTGTAGGGCTACTGAGCATTGCATTTGGCTTTGGAATAACTGCTGCTTGCAGATGTGGCCACATTGCAGGATTTGACTTGTTTAGGCATACCGTACCTTGAAATGAATACATTAATAATGAAGTCTAAAATACAGCACAAGTATTAGGCATCTAGGTGAAGAGTAACTCTAATACTCAACATAAAATAAAGAGAATTACATGTTGCGAATTTGACCAAACCACTATGTCTTATGTAGGTTGGCTAGCTTAATGCTAACACATTAGCAACATAACATAAACTTGCTCAAGATTATATGATGGAATAATGAATTCTATTAAAATCATGGTTAAATATTTTTTGATTTTTCATTATAGGTATTTTTTTTCCATTTTGACTCACTTATTTTTTTAAGGGACAGTGTGTAGAATTTTTAGATTTTTCAATGTTCATTAATTTCAAAAACCCACTACTAAAGCAACGCTAAGGAACTCGGTAACGTTATGCCTGAAGGAAGACCACATTTCCCATTTTTTAGGTCATGACATTCAAATTGACCTCCGTCTTTGTAACGAATGTGTAAAGGGGGAAGTGATGAATGCCATAAAGCAGTCAGCACATTTGTAGTTCTTTTGTGTGACAGTGTTCCTACCATCCTTCTCAAAGTTGTTTAGTGCCAGTAAAAATGTGAACGTAATAGTTGACATGCTTCGGACTTAAACTGTCCATTTACCATTTAAGTCACTGCATTCTATTAATTCAACATTAGATGGCACTAAATTCTGCACATTGTCCCTTTAAGTCAGTTAGTTTTAATTAGTTTTTAAATTAGTTTTAATTTGTTTTAGTTTTATTTTTTTTAGTTTTTTTTTATTTTAGTTCAGTTTTTGCTATTTTTCGTATCTGTTTTAGTTTTTTTGGGGGAAATATATGGTGCAAGATAAAGTGCAAGATAAAAAAAAGTATTGTGTAATAAAATTAATGTAAGTTCTTTCTGCTTCTTTCTTTTTTTAAATTAACCCTGAGAGCTCTTGCATGATCTTAATTGACAAAGACAAAAACTAAGGACATTTATGCTATAATTATAGTTAGTTTTAGTCAGTTTTAAAAACATAAAATGTCGTTTCAGTTTTTCTTGGAAAAGTATTTTCGTAAAAAAAAAAGTTTTTCTTCTTCTCAATTTTAGTTAATTTTTTTAGTTAGTTTGCATCAACTATAATAACCTTGCTTCAACCAAAAAAATGCCAAATACATCACCACTCAATAAGAAGACTGTTAGCTGCCTAACACTCAACCGACCTTAAGCCGCCTTGGTGGAAACCGCAGGGACGGATCCACAGATAAAGCCCCTTGACTAATTTAATTGAAATGCCCCTATGTGCTTTTTTGCTGCCGACTGCTGCAAAATTCATGACTTGAAGCGGCGGAATCGATCCTGTACATTTGCATTTGGCGACGAGGTCCCTCAAGAAAAAGTTTCAATCGAACGGGAATTTCTCAAGCATTTCAAAACCTGTAAAAATACTTTCCTCTTAGTCGTGTTATTAAATTTTTAACACTTATTATCCATACAAAACACACTGAACGATGCTCCAAACAGGTCGAGGATATTTGATCACACATTTATTGCAGTCCCCGCTCAAGGCAGACTTGTACTTCACACGTGCTAATGTTGTTAAAGTGGCTCAGATTTAGAGCAAGTCTAAATGAATATTGGCCATTTATGAGACTTTATACAAGAGGAGAGAATCTACATAACAGAGGAAAGACTGAATTAACCGTTGCTTTGATGAGTTTTAAAACAAGTAAACACATCAATTATTACAACAATGAGGAATGGCATTTCTAAAAGCCTTTTTAACGTTCGCAAGTCATTTATTTCAACGCTCCGATGGCTAGACATCAACCAAATCAAAGGGGAAAAAAAACAAAATCAAAGCCAATCTGTTTATTACTACTGGGGAAAAGTGCCAATTAAATTTCCACATCCGTTCGCAGCAGCGCAATTGTTTTAAGCCATTTATGGTGACATTTTTGTCGCACCTCGGCTCCCCCTCAGACGCTGCGCCTCGTTCGCTTTGTGTTTCCAACCGCCTCATGGGGAACTCACCAAAAGGTCACATTAAGATGGCGAGCCAAACAGAGTAGAAGAGTATAATCCCTCTCCAGGAATTCAAACTTCCACGCTTGATGCATAAAGTTCTCACTTTGCTCACAGACAGATCTCTGCTGTCGTGACTGGAATGTTATATGAGGTATAAAAGGGGTCATATTAATGAAAAATGACTTTTTTAATGTTTGTACACAAGGTGCTCAAGTGTGAAATTAAACAATCTTAAGCAGAAGTGTGTCAGACAGTGATAAATTCTTCAAAAAAGACCTTTCAAGATGTGAATGTCACTCCCTGTTTAAGTTTATTGTCAAATTAAACATACAACTCAGACAATTACACATTGTGTGTTTAAAAGAACTTTCGTCTACTCCCTCATTGGTTCTTAACCTTGTTGGAGGTATTGAACCCCATCAGTTTCCTATGTGCATTCCCTGTGGAACACCATATGTTCCATTATATGTCAATTTATATTGCACATATTCGTCCAACCACTTTTTTTTTTTTGCTCTGCATAGCTAGTACGTAGGGATTAAAATAATAAAAGAAATCAACATCACAACAGTCACAAGTCAACTATTGAGCACATCAAATTCCCTGCAGCCAATGATAGCCAAGCGGGGCGTGTCACCACGAATCATATGACTCGGGTGTGCGTCTTGACCGCCGAAACGGACTCACTGAACCCTTGCAGTTTGATTGAACCCAAGTTAAGAGGCACTCCGCTAGTTTAATGCTAACAAACAATGCAAAACATCAACAACAATCATTGAATGTACAAAATTAAACAGTTTGTGGATCAGCATTTGTGTTAAAAGACTTAAACTTCAGTGGTGTTAATTATTACTATACATTTAAACATTATCGAGCGCTGGTTTCAAATTTCAAATTTGATTATCATTATCTCAAGGCACCAAAGTAGAACTCTTAATGGTTCGCATCTTTATGAAAGCTTGCGACAGACATGACACGCACCAACTGTTTTAAGTTGTATGCACCTTTCAAGTTCTAAGGCGTCTTAATAACATGTCTGAAAAGGCTTTTGTCAAAAAATATAAAGGATTACAAATGACAGCACTTTATAAAAGACACTTTTCAAAGTGGTTTCTGTCTCATGAAAATGAGCGACGGCTCACCTTGCCCTCTTACAGAGGAAACAATGCAGATTACGGCTTCCGTTACCATGACGACGGGGGTCCATGCAAGGAGGTTGAACGAGGCAAGCGGCTTTTACTTGCAGAAGCAAAGCCCAAAATTAAGGGGGGGGAAAAAATCCTCATGGAAGCCGCACTTCATACTCCCCACTCCCAAAGCGTCAACAACTTAAAGCAATCAAGTACACCCGTACAAAAATACAGATTTTCACAAGTAGGCCGATTAACGACTTCCTTCTTTTGTTGTTTAATTTCACACTTGAAGGGGTGACTCCAGAGGCCTATTTGTATACAAGCCAATAAAAACAAATTTTTTTACATAAAACGCCTCTAAAAAAAAACAGCCAGACATCCCAGTACCTGACTTTAATGACGAGAGCTGAATTATTTAGAAAAAAAATAATCGAATTGCTAAACACAGATATCAATTTCATTTCAACAATTCAGACATGTTGATGTCGTAATTTCAAGTCAAAATATGGCGAGTTGACAAACATGGCCTTCGTAATTGCTGGCAAAAGCGGCGGCATGATTTTGGTTACAGCTAAAACCTACGGTGAGCTTCACAGATCAGGCCACGGGACCCGAGCCAAGCTTGTTGGAGGTCACCTTGGCGAACAAGCTGGCAGGAAGCTGAAAGCTCCTGTACAGCTGCTCATCCGACATGCCTTTTCCTCACTAATGTTGGGCTTGAAAGAAGGCCCGCGGTGGTGGTGGGGGTCTGCTGGCAATCATCTGACACGCAACGCTACGCTAAAGCAGTTTTAACTTCTCACCTTCGCACGGTGCACCTGCGTCTCCTCCCCCCCTCGCTCTGCCCCTTCTCTGAACCACGCAAGCCATTTCCTGTCGCTGTCATGTCAAGCCGACGCTCCACCTAACAAGGTCCCGCTGACCTCGAATCTGTGTCCTCTTCAGTCCTGGCCTTAGCAAGTCGTACACACTGCAGGGGTTTGCAACTTTAATTAACCCCAAACCCGGCACCGGGACACTTTTTGAGCATCTGGACAACTTAGTATTCATGTGGTATACCTGCCCGTCTTGAACTGAAACTCTTTATAAAACAATTTTAATGCTGCTTATCTAACACATGTCCTTACTATCCTCAATTTTGATCTTCACAGGTTCAAAGGTTTTAGTGTCAGGCTATAATTTTTTTTTAATCATAATTAATCGCATGACTTCAATATTTAACTATACAAATCACAAATTGTATTGCATTCAAATGTACAATAAAATATTTGTTTCCAAGTTTTCATACTCTTCATAACATAAAAGTGGAAAAACTGTTAAATTAATAGAAATATGACTGCATACAATAATTTCATAATTATTCATAAAATTGAGTTAAAATTAAAAAGATGTACTGCACAGTAAAAAAACGAGTGCGATATTGATTTTTGTTGACGTCATTTTTATGCCACTAGATAGCACAAATGCATTTATAAGACGTTGGTGACAGCTCAGTGCGTTTTTCTTTTCATATTAAGAGCTATCTAATCTTTAACATGAAGTAACTTGTGAAATTCTGCACATTTTTAACTCATTCACTGCTATAGACGTCAAAAATTTGTTTGAACTATTTCTATTAGTTTTACACTTTTCCCACTTTTGTTAATAAGAGCAAAACCTTAAAACAAATATTGTACATTTAGAACAGATATAAAATTTGTGATTAATCGTGAGTTAACTAGTAAAGTCATGCGATTAATTAAAAAAAAAAATTAATCACATGACTTCAATAAGTAACTCACGATTAATCACAAATTTTATATCTGTTCTAAATGTAAAATAAAAAAATCTAGGTTTTCACATTTGTTAACAAAAGTGGAAAAAAAAATGTTAAACTAATAGAAATAGTTAAAATGAATTTTTGACGTCTATAGCCGTCAATGGCAGTGAATGAGTTAAAATTGTAAAGTACAACTTGACTCCACAAATATATGCATCATTGTTAAATTTATTACTGATATATTTTGATGTGGACGTGTCTGCAGTACCCCCAGCACAGGCTTTCCAAGTAAGGGACAGTCATTAATTGCGGCAAATTTTTTTTTAGTGCCATTAACGGAAATTTTAATTAAATCAAAATGACCGCACTAATATATATATACACACACACACACACGCGCACCCCCGCACACCCCCACACGCACATACACACACAAAGCTGCTCTAGAAAGTTCTGCGGAGATCAGTAACGTCGTTCTGGCATGTACAGAGCAGCCAGCACAACCTCTTACTTTGGGCATTAGTGCTTGGTGGAGGTACACTTTCTGATTTTTAACACTCTTCATGGAATTATGAGGTAGTTGCAAAGCCGTCATACTGCTTGTATCGCCCGTCTGCAGCCTGCCACTGTATTCATCACGGAGCTGAAAACGAAGCTAATCACCGGCAGACATTCCCAATTCAAAGCTGGCTTTTGGGGAGGGAGGGGGTCGAATTAACATAACAAGGAATGAAACGGAGCGAGTGACGATTGTTTTCACCTGCCGGATGGAGAAGCGGCTGATCGGTGCCTTTTGTCGATAACGTATCGCCCCTCAAATGACATTTATCCTCCAAACTTTAAGTGTAAAGACTTTAGAACAGTTGTTCTTAAAATAGAGACCCCAAAGCCCCGGCCGGGGGTGGGCAAGCCGTTGCTTGGGGTTCTGCAAAATACATTTCCAATAATTGTTATATTGCATAATTTGAAAGAAAGTGCAAAAGGACAAATCTCACTTAAGGGCAATCAAGAGATCTGACATGATGATGATATCTAGAAAAGTGGTATTATTACAGGAATAGTCTTTTTTTTTTTTTTTAAGAATAAAAGGTTTAAAAATACTGAGAACCAGTGTCCTACTTACGTACACATGGTCATTTTGTTTCAACGGTGCTTGGATTATGAGGTTGTCCTTGGGAAAAAATTCTCCCCTGGACCAAAAAAAGTATGTAGACCCCCGCAGGTGACAGGTGGGGTCTCACTTTCGGGGACGAAACTAAGAAGAATTCCGCAGCATTGTCAGCACTCTTCTGAGAATTTGTGAATAGCAGGCAAGAGTTCTTGTCACTGCTGTCACGCATCAGTGTCTCGAGAAATTGGAAACACGTTCAAATACAAACCTTGACATTGCCGGATATCTGGATGACATTGGCCACTTTAAAACGGCGTGGCCTGCAAACGCAAGCAATTACCAACGCCTAACAATGTTTTTTTGCTCGCAGCGTACCGGGATATTTTGGTCTCTGCCATACAATATTATCTAATCGCCCCGATCTGCAACTGCTCTCTCTCGTGGGAGCAGACTGGCCTCATGCATTAATTAGACTCTCTTTGCCAGGTCACCACCAGGGCCAGAGGACATTGGGAATTATTCATTGTATCAGCAGAGTCGTTGGACCTCGCCGGAAAAGGATAAGTGTTGATGAGGGCACGGGGTGTCTGAATCTCCTCCTACGCAACCCCTGGCTTATCCTTTTCTTTCTGCTTCCCTCTCCAGTCCGACTCGTTCTACTCCTGGATGTCAAGAGGTGCGAAGAAAAGGGAGCATCTCTTTCTTTTCCCACTCTCTCAGCGGGAAGCCCTCTTTAGACTCAGCAGCATGTCACAATTATTATTCTCTTCCTCCACCTCCCAGGGGCCTCCTTAGCGGACAACTTCTATCCTTCCCTTTTCCAAACGTCAGCAAAGGAACTGTTATAGGCATTAGGTCCTGAAAGTCCAAACTTGTTTAACTTTCCTTCCTCATAGAGTGACGTGCTTGTATGTGAAGCGAAAGACAGATGCTTGACAGGACAAACAATTGTGTCGCAGTCTGACATGCCGCAAAGTTTAAGCATATTAAATCGCCCTATTTTCTGGTCCTGAGAGATAACGGACAAAACAGAATTACTTTTTATACCAAGAGACCGGCTCTGTATGGGAGTTTACATCATAACAGTAAATCATCATAAGGAGTCAGACAATTTTGGAAAATTGCGATGCTAAACTAAAAGCCTCTCTACTTATCCCTTGGTGAAACCGTTTCTCTGGTAATGGCCCTTGTCTTCACGAGAACAATTGACAAGGGGAGGACAAAACAAGACAAAGAGGTTACCATTAAAGGGCACAAGCACAATTAATTGCTTTTATACAGATGGTTGTGTCTCTGGAGCTTCTGGCCTAGTCCGACAATGTCTTTGAGCGAGACGTTCTGTATTTTGCAAATTTACATTATAACTGCTTCCATAACAAAGAAACTCACAGGGACAGAGGCTATGTTTACATATGGGTAATAACGAGGGATGGGACGATACGGGTAACTCACGATTCAATACTGTGACGATATGTGGCCCACGATAACGATAACATCACGATACACGATATCTACGATATTCGATATATTGCCAGAAATTTTGTCAACCATATATCACGATATTCAGTATGTGAGTGACAGTGAAAACTTGCCGACTGTTTTTCTTCGCCAATACAGTAGTGTCTAGACACCAGTTCTTCGCCACTGCTTCTGCTTACTTTACCACCATTTAGGGATCAGCGCCCCCACAAACAGGACAGGAGAGATTAAGTACTGACGGTGACAGCAAAGAATCATAAAAGTCACGGTTCGGAATGGATCACGGATTTGAGTCACAGTTCTAATCGTTTTTTTGGGGGATCAGAAAACAAAACAAAGATAAATTGATTTATTTTACAAAACACTTTTGCCCATTAAATAATAATAATAATAATAAAAAATTAAACTCAAAATGTCCAATTTGGTAATTTAAGATTTAGGAACACAACCTTAGGTGCAATAAGAAGCAGATACATTCGTATATTATACCTGTTCCATGTATAAAATAAGGTATTCATGGCTTAAAGTTGTTTTCTTAAAATCTGAACGTCAATATTTCACATTTTGAGTTGAATATTTTTATTTATTGGAAAAGTTGTTTTTATAAAATAAATGAAGACAAAGTTCTATTATTTTTAATTTTATTTTTTAAAATAATGATGAGGACAGGACAATTTAGGGCACAATCCCTTCCTTTAAACATGGAGAGTGAATTACGAAGTAGCCTAGGCCCAGGGTATTGAAAAAGAAAAAAAAAGTAAAGAAATGCAAGCCAGGAAGGTGTCACTCATTACTGTTGCTAGCCCTTTTTTGCACTTCATGGCCACCGTACCGCCAGGCAGTAACGCTAACACTAGCTGCTAGCCACTAACGTCAGAGACTTGCGGCGTATCATACAATGATGATGTAATTAACTAGCGGTTTCTTAGCATCCTAAATTAGCGAGTGAATATACTTTCGGGATGGCATTGTGAAAATGTTGGTAGAAAATATGTAATTTTAATGAAAACTTCGATATGTAAGCTAACAGGTCGAAAAGGAAGTCAAGCTGGCGGTCACGTCGCCGCGCAGGCCGACTACAAAGTAAAAGCCCATTGACATACATCAATGTATTGTTTGGTAAAGCATTATTTTTTAAGTTAGCCTTGGTGTACACGGCGTGTTACGTTGAGTATGTTTCCAGCTTCATTGACATGTCTGAATGACGGGGAAAATCCATTATGTGCTTTGCGCTGGTGTGCCGTCATAAAATAGCGATATGGCCGTTAGTGTATCGATATATTTATTGCAACAGAGGGCACAACAATATATTGCAATATAGATTTTTCCCCCCACCCCTAATGATAACCCTTTCAAAACGCTAATATTAACAATGTTTGAGTTTTCATGTAAACACACGCAAAAACCTGAATATATGCTAATTCTTATTTGTAAAAACAAAAATTAGACCTCTGGGCTACCGCTTTTCTAACTGGAATATTTGGTCATATTAACACAATCGTAATACCTTGTTCGAAAGGATCATTGGTTTGCGTTCTGCGTATGCTCTATCCACAAGGAATCTTGGTCTTTTGAGCACAGGAAGTACTTGCATGTGTGCAATTCTGTCCACTCACGCATGTGAACTGTTTTTTCCGAAACTTTCAGAAACCGGAATTTTGACCTTAACCCGAATATTGACAGCATGTAAACAGAGTTTGCCCCCTCAAAGGCACATCTCATGGTCAGACAGAATGTCAGCCCAGCTCGGTCCAAGATGCAGAAACCTGCCTTTTGCAAAAGCCTCAGACAAGGGGAGGCTGGCAGCTTGGCGCAATCACAAAATTCCACTAATGACAAGACTGCCAGGTGTATCGCCAGGTGTGGTTGATTAGAGGGAATGCGACGCACGGCGGCGAAGGTGACAACCGGCGCCGCGTTCCAGCTGCGAGTCGACGGAAGTTCTCTGATCAAAGTGCTGTCGAGGACGCCAGTGTCACAAAGTGACAATGACAAAGAAAGTTTTCAAGACTTTGGGGATTTTGACTCCTGATAAGACTGATTAAAGGCTGGATGGCTCAAAATCACGTCTGATCACAGCCAGTAAGACACAATAATGGCCATCATTTGTCAGGATTTTTGCTCCTTCAAGCTGGATTTCAAGGCCAGATCAACTGGTAAAAGCTTGCTACTCAAAATAAGTTTTTTTATTAAACTATTAAACTATTTATAGGGCCATGTAAATAGTGAAGGTTCACAGCATTTCCATTCATTTCATGCCAAGAGAGAGAAACATTTAAAGTTTTTTCATTACAGATTAAAGTTGTCTGAATTACACGGCACACTTTTTTTTGGTTTGTTTTTATTTTTGACGTGACACGATTCCAACTCGCTCGTTTCAGTTTCAAGGCGTTTTAATCAGCGTTCGTTTCAACGCGCTGCACGGAACGAGAACACTGGAGGAAGAGCGCTATCTCCTTAGCGGCGCTCAAATAGTCTAATTTGTTTGAAACCCAAAAATGTTCACAAAGCAATCACGAGATAATGCAAAGGCGCCGACACCAGGCAATCACTGCGCCGGGGAACTCCATTTACATTCTGACAGACTTTGGGGTGACAATAATAGCGGAATAATATGGGATAATTACTGGAAAAGCTTGTGAAATTTCTGTGGTTGTGATTGGACGCAGTGTGCATTTGCATTTTCTTAAAACATTTGGCAAATAGACTATTTAGCAAGTGGGGAATGCGTTTCCAAAATGGAACGATGTACCCTTTCTCTGACACCCTTTTCCCCAAACGAGCCGAGACCATGACTCAAATAACATTCAATACGAATTTTGTTAACGTAAACAAACCTGTTACTAAAAGCAATTTATCCATCTTAGGTTGATCACTCTGATCACGGGTAGGACTAAGATATGCCCTCTTTTATTGTCCATATTACTTTTGTATTCTTTACAATTAGATAGCTAAGTTTGTTCTTGGCCTGTTAGCATACGAGCTAACACAACTAGCATGCACACTTGAACACTAACATTAGCATTAACTTGCAACTCTGTTAAAGTAATTAGAGGAATACTAAATACTAAAAAAATAAATAAATGAAGAATGAAGTTAGCGTTGAAAAGTGGTGGACTCATTGGGCCATACACTAAACCGTCCTCATAAAACTGAAAATACAATTCCAAGGAAAGTCCAGAGCCCAAATAGTCCAAGGAAGAAGAATATATGAAGCAACTTTGACGTTTAGAGAGCTATATTATTATGGTTGCTATTCTTGCAAAGGGCACTTTTTTTTTTAATCATCATTCAGCATTTTATACGTTTTTCCAAGTTCAACCCGGGTTTATGTTAAATATCTCACTGTAAAGGGGGTCCGTTTTATAGGCAGCAGGAACTGAGTACCATCGGACTGTCAGCGGTTGTGGTGGAACTGAGAAAGCGCTGTAATTTTTTTACTACCTTTCGTGACCACGAGCCAGCGAGGGCGCATACCCTGACGGTCAAAAATCACCTTCTTCCAAGGGGAACATTCAACTTAATTTAAAGTGTAATGGCTCCCATCAGTCAGTGAACCTAAAGCATTATTCCTCGGACACGCACGAGCGCGCCGTCATTAATTCCCTCGTCATGATACTTTGTCAAAAAAGCCGCTGACCGCCAATTACAGGAGCTGCTATCGATTTTGATTAAACTTGTCCCCATTTTGGTTTAAATCGTACTCGAGGCTATACTGTCTTTTTAGTAGAACAGCACAGCTGCGGCCAACTGATTTCACAGAGACAATTTGCTCTTTATGAATGATGTTACAGATGATTCAAGGCGTAATATGATAGGCTTTGATTTGCTCTGTGTACTTTTGTCTTTGCTGCGCAAGCCCTTTTCTGTCGGTCACAAACCGACTCTGAAATCTCCCCATGTGAATCATTTATCATTCAAGTGGATTGACATAAAGAGGGAGACATCTCTTGAGTCTTGCTGATGTAGCCACCTCACTGTTATTCAATTACAGCGCAGCTTGCTTCCCGGAGACCACAAAGGCTAACAAGCCCAACATTCCCTCCCACATTCCAGGAAGCAGGACGACGATCATGTGCAGTTCCGTCAAGGTTCACTGAGATGCGAATGCTAGGACAGTAAGCTTCCCCCATGCAACATCGCTAATCCCTTAGCGACTGGCTCGATTGGTGCCTTACAGATCGATCGGCATTGACCGGTTTTGATTGATTTCTGTGGGAACAGAGGGCTCATTCGACTAAAAGCTCACAACCAGTAGATGGGTCTGCTGCAGGTGCGATACCAACTGACAAATCAAATGTCTTATCCGCCTTTTCAAATCCATCAGTGTTTGAAATGTTAAAAACCTGCAAAAATAATGTATAGATTTGCTTCTAAATACTTTATACGTTTGAAGGTAATTACTGACAACATGTGCAAAGACTGAAAATACTTAACATTTAGGGAAACAGGTCATCACTATTTCAGTTTTCCTGATATATTTTTGGTGGGGGCGGGGGATGGGGGTGTGGGGGGGCGTAGAAGCATTAGCGTACCTCGTTGTCCGTCGTGAGTATGTACACGTTACCCACAGAAAAACCGATGAGCAAGGATAAAAAACAACAACAACTTGGCAGCCAGCGTGGTGTTGACCAGGGCTGTTAGAGAGCCTCATTCTTGGGGAACGAGTTACGCGAGTACTATTAAAACTGCTTTCCACCATTACAGGTTTCCAGATTTGTTTTGCTAAAACAGGGCTTGAGCTGTCCCTCTCCTGCTATATAAGAACTTGAGCACTTATGTTTGCATCAGCGTCGCTGCTTTAGAGTGCCTTATTGTCAGCCCTGAGTGCATGCATGTCTCAGAGAGAAGATTTTTGATTACATTTTACAGAGGTGGGCATCATCATTGACTGGAATTGATGATTGATGGAAGTGCCCACCTTTTGCCGTGTGCTTCAGCACTTTCAGTGAATGCTTGATGATGCGAAGCCTCACAAAAATACACAGATTGAGAAGGACCGTGTGCACTCATCACAATCGACAGAAGTAATCCTGCTTCACTCAGTGCTCAGTCAGTGCATTTTTTCAAGGCTTTGCATTATCAAGCATTCGCTGAAAGTGATGAAGCACACACCAAAAGGTGGGCACTTCCATCAATCATCAATTCCAGTCAATGACGATGCCCAAAATACACAATAGAGCAAAATATGAAAATGGGGACTGGCAGACCACGCAGCTATTTTCTCGGTACACTGAATTGAAGTCATTCTATTGTTCTCTTTAGCTAGATCGCGTTGGTTTTATTCCAGAAAATCTCACAATTAAAGTTCTACAGCTTTTGAGTGTTGTAAATTGGAAACTATTTACCGAACCTCACAAAGGGGGGCATTTACCTTGCCTCTTTGACTTCATTCAAGTGGATCAAATGGCCCGCCAATGTGCTCCCGTTGTCCATTTCGACAAAAATAAATCCCTGGAAATCATTCCCACTAGCGACCCGCGCTTTGGATTTCATTTCAGAACGGAAAATGACCTCTATTGCCTCGCTGCTGCATAGGGACAGTGACAGCTGCCTAACTTGGCAAGTGATGTCATCAGCGTGATCGTGATCTGCGAGCAAATGGCCGTTCCAAAAGACAAAACAGCTCGCTGATCAGGCCCCGATCCATGCAGGAATCCATGAGTGCGTCGGGCGTGTGTTGAAGCCATCGGAACGAGCTGCTGGCACGCGCCGCGCTCCCTGGCAGTGGCTGCTCTTTGATTATCCCTCAAAAAGTTTAGCACATAAATGGCAAAGCACGCTTTGATTGCTTGAGAGGCTGCACATTCCCTTAAATACCATTCCAATTTTTTATAGACCAATCAACAGCATTGCACCACCAAATTAATCATCTTGAAGTTTTGGTGATTAATCCCCTTCACCTCCTTATTTGATGCCTTCAGTGTTCAATAATATGCAGATTTGGTCTTTTACTTCTGCAAACAGATGGCAGGGAGAGACAAGCTAACAAATGGATTCTTCTAATCCAACATGCAAGGGGTCACTTGTTTGAACTTCAAGTTTTCACAATGCATGCACGTATAATATTCCTAACCATGTACACGTTACGGACCAACAATCCAAATGCTGTTTGTATGCGCTTAGAAAAACTGATTTCATTTCATTTTCTATAGTGAGCTGGAGCTAGTCAAAGCTGACTGGGTGAAGGTCGCCAGTGAGATTTTAAATCTTGAACTGTGAGGCAGCCACGTTAAACATTTGTCATGGCATGCTGCAGAAGAAAGATTTAATTAGCAGATTTTAAATTACCGTGAAAGCAATTTTTAAAAAATCAGCTAAGATGAAAACATTCCGATTTTGATCATTTGGGACCTTTGGCATGGCAAGAATTTTTATTTGTTGCATTTTCATGAAATGACTTGGTAATGTGTGACTTGGTAACCGCCTGCAAATAAGAAAGGGACTAATGTTGAAATAATAGTCGATTATTATTAAGATAGGAAATTATTTAATTAGGAATATCTGTCTGAATATTATTATTTATTTCCAGCATTAATTGTATTTTTGTTCATCATAACAACAACAGTCAATACATTTTCAACATAACAATTTTACAAAATGATGAAATGAATTAATTCAACAGCATAATTTCATGCTACAAACCAATATATTATTTATATATATATATTTGTTTTTAGTAATTGTGCTTTTATACACTTTGTAAAAATACAAATAGACAGATGTTTTGGTTTAGCAATCCAGATTGTTCCACAAACTGAGACCTTGAATTGAAATAAAGCTTTTTTTTTTGTTTCACTCTGTGTTTAGGTTTGGAAAAATATAAGTTCCTCTTAATTTCTACTCGCGTTCCCTTTTTTGGAACCTGTTTAGCAAGTTATTTGGTTAAATTTCATGATGAGCTTTTATACATTATTTTAAGGTGGTTATACTCCATCAAGTCATTAAAATTTGAAGCTCTTAATTGTATAAATAGTGGGTTAGTGTGATCTCTGTATCCACATCTGAAAACGACTCGATCAGCATGCTTCGGTCGACGAAAGACGGGTTCAATATGGGTTTTGCTAGCACATTAGCACATTCAGTGAAAAAATGCAGATAGATTATTATTTTTTTAAATCAGCCCCATCTCAAATGCAAAGATAATCACCCTCAATTAAACCTAACCATAAGAGCATCAAAATTCCATTAGATGGCACCAAAGTAAAAGTCAATTCACTAATGCCTATTGGCAAATGTAAGAGTTCCCTGTATACCTTTTGTGACATTTTTGTTTGGTGCTGCGCTGTGATAATAATTCTCCAAAATATCATGTGAAATACAACCAAAACACGAGGAATTCCAAACTAAGCTCTATAACATATAAGTAAAGTCTGCCTTTGAGTCCAAGTTAATAAACTCTACACAACAAAGAAAATGCACAGAGGAAAACATTCAATGATGTACCTGAACACAACATTTCAAGGACAGAAAAAGGAGAATACAATGCCAAATAAACTCACAAGTGGGCTTTACATATCTGCGCACACAACTATTGTAGGTTGGGGCAAGGCCACAGCAAAACCACATAAGCCTCTAAACAAGTGTAGTTCAATGGTCATACAAGTACTGTCAAAGAAAGGTAAAATGTTCAACACAGCGATCACACAAACAACACAGATTGAATGCAGAGAAAAAAATATGATGGGCCAGAACTGCTCAGCATTTCTCCCCATCGCCAAGGAAACATTTATGTATCAATTAACACAAATACGAGGGGCTCAATCTAGACTGAAACACATTTCGTCTTTCACAGCATTAATTGCGCTAGCAAATATTCACATGCTAACTGCTTTTAACACAAATGAGCTCCGACAGCAAGTAATAACTCACAGCATCTTTCAGGCGGACGGCTCATGAGAATACACCCACGGCCTTCTAATCGTGGCTACTGCTTCATGTCTTTCCTTCACTTGCATGTTGCCAAGACAGCGCGTGCTTATGGTAGACCGAATAGAGAACCTACACACAGCTGTCGTATGCTTATAGAAAAGTACAGTGAACCCTTACTGTTCGTCAGAAGTTTGGGATGACTTCACGTGTAACAAGGGAGATAATGTAGATAAAATATAATGTTTACAATTAAGCACTTTTATACGCAAGGAACCAATGGCGACAACTCACACAAAAGCTGTAATTCGCTGACACCCACATCACTCACCAGACGCCAACAGTTAACAGAGAGCCAAATCCACGATCTTACTTGCTGACACCCATGTCACTCACCAGATAAAGGCATTAACAGATAACCAAATCCAAACTCTCATTCGCTGGCACCCACGTCACTCACCTGCCTAGGCCGCGCCTTTTAAAACAACACACACTCAAAATCATTGATATTACAGTAGAACGTGATAATAACGCAGAATATATTTTTTCCAATCACTCGACTGGGATCATCGGTAGAATACTAAATGCTAAAAGTATTTGTTACAGCTACAGAAAAATCCACAAGGAGAAGTTTCTTCCATCCGGAAGTCAAGGACTTCACGTTTTTAGCATATTTCCTTTCTCCCAGTTCTTCAGTAATGCTGCGAAATGTGTTCAATGATCCTGATGGCAGCGACTGTTGCAAAAAGAGGCTCAGGTCAATGGCGATGCGGCGGCAGCCTTTCCTCCTTAATGACGCCTCAAAGTGAGAGCCCCATCATTCCGCCTAATTATTGCTGATTGCATTCATAATGTCATGTCCTGATATCTTGGAGACGCCGTTGGTGGTCCAGGAGGGGAGGAAGGGCGGAGGTTGGGGTGGATGCTGTTTTTCTCAGCGTTAATTGGACGTCGGTTTGGGGAGGCAAACAAGCGAAATGTATTTTTTATGAGATACCGCGGCAGATTTGTGATGTCGCGACGCCACGCCTCGTCCTCAATTAGGAACCCCGTTGCAATAGCCTTTTGTTCAAATAATAAGTGCTGTTTGGGCTACATAATGTCAATTCTAAATCTAAACAGACCGTTACATCATAAAAGTTCACATACTTGAGGACATCAGACGCAAACAGTTTGTTTTTGACTTATATTATTTATTAAGGGAAGGAGAGAGAGATTAGACAAGCACTCCGGGAGCAATTCTAAATCTTTCAGATCAGCAGTGAAGGGACGGCCAAGCTGGTAACAGAGATATGGAGGCACAATGGCGAATCCCTCCCACGCATCCCTTGACAATGCAAGGCAGGGCCAGTGACTCAGAAACACTGATGCACCTACTCTATATGCGTGCATAGTGGAACACTCACACCTGCTGCCTAAAGAATAACGAAAAGACAATTTAGCCCCTGACTACCGGCTCCCTTTTCTCCCAAACATGTCTTATTTAAAAAAACATCCATCACAGTCCAAAGCAAGGTCAAGCTCTACAAATGCACATTTTAGGTGCACTTGGCTTTCCAATAGAATATCCGCAGAGTCCTTTCTCAGTGTTATTTTTGCTTTGCACGTCAAAAAAGCTCAAGGCTTTGCCCTGCGTTGCAAGAGGCAAACAAAGAGAGTCAGCCGTGATGCATTTCTCGAGCTTTGCTATCCACAAATCCTCGTAAAACACTCCTGATGTGTGCGTACTCCAGCGTTTATTGAGCGTGCCGCTGTAAAAATGCATGGTAAATGCCTCACAGCACATTTTTGTGTTCTACAAAAGTAGGCAAGCAACATGGCAACAATTTGTGTATTCAGATGAAATGTAGAGTATAAAGTACTGGAGTAAACAAATATTAACGGATTTTATTTCCCATTTTCTTTGGCAGTCGAAACTTGGTTGTCAAGACCAGGTTGTGCTTTTTTTGGGATTGTCCACAAATGCCCAGTTCAGGTAGATAGTCCCTCATCTTCTTGTTTCCCTTTCAGATTGTCCCGTGTCGTCCTTTTCAGTCTAAACCTGCCTCCTCTCTAAAATCAGCTTCCCTCATGCCGTCTGTCCCTCTATATATCTATAAAACTTTTCTTAGGTCTTTCTCAAGCTATCTTGCATGGTAGTGCCATACTCATCACCCTTTTATCAATATTCTCGCTATCTCTTCTCTGGATGTGTTGAAATCATCCAAGTCTGCTGTCTCTAACTTGGTCTTCAAAACATCTAGCTGCCCTTCTGATGAGCTCATTTTGAATGTTATCGTACATCGTATGTTTTTAACTCATTCACTGCCATCGACGGCTATAGACGTCAAAAATTAATTTAAACTATTTCTATTAGTTTAACAATTTTCCCACTTCTGTTAGCAAGAGTATGAATACCTTTTTTTTTTTTGTATTAGAACAGATGAGTTAACTAGTGCAGTCATGCAATTAATTAAGATTAAAAATTGTAATCGCCTAATTTTAAATAATCTTTTCTTTAAAAAAAGATTGTTAAAAATTTAAAAATATATATTTTTAAAGAAAAGATTATTAAAAATTAGGGACATCAGGCGATTGAAATTTGCAATCCTAATTAATCGCATGACTTCACTTGTTAACTCACAATCACAAATTTTATATCTGTTCTAAATGTGCAAAAAAAAAATTCTAGGCTTTCATACTCTCTTTGAGTTAATAAGGCAGTGGACCAAAATTTAGTTCGGTTGTACTTTATTGAAGTATTTAACAACGTAAACAGTGAGCTCATCAAGTTATCATCCACCTATTCCCTGTTTTCACTGCAGATCACAATGTCGTCTGCGAGCATCATGGGTCTTGTAGATTCCAACTTTCTACCAGACATGTAAGAGAAGAATTGGTGAATGGCCCATTTACTCATTTAGGCCATGCCAAAGTTAGTAATTATAGACTACTTATCCTTTTATAGTTTTGATTCATCTGGACTGCAAAGAGAGAACTCTCCTCTTTGTTCCTTTCTCCTCTCCATCACCATTCACTGCACTTCAACAAACACAACTTCAATGCTTAAACTTGAGTTTGGATGAAGTGGCTTCAGCACAATCCAATTCACTACCTAATACCAATTACGGAAATTAAAGACAATCCCCTTAAAGTGGAAGCTGCGTTATTAGGACAGCGTCTTGATGAGAATGCGACAACAAGCCAGCCAGATGAGTGAAGGACATCGCAATAGCACCGCGTGGAGGCGACGGATGAGTGGGCTCAAATTACAGGTCATAATTGCCCCCCCCTTTGCCATCACAGGCCTGGAATCTCACAAGTGAGGGAGTGAGGGAAAGAAAGTGGAGGTTATCCAAGGCCACATTGAAATGCCACATGCATGAGATTGTAGTCAATTAAGGATGATCCACAGCCTCAACCAAGGGTGAAATAAATGAAAAGAAACTTAAAGGTTAGCTGTGTGATTGGGGAAGGTCCAATCATCAAGAGGTGAACTTGTTAGGCCTTAATGAGAGGAAGCCAGTTAGGGAGATGCTAAACCAGGATGGGCTTGAAGAGAAGAGTGTGTGTGTGTGTGTGTGTGTGTTTGTGGCAATGGACGGGGGTCACCTGATGATGATGACGGCAATGATGCCCTTTGTCTCCACGGCAGATTTACGGCGTCATCAAAAGAGCTGCCCGGGGGCGTGTTTTATGAGGCGTGCAGATTATGAGTGGCCTGGCGGAGAGTTGAGCCCAACAAGCGTATGGTCTCGCTTTCTCTTCAACTTGTTACTTGTGAACTCGAGACCCTTTTTGGCATGTCAGCAGAAAGCTGCTGCAAAAGCAAACAGTCATTACGTGCCCACCCGCGCAACTTTGAGCAGCTTGTCGCTTGGCATGAGGCCGTCTGGTGGTGATGGAAGACTCCATAAGCGCCTGCTAAGATCGAGGTCTTAGTACTTGATGTCTCGGTCGGCCCATCCTACAGATTTCCTAAGTCGCCAATGCTCTCTTCAATTTGTGACCGCCGACTTTATGGCAGCATTTTTACGCTTCGGCTGACTTCCACTCGTTAAGTCTGTTACATCTCAGAGGCCTATATTTAGGATGGTCATAAACAGTGCCTACGAAAGCAGGAGTGTGTTGTGCAAAGTGAGAGGCTGAGTGGGGTCTAATTCATGTAGTGACTTAAAAAACGCATTTGAAGGAAAGGTCACTGATAAACTGCCTTTTTCCCCCAGTGATTGGGTCCATTTGTGATGGATTTTAGCCTCTTGTCTAAAGGGGCTGCCATATATCTACTGTTTGCATGTGACATTTGAAGGCCTGAAACTGACAAATATTTACACGTTTAATTTAAGGCACTCCATGGTGGGGAAAAATTGTGCTATGCTTGCATGGACACTGCGCATATGACAAAGTATGATTGCAAATGGATTTTTTTCCTATTTCATATCAGGTTCAATGATCCCGTTTTTGGCTTGATGGGACCATAATGGTGCCTCTATGCGCATACAGTGCGTGTCGGTTAATGCCATTTTATTTAATTTTCCATCAGGTCTGATTGCGCTGTAATTGATTTGCTAATTGCTTTTAATTATAAAGGAAATTACTTCTATCTACCGCACAAGTTGGGTTATCTGTTTTGGTGGCTATCAGAGACGAAGTTAATAAACTGGATGATAGGGTTAATAATCCCAATCAAGTGATTAGACCCAACTAAGCCGAAATAAATTGAATTTCTTCAAGAGCATATGATTGTTTTGTAGAACATTTTTGATGCCAATTATATTGAACTGGTTTGTGGATAAAAATAAAAAGGATTAAAAGAAATGCATCAGTCGGCATTATTTTCAGGATATTTTTTCCAACAATGCTGTGATAATGTCTGTTCTTCATCCAAGTATATACTTTCTCTGTGCCTATTGTCATTAATGAATAACTGAGGCATCAAACCTCCTCGAGGAGGGACAAACCATTCCTAAATGGTTAAAACCCTGCTGCAGCAACTCCAAAACGGGTTGAGTGCTTTCTGCACACACACAAAAAAAACCTCACGCAGTCACAAAAAAAGAAGCACATGCATAATTGAAACTGCACAGTGAAGGCAGAAAATGACAAAAATAACTACACATCAATGTGGTTGTGTCTGAGCACCTCCCTTTACTGCCGCAAAAATAAACAAGGAAATGAGTGAATCGGGAGCCCGGGAAAGCGGTATAAAAATTTAATGGATAGATATTATGAAGCTGCGTCCGCATGGAAGACGTTGATGTTGTACGGATGTCTTGGCTAAGAGTGCCGTGAATGAGTGGGCGGGGATTAAGGCCTTGTACGGGGATTTGTCCATGACTCCCTACGCGTGATAGTGATAAACTGGAGATGGAAGAGCAAGGGCACAAAATCAACGGTGTAAAAATTGGCAGGCCAATTAGAAGAGTGGCTGTTTTCCTTCTGCGTCAATGCTTTCAATGGGAAGTGAAGATGTATGCATGATCTGCTTCAAGTTGACATTCAACCCTTTCTGTTGAAGATGAAGATCGAAAACCCCTTTCTCAAGAACATGTTGAAGATGTCTCAAAGCTCTCTTGACAAGGTACCATCAAAGACATTCCTGAAAAGGTCACCGATACCTTGTTGCTTGTCGAAAGGTAATTTACTGTAGAAGTGTGAGTTGAATGAGACACAATATACAAGTGTGGCAAATAAGTAAACATCTTAGAAAGCTGAATCGTTCTGTCGTTCGCAAAGGGTATAGGTTGTTAACCTTGTTGGAAGGGTTGAAGCCCACCAGTTTCCTATAAACATTAACCAAACCCTTCTTTACTGAAAAACTAAATACTGTATGATGTTTTTTCTCTTCAAATTCAAGACACAAGTATAGGGCTTAACGGTGAACAAAATAAACAGTAAGAGTAGCCTTTTCATCGAATCTGGCTCTCTTCACCTTGAATTCAAAACATTTTGCATTCTTGTATTCACCATTTCCATGCAGTTTAGGGAAGTGTTATTTTGCTACATAGCTAGTCATGTTAGACAAGAATTGCTCAACTTGGCATTGCGAATCATGCAGTTTGGGCGGTGACTCCCATCACTCAAATTAACTTTATAGTTATAGAGCACTTTAAAACAACCATGGCTGTTTTCTTAAGATGGAACCCAGGGGCAGCAGATCCAATTAAAACAGCAGAGGCCCCAGAACTAAACCTTGTGGAACACCGTACATTCCGTGATACATGTGAATTCCCATAGCACATATTTACTTTCTTTTTTTTTGCTCGACATAGTATGAAGGGATTAAAATAATCATGAAATCACACAACCTACCATCACAACAGTCACACGTCGACTACTGAGCGCAAAAAAATCCCTGCAGTACAGACAAGCCAAGCAATGCGATCACCAATTATGGGCTAGCGGGGTGTATCATCATGAATCATTTGAGTTACGTATGTGCCTTGACCTCCGTCGAACCCCTGAGACTGACTCACCAAAACCCCTGGGGTTCATTTGAACCCAGGTTAATAACATAAACACACACATACAGTATAGGACAAAAATAGGATATGTGATAGCACGGTAATATGAAGATACAAAGATGCTATTATTCAAAAGAGATATTTTCTGAAAAACCACTGCCACCTTTAAATGCTCAACTTCCTCAACATTGAGAATGAACTGTGAAGAGGAAGGGCTCATACACCGAAAGGTTGTTTTGTGCTGCTGCAGTCGGGAGGAAAGGCTGCTTCAGCAAATAACAAAAATACAGAATGACAACTTTACATACAAATAGCTGTCAAAATAAAATTGCCTATTTTGAATAAGAATATGCCCGGGACAAAAACACAAATATATGAAAGGACAACGTAGGAACAGACAGCGAGCAAAAGCATGAAATCAAATTTTAATGTGTTCTAAATTGAAAGACACCTCAGTCGGACTTTGCAAATAGAATGGACCCATTTCACTTTCATTTTCCATCCATCAACAAAATATTTCAATACCCTATACTTGATTTGAGTTGCACAGATTGCTGAACTAGTGTTTTACATTCAAATACTCTATGGAAGGGATCCCTTCACAGATGTCTCGCACCAATAATTCAATACATATTCTTGTACTGTTAACTGAATCCAATCTACATATCTTAAAGTAGAATATATCTGATATTCATGTGTCAAAGATCATAGGCTCAAACAGTCACTCAAGTTAAAGTGACTCGTAACCTATGAAATAAGGAGCATTATGTTTTGCCTATTCAAATACAACTAAGCACGACAGAATAATTTATAAAAATGAGGCAATTATCGATCAAGGTCATTGCAGCAGGCAGCAGGCAATTCATCCCAGACAAAAAGGCTCTGAATAGGATATCCTTTGGCTTTAGAGCCAGAAAAAAACTGTAGCGCAAGCATAATTCAAACCATTAAGGGCTAAAGTTAGCTCTTCCTTCCAACCCCCGTCATCCCCCTAGCCACCAATCTATCAGAGGATGTGCCATTTTTAGTGCAAACTCAACAGTGAGCTGCCCTTAAGAACACATGTTTCATTTTCATTAGACGCCGGCTCGCGGCAGTCCTCAGGGCCTGGACAGGCATCCTGAACATCGCGGGCATCAAGACTGAAAAGATGAGGGATGGCCAAAAGTTTTTGACTTTTCGAGAGAAGAATGCTGCTCAGTGTTATTTGCAGACCAGGCCAAAGTACTCAGAGTCTACTTAAGTGGAAATACAGATACTTATGTTAAAACGTGTTAAAATGTTTAACCAAATCATTAATTTCCTCTCATGAAAGCTAGATAGCTTAATGCTAACTTATAATGTGAAACGGGCTAACGGATATTAGCGGAGATGTTACGTAATGACAAACTTTCAAACAACTGCTTCTTTAACACTTATAAACAGAGCATATAAAAATAATCACAGGCATATACTTTCTCTGCTCTGAAGAGGCAACCTCTTCTTCTTGCTCCTCCGTATTATGCCGCATCTTTTTCAGTAGACCTCAGTGCTAAGATGAAGGCGTGCAACTCAAATTGAGACATGCCGGTAAACTACAAATATGTATACGACATAACCTTATGATTGATGAACCGTAATACAGCGGGGGTTTCACTGTACAGACTCTCTGAACCGCGGTCGACTATGTGTCTCTATTTTGTCTTTTTTACATCAGGTCGTCATCCGCAGAGTTAAAAAAAAAAAAAAAAAAACAGGCCTATTTTAACAAGATGACACTATGTTTACTACATTGAGTAAAAGTAAAAAGTTGTCAGTCCGAAAATACTGGAAAGTACAAATACCTGAAAATATACTTGCGCACAATAACAACGTAATTGTACTTTCTTACGTCCCTAGTGGTTAAGACAACAGAGGCAGGTTGAAGATACATTTGCAGTTATTGGTAGGCCTTGACATGGTGGCGGCGAATGGGCTCCTGGCAAGCAGGTGAACCAGAAATGGAGGGTGTCGGCGAGACAAATTTACAAATTCAAATCAAGTGACAGCTCTACAATCATTCCCTTCTTGCCTCATTTGCCGTCGTTGCGAGGGCAAATGAAAATGAAAATGAAAAACACACACTCGATGAATGGACTCGTGGAGGCCACCCGCTACATTGGCGCGTTTTTGATGTTTATAGATTGCCTGTAATTGGATTGTCAAAAGGCTTTGTGGGTATTGGAAACAGATAATGCAAACCCCCCCAAAGGAACTGGTTTTACACAAAAGGGGGCACCTACTAATACACATACCTTGAAAATGAATGAACAATTAGTTTAACATGGAATGACAATGAAATCGGATCATTTCAAACAAGAAAGTGACTTCCTATCAGCTTTTAAATAACTTGCAAGCGAATCCGTCCTTGTCTCTTATGGTTAGGATGTGCTGGCTCAGAGATTATGGCTTATTGATGAACAACAGGGCCATGCAGATGGGAAAAATGGATTCTACAATTTGAACAATGGGAGTATGATTAAAATGTCTGCCGAGAGAAATCAATCTGAAAGCACAGGATGAAAAAAATTATGTAGTCGCTCTATCCTAAACCTGTGCATACATTGAATGCATACTATACCAAATGTGCTGAATGGTTCTACTCTCTTTAATGCGAGGCAAAAAGAACAGCTGTCAGTGTGCGTGGCCGGGATGATCGATAGCCTCGTCCACCAGGACACCGAGGCCATTTCAAGATGGGGAACTGTCACGTGGTAACGCCAACGGTTCCGCCACAGAATTTACACCATCCATCCTCGCGCGTATCAAAACCCCTCCGTGTCAGTGTCACAATCTCCACAAAGTCATTGTACGACCCCTGTGGGAGGCAAGATCTTCCACAAAAACAAATAGGAAGCACAACACAGCCTCGGCTCCCGACGGGGACACCTTGAAATGGATTGCCTGTCTTTAAAACACCCACACTCTTTCATCGATGACTCTCGCTCCATTTTCAACATCTCCAGTCTCCTAATCCAAATTATAAATCCCAACAGGAGGGTGAAAGACAGTTCCCACAGGGGACAGCTTTCATGTAAAGAAGGAGCGGCGTGTGGCTGACTTCACAAAAAATATACCAAGGCCTTTTTTTTTTTCATTGCTCCATTGCCTACTGTCATATTTTCAACCTTGACTCTGATGACACTGACTTATGTGACATGATGGGGGCAGGAGGCTTCAGCAGATCTCCAGCCACCTTGGTGATATTTCAAGATCAATGATCAAAAATCCAAACTGAACACCTGTTTTAAAACTGCTGTTTGGTTGGTGTTGGATCTTACTTTGCTTCATCTTTCCTTCCTTTGATCCTTGCTCTGGTCTCCTGACAACTTCACGACTCTGGTGGGACTCTTAAGTATTCGATTAAGATAAAGGGTCTTGGATTTATAACAGGTTTCAGGTGAATTAAAGAGCACAATAATACTGAGCTATCTCTCTCTCTCTCTAAAAAACTGCTTCAGTTCTTAATGGCCGTCATGTCCTAAGAAGGCTGGGACATTCAGTAATTCAGATCAAGGCGTATAGATAACGTTTACATGAAGATTGACTCATTATTATCGTGCCACTTGGGATAGACCAGATGGATGGATTTCTGGATGGCTGGTGGGTGGCCACCATGCAGGCTAATTATGCCAGACAATTTGGAACTCCGTGTAGTTCTCATTTGTGGTGGTCATCGTTTTATACCGGATTGTCCGTTTTATCCTGCCAATGTGTTACATCGCAAGAGGTGTGGCATTCTGGCAAGTCCGCACCGTATGACCCTCGCATAATTGCCCTCGCTGGAATCAAGACTGCACAAAAGATCAGCCAACTCAAAGACATTTAGTCAACATGCTTTACATAGCAGCTGCTGCCGCGGATGCCTGGATGCGGGTTCGCCAGCATTGCATTATGTTTGCCAGCGTAAAACTCTCCTGCTTGTGCCATCATAAATCCACGGGTGTTGATTAATGAAGTCGATTTCCAGCTATCAAGCTGGGCGCAAACTGTTCAATTATGCATCTTTGACTCTCCTTATATCACGTCCAGGTCGCTTCCTGCTACGTGCGTAGGAGGCCTTGAATGGAGAGACGAGCGAGCTATATTTGTCGGAGTGTGACCTTTCTCCATGGTGACAAATTAAAGCCAAGTGATTGGTGACTACTTTCAATTTGGCCTTTGGTGAAGCGCCTTTGCAAGGGTTGTGGCACAGATCCTGGCAGCACTCCACTCATATTCCACGTTAATCACCGCCGAATGCGACTCATAGTCTACTTTTTCTATCGGTGCTCACTTTTTGCAAACGCTCAGTTTTGTTTGGAGCGTGCACCTTTTTGCGCAAGAGTCTTTTTAAGTGTTACCCCCATAATTCTTGTTGGGTAAAAAACCTCCCATAGGCGCTGGTAAGCTTTGAAAAAGAAACTGACAACTTGGCGGTGCACAGTTAAGACTTGTAAAGACAAGGGATCATTACAGTTTTTCTTTCAGGGCTGCTCAAAAACGACATCCTGATGATTCCCTCTTCCCCTGGCATCTATAAAAATCTAATCTTCAAATCATTTCCTATAAACGACAACAAAATGAGGATCCAATTCCTCTGGGTCTTGTGCATCAACCAAATACATATAAACGCAAATACAGGATGGCTTGATTGCCGTGAAAAATGTATGCAGACGTGAAGAATTCTAATGAGTTTGGCTATCCCCAGACTTCGGCTCACACTCTACCCAAGTTTTCAATTACTAGTCTCGTTATAATGATGAAAATGCTTGTAAATATGTTTTACGCGTTATCAGTGGCTCAGTAACCATTAAATATTACAGCATCTCCAGAAGCTGATGTATAATTGCTATGAAAACCCACGGGCAGTGGGATATATATGTACATTATTGAGAACAGTGCACATGCTGGCTGCAATGTTTTCTCCCTTTGCAGAAAGCACTCGCCAAGATGAAAAGAGGAGACAAGGCTGAAAACCAATCAATGCTCATTCATTGCATTACAGAGGCAACACGTGTGCTAGTCCTATTAAACTTTTTCTTTTTTAAAGCCAAACAGAGGAGGATTGAATTGACACTGTGAAATACGTCAATTCATCTAGGGCGCCATCGCCCTTCGCTATGCGGTCTGCCTCAGTGACATCTGAATACAACATGCGTCTGATATCAGATAACAATGCTTAATGTACGGAAACATTAGAGAATTAGTTACAGCACATCTCTGTTCACGCTGGGAGGCGGCGATTGTGGTTGCAGATGATTCCCTGGTGTGCAATGTAGCAGGTGGGTGGGTGGATGAACCAAACAAAAGATCAAATCAATAGTTTCAGCCGCAACTTAATTGCACAGTGGGAGCCAGAGTTATTTTTGATTTTATTTTATTATAGGACTCGGTCAAACTTTTAATATAGTGCCAGCCTCTGGGGTAGAGCGTTCCAACACCCCTGGCTTAGTGTGGGAAACAAAGGCTCCGCCACACATGCCGATTTCCGACCAGGCTGAGCAACTTGTGCTGCTTTCAGGAGCATACAGTAGTCTGCAAACAGCACGGGATGTAATAAAGTCACAGTAGCTGAATTAAGCAGCTTAAGGGATCAGAGTTTTGCCTTCTGTGGCGCGTGGAAACAAAAGCGAGAAGATTTAAAACTAAATTGGAGATTTTCCTCCTCACTTCAAACGTAATGCCGTTGAAATGAGCACTGCTAATTAGTAATGCATTTTTTTCCTATTTTTCTTTATATACCTGAAAAGGCTTGGGTAATTGCGCAAAAACGAACATATGACAGAAAGGTGTTTCAGGTGTCCCAATTTCCAGATTAATATGCTCCAAATATAATACAAACGATCCAAGATTAAAAAGATTAAAAATGTTAAAATCTTGAAAGGCTGAAAATTTGAGGATTAACCTGGAAAATGTCAAATCATTTGACTCTAATCAGCTTGACAAATTAAAAGTGGGGTATATACATACTAACAGGTCAAATTTAAGCATTTCCCCTCCCCGGCGAGCAAAGTCAGGCAAAGGGCTGATTCTCAGATGTCTCTGAAAGATTACCCAGAGCAATTGTCCTGTGGTGTACGATGTGCCAAGAGTGATTGTTCCCCACCTGGAAAACGGTTGGGGACCACAATCACAAGTGCTTGTTTAAAATCTACGATCGATGTGTGGTCAGACCGAGTTGAATGTAACGCAACAATAACCAATCAGGAACAACAAGACAAACAGAAGCAACCGGTTATGCTTTTATTAAGATGGAACCCAGGGACAGAAGATGCAATGTAAAGAGCAGAGTCCCCAGAATGCAACCCTGTGGAACACCATAGTGAATTCTTATTGCACATATTTGGTTAACAACAACAACAACAACAACAACAACAACAACAACAACAACAACAACAACAACAACAACAACAACAACAACAACAACAACAACAACAACAACAACAACAACAACAACAACACACTGTATTTGTAGCTGGCATAAAGAATTGTGTAACTAGTGGCTTATCTTAGCTAATGTATCAAGAAAAATATCTCCCAGAACAGAAATATTAAAAACATTTGGAGTATTTTTTGTGTGATAGAAAGCTATTCCCTTTAGTTTTTCAAACTGAAACTTCTCTCCTGCCCACACACGTGCAAGAAACATTTTTTGTCTGCACCGAAAAAGCAATTGCTCCACATCAACTTGCCTTGCATGAGTCCCGCTTGGCGTTTGATTTAGATTTGTTTCATGCCAGCCGCTCACTAGCTAGAACCAGAGGTCCTCGCCGTCGAGCTTTTTTCCCTTTCGGCAAACGATGTGTGGGCACTCCGGCGAAGCTTTTTCGCTGGCTTCATAAATAACCTGTTTGTCTTAATCCATCAAGTTTGTGGATGTAGAAAAGGCAACATTTTCAGCACGCGGGGGCTGAGTGTTAGCCGGGTGTCTGAGGTATGTTGATGTATAAGCTTGTTCTTTGAGCGAGATCTGGATGGCTACGGAACTGTTCTGCCGGCCCCGTGCCACAATCCATCATACCATTAACTGCCTATTTCACTTCCACGGATGGGACTTATTCATAGAGTGCAGCCGCCCTGAGATCAGTCAAGGATATCTGGAAATGTTCAACTCCTGTCGGAGGAAAAATTGCATCCTGCATTATTTGGGCTTAAATAGTTTCAGACTTCATATTAGCATTTGATGAATTAACATTGAGGGGGGAGAAATGCAATGCCTTTGCATTTGTTGAACATTTCAACCTAAATATTCATGATCTGTTTGATATAAAGTAACTTAACAAAAAATTAAAAAATATATCTATCATTGCTTAAACTAACAACATACATTGCCATTTTAGTGATTTGGTCGCTTTTTTTTTTTACTTTTCCGGCTATTTTCAAAGAAACTCAACAAGTGGAAACACTTTTACATGATTTCATTTATGACAAGAAAGTAGCCCATTGGAAGTCAATAACAGTCATTAACGCTGAACATTGCTAAAGACATGATACCCATTTATATGTTGCAAAAGCTTTCAAATGACTTTTAATTGGCCCAAAGCTAATTTATCAAATTGGTACAACATAAATGATTGCAAATCATGTTGCGGACCATCACTGCTCGCTTAGCCTCGCAAGACCCCAGTTTGAGAACCACTGGAGTAGAATATGGAATGAAAGGAATGGATTGGTTAAAAAGACCAGCAATTTGGGAATTCTATCATTTCTTGAAGCAAACATTCATTTCGGCATGCAGATGGCTCATCTGAGAACCAGAAAAACAAATGCAGACGCGTATTTTCTTTTTTGTTTTTGTTTTGTTTCCACTGCTGTGGAAGAGTTGCAAATTTTGTTCTCAGCGCCAAAGCGCCTCGCCAGAATGCTGATGGATGCCAACTGCCTTGGAAGTTGTCGAGGATACGGCAAAGACAAACATCTGACGTCCTATCTTGCCACAGACCCGTGCGCACGCAAGCCGACTCCATGTACGTCTCTCCCATGATGCAGAATATGCAGTTAACAGAATAGCTCCAGGCTATCAAAGCATCCTCCAACAAAAATGCACAGGAAAGCCAAAGAACAGGTTATTGTGTCCCTGCTATCTGCCGAAGCGAAAGCTGTAAAAACCGGGTTGTATTTACCACGCGATCATCCAGGGAGCTCGTTTACGCAAACAAATGTGAAGCAGCATCTGAGGAGCCGCTAATGGCTCACGCTTGTGTGGCCCACACGGGTCAAATCAATGCAACGCTTTAGCTTTCAACATTCTTCTCATGTATTGCCAAGGGTTCTCCCATGTCGCCCAATTTGCAAGTTGGGAGATTTGCACACACTTTTCAGTTTCTTGCTCATCCTAAACTGCCTCTGTGATAGATTAATGAGAGGGGGGAAAACTTCAGCACTGGGTGAATTCCAGCTCGGTGCATTTAATAGCTACTCAAATATGAATTTCGAAATGACATCTGATCCATCTAAAAGTGAGCTCTTCAGAAGCCCTACAGGCTTGTAAATTTTACATGCAGACATCTGATAATATCTTTACATGAACTATCCAGATCAAATTATGAACTGCAAATCTTTTCAAAACTGTACCAAGTCATTAGCTTTTAGGGTGTTAAGAATGACATTTATGGTGCTTTTACTGCTGTCAACTGTCAGGAAGTGTTCGGTATTACCCAAATAGTATGTGAAGCTTAAGTGTGTGATTTGCTTGCAATCTGCAAGGATCATAAAAGCAGGTTGCTCAAAAAGGGGGAGAGCTAATAATACTAAAAAAAGATGCTAATAATATTTGAATAGGTCTACAGGTGTATACAAACACCCGTAGACCTATTCAAGTATTATTAGCATCTTTTTTTGTTGTTGAAGAGCTCAGTATTGTTCATTCGGTAATGCCATCATCATTGCTCTTTTTTTTATTTTTTATTTTTTTTATTTTTTATTTTGTGTGTGGGTGAGTATGTGTATGTGCGTGTGTGCGTGCGAGTGTGTGTGTATTCGTTAGTTCACCAAAAACCTATTAAAAAATCCCGCCGCCGTCAGGAGACCCGGGGCCACCGGCCGGAGAGCAAACCCAGGAGCAGGAGCGCCCCCCACCCCGACACGGCCCGCGCCCCCACCCCAACACGGCCCGCGCCCCCAACCCAACGCAGCAGGACGGGGCACTGCAGGCCCGCCAGGCACCCCACCGGTCCACAGCCCCCGCTCCCCCCACGACCCCCCATCCACCCTAACCCAGCACCACTCGCCCCCAGGCCCCCAAGCCCCCAGACCCCCCACCCCACCCCCCCCCACCCCCCCCCCCCCACCCCCATCCCCAGCACCTCCCAACATCTTGAGATTTTGATGAAGTGGTGTTTTCACTGCGAGTTGCAATCATAATCACACCACTCTATGACTATTTTTTATTTTACGCCGGGCAACCCCCTAACACACACACACACACGCACACACACACACACCCCGCCCCGCACACACACCTTTATGAATCTTAAAATGAACATAAGCAAAGCATGGTTAATGTTACCCTTCCCCTACCAGCAAGTTTTGAAACAAAACATTCATCAGACGTCTGCAGTAATTGGCTGGACTTGATTTCTCATGTGTTTCGAATACCCAGATGCAGTTTTCTTATGGAGCGTGCAGACAAACACTTGAGGGTCCTTGGTATCACTCGTCTGTTGCTCAAGGGGAGAAGAGGGTTTGATTATCCGTCAGACCCTGGAGGATCCGACAAACCTGTGCTTGTTTGCACACCTCATAACTCAGATACACGGGGACTTTGACTGTCATCCCAGCAGAGAACAACACGTTGCTTTCTCACGTCAGGCTTTAACTTCTGTCTCACTACAAGAACAACCAGAAGGTTACAAATCTCCTTGGGAAGGGTTCTTCTGATAAGCTTCCTCCAGTTGGTCTTTTCAGCATCATACTAAACTTAGGCTTTTAATTAATTGTCAAAATCGATTTTTTTTTTTAGATTATGTCAACACCCACAAGATTTATTATTGTAAATATTGAGCAGGTTTAACATTTACAATTGTCATTCCCGGACATTTTCTGAGCAGATCGGTGAGTACAAGTCAAATTCTTGCTGGATTAATTCTCAAATTTCTAGTAAAGTAGGATTTTGATGCTCTATATCTTTGGATAATGTGTGTCATTTTTGGAGCACATTAATCTGGAAATGTGGCCATTTGAAGCCGATTTACCCAAACCTTAGCGCAAATGAATGCTCTGTTTAAAGGAGATACCCAGATAACGTATATTTATCCAAACATTCGAGTTAGAAAACCCATGGATCTTTTTGGGGGTTTTGTCCAGGTTTAGTCAATCATTGTGTATTTTAATGAAATAAACTGTTGCAATTGACTATTGAAGGTACTGTACAAAAATTAAATATGACATTTTTCCATTTACAAAACACACCATACGCTATAGGATAATCGGTTAGGAAAGGAGGCCATATTGGATATTTGGGTCTTTAATTGGAAAGGATTAAGGATCAAAATTGGCTAAGGAATACAATAGTTGGAGTTGACAACAATAGACTGCTTGACACCTATCTTGAGACGGTATTTAGAACCCAGTAAATATTTCTTATTTTCTCCAACATCAGGAGGATGAAGACGCGCCTCAGGAGAAAAAAAAACATGGGCGTTGTATTTTCTGCGTGGTCTGCACAGCTCAATCCCACTCTCAAAGCCTGAGGCTTAATCCCCTTGCTGGCGGAAGGCGTTTGTTTGAGGCTAGCCCTCGCCGCCGGCAACCGCCTCTCCGTCCTTGTCATGCCCTTCCCAATGCACGTTGGCAGATGTTCACTCAGGATCCCTCTTCAAAAAAAAAGAAAAAAAAAAAGCCTTCCAAAGCCAGGCCATTCCTTCACACAGCATTCTTATTCATACTACTGTCGACTATCTCTTAATTGAATCGGACCAAAGAAAGCCATGTTGGCCTTGATGATATTTGGACCTTCACAACAAACTACAAACTATCATAAGCCAATTTATCGTGGATGTCGCAGGAATGCTTTAATCTTTGGCCACAAGGCATCTTAATATCACTTCAGGGCCATCGGCGACATCATTACGAGCGCTCGGACAAGTGCGGGCAGCCATGAATCTCAATATTGCCGTCTGCCAATCCCAGCTGGCAACCACGACGGTTATCCTTTTGAGAAAATTTCCCAATGCTTAACGAGGCATTTAAGCTGTGCCGGCGGGATCAAAGTCGGGCTGAGGAAAAGGAATAATGTCCTCATTCAGATTTGACACACTTGAAGGGAAATGGCTGATCATTTTTGCAGTCATTAAAATGGGAAGCGGGGGGGCGGACGACGACACGGTCTTACACATGTCTTTCATTCCTATTCAGCACTCTCGGACAAAACGGGCATCCACGTCTCCATTAGATTTATCCAAGATGCTCGCTGCACTGGCATCTGATCCAGTTCCCCTTGGCATTCTGGAGAATTTGTCTAAATCCTTACATCATTTTCCTCTAAGCACACCTAGGTTGCTGCTCATGAAATAAGAAACAATCCACATTCAAATCAACCCATCAGCCTGGAGAACTCACTCAACTTTTCAAACTGCCAACGTGGGCACTTCAGATACTTTTCCAAGTTTGCTTGACCACTTTCTTAAGGTTTGGAAATGAATAATAGGCAAAGTAAACATTTGTAGTTGTTGACAGCTAAGTTGCTAATGCTAAAAAAAAAAAAACAGGCCTCGTTGGAGAGAGCGTCTGTAGGGGTGCTGCCTTTGATTGATTGCTGTCAAGTCAAGCTGCTGAGGAGGGATTGGGAGAGTTCTGACTTGACGATGTGCCAATAAATCATTTCCAAAGAAATACAAATCATTTACAGCAAATCTGAGAAATGGCGTGAAAAAAAAACATGCTAATTTTCATCCATCAGGTGCTTCACATTTTCTGCATTTTCTAAACAAGGACTGCTGCTTTCATTAAGATGCCTTAAAGTGGCTTAAATGTCTTTTATATTATTTCTAAAGCAGTCTGTGTATTGCCTATTAATTTGTCATGATCATTTCCTGTGAAGTTTGTCATTCATGTAAAAACAACTCTCCCCTCACAGCAACCACTTTCTCGCTCTGGTGGTGTTGTTTGTCTTGCAGCAATATGTGAGCCAGAGGCAGCCCAGCATCAGTCAGGTAGCACAGACCAACCATGTGACCTGGAGAAAACCTCTTTCTCACGCAACACCAGTTTTCTTTATGCTTGGCTGCAGTCTTGACACGGCGCCATGTGAGAGAATTATGCAATGCAGGTAAGGCAGAAGGGTTCGTGCCATCAGCTGATCGGACAACCTGTGATTTTCTTTGGAAGATTATTCTCATTAGTATCAACTTTTAAGTTAAGTATGTTGTTTAGCTTTTAGCTACTTAAAAGCTAAACTTCAACTGGAACTTGTGGTAATTTTCACACTCTTAAAAACAGATGGGTCAAAAATAACCCAAACATGTGTCAAAAAGGGACTGACCCAACTTTATGGGTTATTCATCTAAATTAATTGGGTTGATTTGCACAAAACGACCCAAAAAATTGGGGTTGTTTTTTCAGGTTATTCATTTGACCAAGAGAGTTGGGTCAAATGAATAACCCAAAATTGGGTTGTTTTTCCCATCCAAAAGTTTTGTCAAATGAATAACACAAAATTGGGCTGTTGTTTTTTGTCTGGATTATTCATTTAACCCAACTTTTTGGGTCAGTTATTTAACTGGCATTAAGTTATTCACTTAACCCATAAAGCTGAGTCAAATGAACAACCCACAAAATAACCCAATTTGTTGGTCGTTATTGTACAAAACAAACCAATTCACGGAGGTTGCGTCAGGCTGAGGAACATGAGGCCAATTTGGGTTATTTTTGACTCAACTGTTAGAATGCACTTTGTAGACTAGATTGCGATCGTGAATGCTGAACATTTTTGATGGTCTATGTTGACTTTTTCCTGAGTAGATCACTTAACAAACCCCAAACCACAACATAATATTTTAGGGTTATCCTTCAGACACATCTGAAAATCTACATTTTGTCGCGATTGTCGTATTTCTGTATCCTGCATGTGTAATTTCGGTTGGCTGTTACATCAAATGTCCTCAAGTAACTGATCATTCTGGTTTGACAAATTCAATCATTCAGAAATAGATGCTATCAAAGCGCTCGCATATTGCTTTTGACTTAAAAGAGAACATTGCTGTGTGGCAGCTGCGCAGACGAGCCGAACGTCTGTATATATGTGTTCTTTTTTTTTATTATCAGACTGTAATTTCTTTTTAAAAGGGAACCTTTTCTCCTCTTTTTTCCCTCTAGAGGAAGATCAAGACGTGCCCAATGTGATTTGTTGATGTGTTCGTCTGAGCCTTTTCAACTCATTGGAGTTGATTGCAAAACATAGATAAGGCCATTCACAGTCAAGGTTTGCGTGGTGATGAGCAGAATTGCGCCCAAAAAAAAATGATGCTGCTTCAATGCGGTGGCAGCAAATAATTAACCCCATTAACATTGCTCATATTTTATCGCTGAAGAGGCTCCCTACTAGTGAAGTAGATAATTCCATTTTCACTGCTTTAACAGACATATTGTGTAAATTTGCTCTCAAGAATGCTGTTTTGTTAATGTTGTCTTTGATCGAACAGGCTGCATATTGATGCAATGACTTGCAATGAGAAATGTCATGCTCTCTGAGCAACCAAAGTCCCAGATACAGTAAATGCGATTCCTTCATTGGTCGGCTTTGTTAGCGCTTCGCCCACTCAACACCGCTGCATGAATCCGATTGTCGTTTAAGTCAGAGTTGATATAAACAACAAGTCCTTCATGTCCACGTTGAGCGGGAGAATATGTATCAACCCGGCGACATGTGATTTGCATAGACAGCATGGGGGGATTATGAGACACGTCTCACAGAAAAAAAGCACCGTCAATAAAGGACTGCAGAGCACAAGCCTCCATCAGATTTGTTTTCATGTGATTCCAAGCGGCAAATCCTGATCAGACATTTATCCTGATAGGAGGTACAGCACTGCAGCTGCGCATTTAAATAACCAACTTTTATCAATGACAGACAGACAACAGCATGTCAGACAAGCATCATCTGGTATTATGTTCTTCTTCCCTCCATATCTGCGGGTGAAAAACAAAAACAAACCAAAAAAAAAACTCTTATTTTATTTGTTCTGCTGTTGAGCCTGCGTTTGTAAATTCCAAGTTGTTGCCCTCTGACAGGCTCAAGCCTTGAAGAAAGGGCCCTACAAGTCCACTCGCCAAGTATGAATCCCCGTTGGCAACTTGCGGAGCGGTCGTGTCAATTATTTGTTTGCATGCTCAAACGCCTCAGGCGCTGTGTCGCCTGGACTCAACCAAAATAAAGAAAAAGAAGAAAAAAGAAAAAGAGATAGTCACTGCTCTGTAACCACCAGTGACTCCAAATGCTATCTGGCTGTCAAAATCATGTAAATGTCTTTAAAAGGTAAAAGAAAACATCTGCAGGATGATGGAAAATGCTGAAATAATGGCGACTTTTATTTTGCAAATGCCAAAGGAACACACGTTGATAATGGAGGTCACTGACAAAGCCAGCACTAAAGACCGTTAAGACTTTGTATTCGACAGGTAATCTTCTATAATATATACAGAGTCTATATTATCCACATCTCTATAATATTAAAATTATCTTAATAGCAATTTTGGATGTTGTTAAAGAGCTAGCTAGCAATGGATTGTCTTTTATGCAAAATAAAACATTGTTTTGTCATTGACGTAAACTGAATATAAAACCTAAAATTTTCTAAATTTCAATTATTTTCATGACTTTTGTCAGAGCAGACTGAGAATTATTGAATCCAGAAGCTGGTGGTTTCTCGGCTGGCTGACGCATATCGATTTGGCCCTGGTTCAAGTGCCTTATGTCCCTGATGCCCCTGTTTTTTTTCTGCCCCAGTTGGTTTTACCTCTGCCTACAACATTATTTATGGAGGTTTAAATAAGTCATGATTTTGATCAATCACGCAAACAAAACTTTATTTATATTGCACAACACTTTTCATACAAAAAATGTGTCTTTAAGTGCTTTACATGAGTTAAAACCAATACAATTAAACAATAAGGGACCTAAGGTTGAACCTTGAGGCACACCCCGTTACTTCATAGAAAATGAACCCATAGTAGGTGTAGAAACGGAGACATTACCTTCCTCTACTCACACACTGTTACTGGATAGGAACGAACTTTGTCCTTTGTCTCACAAAGCGAGTAAGTGTAGGTCAACAGTACAGTGGGGGAAAAGTTCCAGCGCAGCTTAGCAAGCAATATTACTGGCCTTGATCTAACCAAAAAAAGGTTGTTAACAGGATGAAAAGCAACTTGTCATGCAGCTTTGACTTTATTGTTGCGGCTGATAAGGTCAAAAAGATGGCAAGGAAAAAAAAAACACCTCCACTTGAAAGTCATTTTTGGTCTTTAATATGCTAATTGACATGTTTCAATTAGGGTTTACCCTCGAGCTTAAAACTTTGTCAAAGGGTTCATAACCGTGCGACAGTGATGACATAAATTGTTTTTATATTGCTGTAGTATACAAAGTGAGATTACAGTACTTCTTGTGTATGGACTTCACACTTACTGTAGAGGTTTTAGTCTTATTCTTTAATTGTCTTGGACTAAATAAATCTAGATTCTATCTGTTTTTACTCAGTGAATAGAAAAATATAGTATTGTGTTCTTGTATAAGTGTGTATAGCGCGGGAGTATTGTATATGTAAAGATGGATAAAAATGTAAATTTAATGATGCACAATATTTCTGTTTGTCAGCGTGTACTGTATGTTGTGAGTTAATCAATTTACATCTCACGTGCAATTCCCTCAAAGGGCTCTCTGGAGATTGCAGCTTTGGTCGATCCACCGGGCCGCCAGCTGCCTTTTTCCCCCGGGACAAATCCAAACCCGTCTCGTCTCAAACGCTACCCGGACAGGCCCAGTGGGAGACGAAACTCCGAGGGGCCCTTTCATGCTGGAGGAAACCACCACTTGCCTTTATTATAATTTTTTCTTCAGCTTAGTTGCATTTAGGAAGTTCTGAGTTGACTCAGGCACACCATTTTGGAGTTTAGGCCATACGGCGAAGTCATAATGCCTTTTTGCAAGCCGTCACTTGGATGATATTTTTTTACTTTGTGTTGCAAAAAATTTGTTATTATTAAGTATTACGCTATTTTCTAACCAGGAACAGATTGGTTTTTTTTCAACATGGCCCTGGTTGATTTCTAGGACTCTGCTGCCACCTGCTGGCCGTGTTTGTAATAACTACCATTGCTTCAAGCATTCTCTTCAGTTCAGAGGCTGCATCAAAGCCTTCTGTATGCTCTAGCATCAAAAAAACATATATATATATTTTTTTATAAATATGTCTTTCGGAGCATGGTAATATTTAAAATAAAACATATTAATACTTAGTTAAAGGCATTATGGGTTAGCATAAAGCTAACTGACTTTGTAAGGAAAACTATATTCTAATGCTAATTGCTGCAAAACGGAAACGGATAGAAATATACTTTTTTTTCATGATGAAAGAAGAGACTCTAATCTTTCTTTTGGTAGGTTCCATGTTTTTTTTTTTTTATAGCAATAGAACACAATATTATGTGGGCCTTGCAAAATCAGTCAAAATCCAGTGAAACAGCCCGGAGCAAAGGGGGTTGCTTCAGTGAAAAATGGCCGCAAGTGGATGAGTTAAGCTATTTTCTAACCGTAATATCAAAACGTGACTGTCTTACGAACGTCAGTTAGCTTAATGCTAACACATATTATTAATGCCATAGACAGGCTAACAAAACTAGCAAAAATAGAGGTAGTTATGAACCTTTAAACAACTGATATTTGAACACAAATGGTGCAGCAACATAGAGAATACACTACTATAGAGTAATATATATATATATATATATATATATATATATATATATATATATATATATATATTACTCTATAGTAGTGTCATTTCATTCATTTTAGTGGTAAAACTTGTTTGCCATGAAATCTCTAATGTTTTCATTGTATCTCAAGGCACTACATTTATAAGACAGTTTCTGAAAAGTGTGAATGGATGGATAGGAGTATGCGCACAATTATTCCTTAGCCACCGAAGCTCAGTCATTTGATCGTTCCCAAGATAATTTGCAGGAAAATGTATTTCATTTACACATCATCCAACACAGTAATTAATTGTTCCGCTGTCTGCTACACAATAGTTCAGTGACTCCTTTGTGCCACTACAGTCGCAGTACTGTTCCCTGATACGTGTTGCCATCTGGAATCCACTTCCCTTTAATTCCCTCTGATGGGGGTGCTCAAGAGGAATTGACGGTAAATGACAGCATCCATTAGTAGGTTGCCACTTTTTGCCCTTTCGCCATTTTTTGTTACCCTGTTAAAAGTTGCTGATGGTCATTGTTGTCAAGTGGAGCGTAGTCCAAGTTTCTGTCAAAAAAATTGAAAAAAATTAAGATGGCTTAAGTGCCACAAATTATTACGAGAGCCGCATTATCAGCGTGTTGCCACGGTGGCAAAGTTCATAATTCCCGCATTTTTGTCTCTTGCCATTATGGCCTGTCAGCAGGAGAAAGGATGACAAGAGAGGACGTCCCTAATTAGCCCTTGTCAGCCCAATGACATTCTAATCATGCGTTCTTGGTAATTACTTCACTTATATGATCTTGCCGCACATCTTAGGGGTGACGCGATGATGACACTCATCACCAAAATGAACCTGAGTGCATTCAGGGCTCGCTGGCTGACAAGGAGACGTGTAAAAATGGAGGGGGAGAAACAGCCTCCATCCTTTACTTCCAAGCCCCGAGGCGCTCTCATGTGAAGGAGGAGAGAAAAAAAAATCATTTTATCATCTCCAGTGCATAAAATTGAGAGCTGTGTGGAGTACTTATGGAGTCTTCACAATGGCAAGTATGCCAACAACTTCGGGAGAGTTTGTTGGTTTCTCTGGCATCCGTTAAGTGCGATACAGAAGTAACAAATTCTATCATCCAATTTTTTAAAATGAGTTCGACCTAACTTACTGCACTAAAAGTGTGCGTGAAATCCAAGAATTTAGGCTAACTGTTGGGAGATGTTATAACAACACTCAACACAACAAGTTGGCCCTATATTTGTAACCGGCAACAGAGGAAGCTTCCTGGCTATCGTTCTGTTTCCTGTCACCAGAATTTGAGCATAAATATTAGACGTTGAAAATTTCCGATTGTCGGGCACTGACATTGTTTTCTGAGTGAATTGGGAAGGGAAAATTACTCTTACACCAGAGGATAATCACACATTCTAAACTTTCAAAGATACAAATTCAAATTAGGCCTCTTTTCACTCACATACACAAATTCACTAGTCCTTGTTTAAACCGTAAAACACTGATTGGCAAGACCCCCATCTATCTGCTCACCCTGCATACCACCACCCGCACACTCTGTTTTAGCAGAGTTTTTTAACCTCTTCATTCCATAAGTCCACACTACTTTTGGTTGCGATTTTCGACTCCAAACAACTGGAATACTATGAAACAACAAAATAAAACTCAACTCATTCATCCCAGTATCATCGTTTCAAACTGTATGGTGGGATTATGTATCTATACATATGATCATATTTTCTGAATGATAATAATGAACAAATAATTAAATATGTATAAAAAAAAACTATAATTGTGATTGTTACCGCACCATTTCCCCCACCATAGAAATAAATGTTCAAATTGTGCCCGCATGTAAAACGACGACAAATGTTGCTACCTGTCTATGGGACGAATAACTCTCATTACTAAACATGATTAATGACTGTATTTCTTCTTATTACGCAAAAACTGATCCGCCCATCCATGACGACCTTTACATTCGCATCCCTGACATATCCACCACTCCTTTGCAGCATGCGATTCAAACAGTGGGGAAGCGTTGGAGCATTATGTTAAAATATGGACTATTTCCGCAGCGACCCACCGGGCCTCCGTGGGCTGTTGTTTGGGGCTGTCTCGACCCGCTCCTTCTCCAACTCGGGCCTCATTATGTGTGACAGTGCTCCGAGGAGATAGGTGCACACGACGGAATAAAAGGGAGGCAGAGAAGCAGAGGCTCTCGACAGAGATATGCCTTCTTTTCCTGATATCATGGATGAATCAATTGATGCTGTTTGGTGCAGTTTTTCCCGCTGACCCAGCGAGAAAGCGAAGCAAAAAAAACATATTTGGGGGTGGGGGTTCATTGCCTTTGGCGTGGCGGCTATACTCCTCCATCTCCATGCATGAAAGCTGCATCCACTTCTTCTAAAATGCATTTGTGGCGTTATGGCAGAGGACTGCGGGGAAGATATTAGGGTCGCGGGGGTAAATCTTGATGATGGATGGATTTCTGTTGCGTCAAAGCGAGCGCTTCATAAAAGAACAGCGCAAGGGAGAGGGATGGCGGGCGAGAGCCGGTCATCAAATGCTCGTCACCTTCAATCTGGCTTCCAAATTCAAATAATTTTCCAACATGGACATTTTCTATGGGAATTGATGGGGGGAAAAAAATGAAATTTATGAACTACCTAAGGTTGGCTCGGAGAGGCATTATAGGATTTTACTACAAATTAAGTCGTCTGAAAAATCGCTTTATCAACCTATAACAGACTTATGGTTGACAAAAATAAATACATTTAAAAAAATCATAAACTGTAGACGTGGAGGGGAATTTTAGATTCTAGCCAATGAAAAACGGAGGCGCTTTGTTATGGATTGGCTCCTGGGCTTGTCAATCACATTTCTTGCGTATGTGCCCCGAGTACGCAGCTTGCGTAGGCCTCTAGCGTAACAGTGTTTACCAGCGCCAACAATGGCAGAGAAGAATACAGGACCACCGTTAAACGCAAGACTGTTTTTGACGTTGCTGAACGGATGAGACAAGGACTGAAAGTCATTTTGGGCGGGTCTTGCCAGCGATGGCGTGCGCTAAAGCCGCAGAGAGGTCTGAAGACGGATGCTTTGGTCACTGAGTTTCTGCTGGGCAGGTAACTTCAGTTGACTTTTTGAGTAAGAATTATAGTATATGAAGCTTGTTAAACATGTAAAGTTGTATAATGACACCAGCTCAACGGTTTGTTTATTGACGCTACGTTTTCTGCGTAAAAAAAGCAGGGAGGAGGCGCACACACATGGTGAAAACCACAAACAGTCGTTGGGCTACTCGTTCGCCACAGAATCCTCTCTACTACATTTAATAGCAAATTTAGATGTAAGTTTTATAATCCAGATCACAATAACATTTCATGCAAATCCAGTGGCACCTTGACATCCGATACAAACAATCTTAAGAAGTTAAGTGAAAACAAACAAACAAAAACTACAGTAATTTCTGGACTATAAGGCGCACCTGACTATAAACCGCGTTAGCTAAATTTGGGGAAAACTCGAGTTTGTTGATTTGAATTCACTCAATTGTTCCATCCCTTTGCAACCCAAACCTCAACACCATCGCACATTTTACATAACACAGTCTGTTTGTCTGATGCTATAGAATCAACCTATACACGCACGCTAGGTAAACATTATCACGGCTCCTCGATCAAACGTTTCCCCGTGTCAGCTCGACGGAGTGAACCAAAGCTGCCGTCTTGTCTGGGAAAGAAATAAACATTGATATGCTCCAGCGGCCTGGTATGTTAATTAAATACGTGCTTATTGAAATTCAATGACAGCTGGAGTTTCACGGTGAGCAGGGGAGGGGGGAGATGTGTCTCCCCAAGAGTGTAAAATATAATTGGTTGACAGCAAAATGTAACACACAATTAGTTAAGGAGCTTTAATTAATATCATTCAGGCGAGGTTCCGGGTTTGGATGTGTCCTAAAAACTGGATGTGGCGCTCGGTAAATATTTCCATTTTTTATTGGCAATCAAAAGTCGAACATGACAAAGTGACTTATTGTTTTGTATTTGTTTTTGTTTTTTGTGTAAAATGAAAAATAGATTGACATTCTGGTCATTGAGACCTCCTCAACTCCTCATATCATCAATGCAGCACTAATATTAGTCGTTCTTTGCAGAGGATAAAGACTATATGACTGAGTATTTTATACTGTATGTCTAAATATATTGCTGCATTGTTTGCATTCAATACATTTTTAAAGTGTTATAGCACCAAAACATATGCTGTTTAGTGTTAGCATTAAGCTAGCGTAATTATTCGCCATGTGAAAAGAAGAAAGAAAAAAACCCGACCAATATAGATTTTTTTTTCCAGACTTAATCAGGCTATTAATAAAAACATATGTAATGTAAAATAATTTTTATAGGTTCCTTTACACGTATATTATAAAAAAAAATAAAGATATGAATTACAAGCTGAGCATTTGACTGTTTTATCATACTCTGTGCTCTGTGTTTGTTGTACTTTACAACAAAGAGAAAAATTGACATTTTGCAGATTATTTATTTATTTATTATGGGGGGGGGGGGGTTAATGGGAGTATGTTTGGTTTATAAGGTGGAAAAAAACAAAGTCAGTAAAAATTGTTTAATTTCTTCCCCCCTGATTTAAAATGAGCTAATATTGGCCGATTAAACGGGCCAGCAATTAATCGGCCGGGCTCACGCTTTTTGTGTTACTTTAAAAAACATTTTCATTATTTGAACGCACAGGTCTCAGTAAAGTGCAACAACTCCTGTTGAATTTATCCCTCAGCCTATTTCCTTTCCAGAAAGCCATCTGCTTAATTCATGCTCTTTGCAATGGAGCTGACACCTGAAGCACGCATTATGACCGTCTAAACAGCCTCATGCAGGTTATAGGTGATGTTTCGCTTCGTTCTGGGCAAACCCACAATAGAGCTGTCAAGCCAGCCATCAAACCTCAAACCCGAGTGAACTGTTACTGTCGTCAAGTGGTGATGGAAAGCACCAGGGAAATGTCGATAAGTAGATAAGGACACTGACCGCCAAGCCTTAAACGATAATCCAATCCATTCTGTCATTATTACATGACATGTTTGTGTCATGCTTAAATCTTAGAACTTCGAGTTAACCTCACAAGCTCAAGATGGTGACGCTGGATATAAAAAGTCTACACACCCCTGTTTGAAAGTGGGTTTTATGTGATAGAAAATAAAGATTTTGCACTAATTTATGTTTATTTTCTTATAATTTATTTTTATTGTATTTATTTTTACCTGAAGAGCTATATAAGTGGATTCCACTTACTGAAATGTTCTCTAAACAGTCTTAATGGGTTTTTTTTGTCGCAAAATCAACATTCGCTAGCATCGCGAACGTTCATCCCTCAGCGGGATACGGGCTTCAATTGTTTTAAGCGACAGTCTTGGAAAGATGTGAACAACCGGGCTGTATGCGTGTTACCCATTTTGTCCTGGTGAAACAGTATAAATATTTGATGCACTAATGGCAATGCCTCCAACACACCCCATTGTGACAACAAGACAGATCTTATGAACTCAAACAGAATGTGTAAAAGGGATGTTTCGATAAGCAGGACTACCGTTAACAAATGCTCTCTGCCGCTCACGCTGACAAACAACAATCTCGCTGAATGCTGGATGACTCCTCCACGCATTTACATTTGCGGGTGAAGAAGTGCCTGGCGGTGTTTGGGTTTAAGCTCGCTCTTCATTAGTCAGGCCTTGTTGCAGATGAACGCTCTACCCCCCCCCCACAGGCAAAGGCACGACGACCATCATTCAGCACCGCCGCTCCTTCCCTCTGTTCACGTTCACTGACGGATGATTGTCTACGACACGGATTAGTCGAGGCGCACTCTGCGTCAAAATGCTTAAGTGGTGACAGGTGACCGTTTGCTAAACCCAAACCCTCAGCAATAATGTCAGACATGAGTTTGAGGAATACAATTGTGCAAAGCAGGTCTGTTAATCTCAATTTGATGTTGAAGGGATGCTTCCCCCCCAACCCTCCTTACCCACCACAATGCAAAAAAAAGAAGAAGAAAAAAAAAGTAGGCGCACATCTAACAACTGTCTTATAAGCATCATGTGAGGACCACGTGCTCGTTTTCCAGCGACCATGAAAAAGGATTCCGTGTCTTCATATTAAGATTAATTTTACATCAAGTAACAGCAGTTATTTTATTATTGATGTAGTCGCTGTCAATTTGCCGTGGATATTAAGGGACGTGATTACATTATAGCCAGAGATAGAACAATGAGTGCTGCGGTTGACAGATAGTTTATGAGTAATTTATCACACATCACTCACTATATGCTATCATTGCCACTTACACGTGGTATTACATATATTTATTGAATGCATAAGATATGGATGAAATAGCTTGGGCAACTAATATAGCTGTTTGTGTTTTCCAAGGTGACCTCAGCAACAAAAGACGACTGGACACACACATATCCGAGTGTAACATCTTATATTATATTTAATAAAAACAATGTAAGACTAAAAAATCTATCTTGAACACAGGAAAAATCTGTCTCATGGTCAATAGGAAGTTTCATTATTCCAATCCTCTGCAGTCAATAATAAGGCCGAAAGTAAGTTCACTTATTTATCTTTCTGTATATTTGTTTTCCTGGGGGAATTATTATATTATTGATCGGATGTTTACAATTTTTTATTTTTATTTTTTAAACAGTGTCAACAAGCTATTAGCATAAATGCTACATGGCTATATTTCTTTAAATTGCTAAATATTCACACTTGTGACCCAAATAAAGAGTTTCAGAACAAAAAGTTGCCACTTTTAGTGATTCAGTAAGTCTCGTCAGAAAAGACAGAAATGTAGTCAAGCGCAGTTTCGGCAAATTGGCCTATATAGCAGATAGTTTGAAGTACAATGACGCTACATTTTCTGCTATTAAACAAAACACACATTCTAAGCTTTAAGAACAAAGTTATTCAAAACCTGCTGAAATTGAAGGGATAAAAGGCGGAGGTAAAGTCGGGGTGAAATTCACGCCTTTTTGTCGAATTCCCCCGCTCTACATTATGGAAGGTTATCGGGAGTTCACAAGCGCATTTTCAAAACCGAAAACAGTAGCGCGCGACGATTCTTTCCGGTGTGTTACGCACACGTTTCAATGAGACACCAAGGACAAGGACACCAAAACAGATATGAGGCACAAAATAGGCTTTATACACACAGCTGGGTTAAAAAAATAAATAAACAAACATGAAATAATTCTTTCTCCAGAGGGTTCTCTCATATAACATTGATGTTTCCTACCGTGCATTTTTTCCCCCTGATGAGATGAGTTATTGCCTGGGCTTCCTTATGCTGTCATAAACCAACACGTCTCAGTTATCTTTATGTTTAATAATTTAGCCGTGCAAAACACATTATTTGGCACGGATGCTTTTTTTGCTACCTAAATGAGGTTGGTAAAGATGAGTGTTTCAACGACGGTCATATTTGAACTGGGATGGCTCTCATGTTAGTTAGGAAAACAAGTTAAAAGCTGCAATTTGAATTTTACGAGGAGATCTTTGGTTTATAATAGATTTCCATTGCTACGGTTGCAATATAACCCCAATGTATTTGTAAAGTAGTCCCTTGATTTACAAGTTAATCTCTTCCAGTTTGTGTCTATGTTTCTACACTGTAGTATCTGTGACGTTGAACGCGTGTATGTGCTTATAAAAGTTAGGCCTGGCTTGTTGAGTGAGGTTAAAGTCAACAAATAATAATGTCAAATTGGCTGCCTGTTTAGTGGCTAAACGTTAGCCGATCTGGTGTTCAGTGATGGTGTCAGTTCAGGCCATTGGTAGGTCGTCCAAGAATGTGCTTCCTCCCGGCTGGCAATTATAGCTATGTGAATCTGCAGTGAAAATCTGTGTGGAAAATAATCACAGCCCAAATCCCGCAATATAGCAAATAATCCGTGATATGAGTACAATCAAAACAGGCAAAGAGCGTGCGTAATGGTAGTCAAACATGTCTGTGTAAACTATTAGACACCTCATCTGTAATTAACCAAGGGTCTGTTCTCAACTAATCATCTCTCAATGAGCAATCTAATCCACCTTAGCGTTTTGTAATAAGAAGAGGCCATCAATCCTGCATTACCGACTGTGCTTGGGTCCAATCAAGGATGGCAGTCCAGCAGAATATCGGGATCAATTAACTCACCATTAATGTGATGTTTATAATTAAAAAGGTACGGTGGTCAGGGTAGCTAGTAAAAGATACTCGTGGAGGGGGGGTGTTACAGAAAGAGTATAATGAGAAATTAACACAGGGGACATATTTTGTGATTGGGATCACCGAGTCGGTCGTTCCAGCGAGCTTCAGGTGATCGGAAGATGAACATGGCTGATAATGCAGCCGAATAGCAAAGCGATGCGATTTGGGCTTCCATGTGGTCCATTACTCAGCAGCTTCACATCCTCCTGGAGGAACTGCATTATAGTAATTGATATTTGTATCCTGGGACAGTTAAGTAAAACAACCTTTCTGGCTCGTGTGTGTATGTGTGTTGGGGCTGGGGGGGAATTTCCCCGAAATGTAAATGGAGCCGGAGTGAGTGATTTAAGACCCCATGACATCCTCGCTGTTGTACTCAGTCAGTGAAAGTGCTGAGCGTGGGGCGCCAGGTCTGTTTCCCCTCTCTCGCACTCCATCACTGTCTCCCTTCTACGACCCCGCCCTCTCCATTTACCTCTTGACGCGGCCCATCGTAATTCAAACTCTATCTTCATCTTTTCTCAGTACAAACAACTCATTGCCACGGGCCAACGAGCACACATGTAATGTATCACTGATGATGTATGTTACCTTTATTTGAACATATCAACATGTACAGTGGAACTGTGGTTTACCTGATTGACCTGTTCCAAACTGACATTTACTAAAGCCAAAACAATATTTGTCATAGGAAACAGTGTAAATCCAACTAATCTGTTCCAGACATCCAATCCAGCAATCCAACAACCAATCAGCAGTCAACATCAGGTGGGGTAAGGACTTTATTGAACATACTGCAACCTACGAATGTGGACACAGACATGGATAAGTTAGGGCAACATAGGCTTAGAATCCTGGTGCTTTTATTTTGAAGGCCTGATTTTTAACAGGATGTACTCTGCAAATGAGGCTTGAGCGTTGCAGAGCAGACCGAGAGGGTCTTGCAGCTTGCAGTGAGCAATACTTAGGAAAAAACACTTTTTTTGTCTATTTTTCCATTTTAACCTATTCTTTTTTTTAATTTTCAGACTCCCTTATCATTTGATGGCTATGTCTGGAAGTCGTCGCAAAATTGCAGCAGATTTCAACTGAAAACATGGAACCAGCCTAACGCACAATAACAGTGGCAAAACTTATTAAGAATGATGTTTAAAGATCAAAGTTGTGCTATATCAAAACTTGTTTCTTATTATCCTATTTATTGTATAGTGACTTTTACCTCACTCTGTACTCTGTATTGAAGTCTGACTTCCTTAACTCATTTGCTCCCACAAACGTATGAATACATTCTATTTTAAATGTTTTAAGTGTCCCAAAGACATATTTATACGTTTTTTAAATATATATATTTTTTTAATGCTAGATGCTTTGATGCAGCCTCTCAGCTGCACAGAACGGTTGAGGAAATGGTAGTTATTACAAAAAAGGCCAGCAGGTGGCAGCAGAGCAAAAGAGATCAACCAGGGTCATGTTGAAAAAAAAGTTCATTTACCCACAGTTCTAAATAGATTTGTGAATAATCATGAAACTTAGCTACATTATAATGCTAATTGCTGCAAAACGGAAACAGATAGAAATATACTTTTTTTTTCCTGATGAAAGAAGAGACTCTAATCTTTCTTCTTTCCATGATTTAATAGCAATATAACACAATATTCTGTGAGCCTTGCAAAATCAGTCAAAATCCGGTAAAACAGCCCGGGAGTGAAGGGTGTTGCTTCAGTGAAAATGGCTGGGAGTGAATGAGTTAAGCACTTAATAACAATCTATTTTCTAATGTGCACTGCTTTCCATTGACTGATACTCGAGACGCATCACATTGACTTATTAAAAGCACAGCACAAGTCAACAGTACACGCAAAACAACTTCAATTGGAACAACGCCAGTCGCCGTGTTACAACGTGTGTGGAAGGTGACCGAGCCATATGCTGCGGAGGTGCTGCAAACAAATTCCCTGTTGATGCCACAAGTGTGATTTAAGCATTTATAGAACCATAACTCTTGCCACTGTTGGAAATGATGCCCTGTTTTCTGGCAGCGATGCAGATAAAAGATAAATGAGGTGATTTTGTGTCGCAGTCAAGAGATAATAACGACGTTGTTTGGTAGATTTCGACTTTTATCCATGTATGGTGTGATGTGTTTGCGGCAATAAAAAAGTCTGATAAAAACTACAGAAAGCAATTTTTGTGTGAATAGTGTGGGATCGTGTGAAAATTATTGATTGTGGAAATGTCGAATATGAGATTCAAAGTTGGCATAGTTTATATAATTTGTTACGAAAGGTGGAACAATGCATGTAAAATAAATGTTTTGATTCTTCTGTAAAAATATGAGAATTTGGAAAGTTTAACATTGTATCGTGAATGAGCCGAACGGTTCGAAATAGACATTGTTTGAATTGGTCGAGAAAGGTGGAACAAAAGAGGTCAATCTAAATTTGAGATTTTGTGAAAAGGACTTTAATGGTTGAAATGTGGAATTATTTAAATCAGTTGAGATGTGTGGCAAGAAGCAATAAATATACGATATCTCTTTGGAAATTGGTCTTTTCATTACGTAAAATCTGAGAATCTGGGGACTGCTATGATAGCTTAGTATATGGCATGTCTCGAAACGAATGGTTAGAATTAGCCGAGAGATGTGGAAGATGTAGGGAAATACATTCGGTGCTCACTTAATTTGGGGATTTTATTGCAAAAATGTGGAACATTGCGTAATGTGATAATTGTCAAGTTGTGGCCTGAATAAGCGTTTCAAGACAGAATGTGTTGAATTGGTCGAGAAATGTGGAAGGAGGAGGTAAAAATGCAAAATGTCTGCACTTATTTGGCAATGTTGTCATGGAAAATGTGGAATAATGATAAATGTGGTGATTTCGGGGGGAAAAAACAGTTCCCTAGATGTCCTTTATGTGCTAAACAGACATACTGCAAGTTGCATTCACTCACAAAAATGTGGAATTGTGGGAAATTGGACATGACAGAATAGTGGAAGGTATAGAATGTCAAATATGTGGGTACAATAATAATACAAAATGTTTTTGTTGCGGAATATGTGTCGTTCACACAAACAAAAGAGATGACGTCCCATATTTGATGAGGAGAGCGAGTGGAGAGGAAAAACTCCGACCTTGTTAACTTAAAATATGCTGAATGCTGCATTCTTCAAACAAACTCGTTGCTTTGATCACTGCGAGGTCCTTGGAAACGCTGAGCAACAATCGCAAACATGCTAATTTATTCCAAAGAAAAAGGTTGTAGCACATATTTACAATTAAATGTGAATTACCGCCGGGAAAAACCAAAGCAACACACATTTGTATTCTACTCGCAGATGAAATTATAAAGCGCTCCGCCGCACACAAACCGGCTCAATCGGAAGAAATCTGGCGATTGCCGTAATGGAACAAACAAGGAGGCCCATTTGTTTTGGCCTTATCTGGTCTCGCCCGGCCCAAATGGCGTCGATGGGGGACCGCGTTTGCGATGGATCCCCTGTATCGCACCTTGGTGACAGTAGGGAGTCAATATCGCAGCAGATCTCCAGGTCATTTCCAGGCGTGGGCGCTTTTCATTGGCCGCCTTTTGCAACAATACTCGCCGATTGCCATCTTGTTTACCAGTGATTTATAATTCGCACCACACGGACCTTGCAGAAATACCGAAAGCAACTGCTCAAATAAGATAAGAAAGGCTTTTTATGTATGGTGGTGTCTGTGATGTAGATCCAATTGGGGCGGGAGTCTCCAGGGTGACGCAATACCTCAACTTAAAGCCAGGGGGCCAGATTGGGCCACTTCCTTTTTTTCTGGCCCACTAATGCAAATATGTCTACATCATGTTTAGTCTTGCTGTATCAAAATTGCATTTTTTTTTTAATGAAAAGCATCGCTTCCACCAAATCCCCTCTTTACATGAATTGAACAGTTGTATTTATATTTGGTTGTCCCTTTTTGCCACAACTTGTGATTTCAAATTCAGTGTTTTGCTAAAAGATATCGAGGTGATTAGAAAGTAACATTCTATCTCTGATAGGTTGTTTTTCCTATGTGGGAATAAAAACAGCTACATTAACCAGCAATAAATATTACAGGTTTGTGCTCAACCCTTAATGACATAGAAATAATAGGCATGGTGTTAATTAGTTGAAAGATATAGAAGTGTGTTTTTTTTCTTCCCATTACAGACCAACGTTCACCTTGAGAGCAGAACAATTATTTTTCTGACTCGTGTAACATCAACACAAAGTAATGTGACACGATTGGATAACACCAGAACGCTGACTGCAAAAGCAGAGGCCAGCAAATTATGAACAGGAATTTTATTACAGACACAAAACACCTGATGGGGTGTCCAGTTGCTTTAGGTTTATTTGATGCACTACATGTATTGTGATTATGGCTATATTTATTTTAAACTTAGTTTATTTTAGTATCAAGCAACTATTCGACACGCAGTTATTTTGTTTTTAAAACTTCAAATGACATGGCCCATCTGTCCGATTTAAAAATCAAATGAGGCCCTCGAGCACCAAAGTTTGCCTGCCCCTGTATTACAGTATTTTTCCAAATTTAACAACTAATTAGTGCCCAAACATACTTTTTACAACACTTACGAGTCAATTTCATGTGTATTGGCTTGGGTATGGCATTGCAGTTGCACGGTATTGCTTTGCAAATAAAGGTGCTTCAATTATAAGAGTGCAAAGAGCCTCATTACTGCCCTTGGAAGTTCCCCGGAGCCGCGGAATCGCCTTCTTTTGCGGTCAGACCTCTCAAATGAGATTAGCAAAAGGCCCATCCATATCTCCATTACACACACACACACACACACACACACACACCTCCCTTTAAATGTACATTTCTTTCTGGAGTCGTGCGTGCCACGTGTCTCGCCACGTTAGGCTGGCGACCATGTGAAAGTCTCAGCTCATTATGGTTATTTAGGCCAGCGGATCTCTCAGGCCCGTTCGTTTCCCACTTTAGAGGGTACAGGGCAGGAATTAGCTGAGTGCGGCGAGGGTCTTGGGTAAGGCATTTAACCTGGGGCACCTCTTCAGAGAGAGCTTCTCGTCTGTTTGGGCCTTGAGGAGCTAAACTCAAACTAATTGGTGTTTTTCATATCAAGCCATATTGACACAAAAGGGGAATTATTGACCTAACAATGGTGTCTAGATGTATAATTAGGATTCAACTAAAAAAATCAAGTAGGATTCTTTGCATATAAAAAAGCAAAACAAAAATTAGGCCAGATTTCCTGATGTTTCTGTTAACAGTGATTTTTCCGCCCTGGTCTGCTCGGAAAACGTTCTCGGAACACAATTGTTAAAGTTGAAGCTCTTCAATATTTGCAATTACAAATTTTGCTGATCCACAGACTCTACAAGGAGCTCACACATTTTCTATCAGAGAATAACGAGCACTCGTCAGATCGGATTTTAAGCTTAAGGGCTCCTTTTTTTCCTTCAAGCTACTAAAGCCTGCAATGGATCCTAGTAGGACTGAGGAGGAGCCAACAGCCGCCCCTATTTCTTTGTACATGAAATCAATTAAGGGGAGGGGATGCGAGCGGGCATCTTTAAAAGAAGGCTTTACCTAAATGCTCGACATTGGCACATTATAGTTCACATTTTTGTTGGGAGAGAACTCAAAAAAGAATGTTACATGCTGATACTACAAGCCGCCCACACTTGGGCACCGGCGAGATTCATTGAGAGAACATAAACAGAACTGATGACGCTCATGAATAATGATAGAGGATGTCTCGGAGGCTTCGCACGCATTTCGGTGCCAGGTTGAAGCTCATCTCACCAAAGCTACAAAGATTCATAACGGAGGGGTGGAAGAGGGGCTCGAGACAAATACGGCTTGGCGAGAGAAGACTCAGGCGTGTGTTGATGTGACTGCGAGTGAGCGTCGTGGGCCTCCCCGACAGCTTGTCCTGGGGGTTTTCAAAGAAAACCAGCAACCGTTGGCGCATCGACAACACGCTGGATGAAAAACAAGGGGGGGGGGGGGGTTGATGGGAGCCTAAAAACGCCAACTAATCCTCATTGAGATTTGCTAAGGTTGCCTTGGGGTTGAGGAGACACTGGAGATGCACCCTGTGGGGGCAATGTGTGAGAAGTGCATCTCTGGAAAACATTCGGGAGGCCAAACAAATAAAAAACAAGCACAGATAACAGGCAAACAAGAAGGAGGGGCAAGAAAGATGCCGGGGGAAAAAAAGGGGACTCAGTACTATTCCACAGGGAGATAGTGAAGGTTACTCCACCTTTGCTGAATCACTTAGGAAGGGCGTGTTGCAAGAGAATGGGTTATTAACCCTGGTGGCCACATTTGCACGAATCACATCAGCGCGACTACAAAAGTAATGCAAATACAAGAAGCTTTTTTTTTTGTTTGCTTGGTTGAATACAATTTGCAGTGCAATTTTCTCTCGACCCTGACCGAGTTAGCCATTTTCAACCATGGCGAGTGTATTTCCTATCAGAGTTGTGAAGATGGATTCCAGTGCTGGAGCTTTATCCATCTTGGAAAATGCAGAAAGTCTAAACATATACTCCCCTAACTCACGCGCCCCATATTTCACCGAGCCTGTAAAGAAAAGGGAATTCAGCTGACACCGGGGATCATATTTCTTATTCCTATGTTTTCTTCCCGTCTGTCTGTGGCGCTCACGATTCTGTGGGTGTGAATTATTAATTCGCTCTCCGCCTTGGGTTTGTACGGCTTGTCACTTTTATCAAATTATGTGCAGAGTCAACTTTAACTCGTCGAATGCAGAACTACTACGCTTACCATCAAATGGCATGACTGAAAAAGGAAAGTTAAACGGATCACTTTCTTCAGAAACGGGATGGAGAGATTACTGCCAAAACAGCTCGACAGAAACACAGTTTCACACCATTACAATTGTACCCACTTTTACATGGTGAATCCTTGACACCAAATAACGAGGCCTGGAATTTGCTAAAAATGGCTGCTTCTAACCGAAATGGAAGTCTTCCTAATCATTTTTCATGTGTGCTGCTACGACAGACGTCCACCAAATTGTGTGCCAAATGGTGAAAATTCAGTCAAGGGTAATAATTTTGAGGAAGAGTTTGTCCTTTAAGGGCCCCAAGAAATGACTCAAATAACTGCTTCAAGACAAAATTGTATTCTGACATTGGTTTTGGTGGGTCTATTCATGACAAAGATGCGTTCCAAAGTCAACGTGGCTTCAAGGCCTGGTTTCTCTTAAATCTGTATGTGGACACTCCTCAGCTTCTTTCGAGGGGCCTGCAATGTACTGAATCTACATTTCCACAAAGATGGAAAAAAAATCTTCAAACAAGATTTGCTTGGCCTAAAATCAATAAAAAATAAAGATGCAAAACAAATTTCAACAGAGTCCCGAAATGCTCATCTGTCTATTTCAACCAAAATCTGAATTTATTATCTTCTGCAACATGGTATTCCACCCTCCAAAAACATACATGCATTACTGTGGCAAGCCCTGGTCACGTTTTCAACCCAAAGCCTCCTCGCTGACGATGGCTGTTTAGCAAAGTGAAGAGAACCAATTCAGCACCCAAGTTAATGCATCTCCAGCTTTTAGACTTGACAGCACTGACTGAGACGTTTCCTGCCCGTGCTCTCCGACATATGAATATTGAAACACATTTCCGAATTGCTCCAGTTGCTCACCCTCCTCGTGTATAGGAGAGAGAAAGGCATACCTCGAGACCTGAAATACTTTGAGCGCTAATGTGCTGCTGCCAAGATTGACACCGTTTTTCTGCGAGGACCACCATTAGTGTCACTCAGACCCCAATCGTGCCACATTAAAATAAACTAATGATGTTTCTTCACTAAATGTCCTATGGGGAACAGGTAGTGTGGTTGTTCTGCACCTACGCTGCTGTCACCCATAATGGAGTGCAACTGCGTCAGCAATGTTGTGTTAAATGCAAATGGCAGAGAGGGAAGAAAAAGAGATCTCCACTGTATCACTGTTCATCTTCATGCTGCTGAGGTTTGCTGTACTGAGGCAAGACATGTGAAACAATGTCAGCGATGGGCATGAGGCTTAGTTCCAGCCTTAGGCTCTCCTGGCCTCCTTGCACGGACCACCGCTACAGGCCTTTTCCCTGGAACTGCTGAAGGGTAAATTGACATGTGTTCCCTTTTCACAAAGTCGGACAGCCACATGCGACTGGGCCGCACTCGCTTTTTATCATTCAAAGCGCAGCAAGCTGAAGCAAAAGAGTTGTGCAAAACTCGGCATACCAAGCCTGTGGACTTTGCAGTTCCAGTGACGACAACAAGCTTAAGCTAGTGTACTTGCCAGGGCCCTGTGTGTTATGAATAGCTCGGATGTCTATACATTATAGCGAGAAATTCAACATGTCTGCCAGGGGTACTTGGGGAAATCACATTCCTTGGTGTGTGGGAGTGTTGCTTTTTATTACCTGCCTCAGAGCTTCAAATCCAATTCCATCTCCTCGCCCCTCCCTGGGCCAGTGTTGGAGTCGAGAGAACATTGGCCAGGCGGTGTGGATGGTGAGGCTATAGCCTGAAGGTGACTTAAATTAACACCCTTCATTAAGAGCATCTATCACTCAGGGTCCATCGGGGATCACCATGGAGCACCCATGACGCATAAGAAAAGAGCCCATAAAAAAAGGGTGCCAATGGTGAATACTGGGAGAATAAATGGATTATTCTTGGGAGAAGGGCGAGATTCTCAAGTTTGTTTCTCTGCTGGTAGTCAAGCCAGAGTTTCCAACCATGTGGTTTCAAATGGAACCATGAACAAAGGCCAGTCACACATTTTTAGAAAGTACAAAATGAGTAACCAGCCATACAAATCAAAAGAGGAACACAAGTCATCTGAGGTGAAAGCATTCCTCGTTTGCATCCGTGGACACAAGTGGTAACAGCGACCACACTTGGCTGACAAAGGTGGGATTGCAAGAGAACGACAAAACTTTTTTGTTTTTTTCAATTAACGCAAAAAGTGGGTCAAATAACCCACAAACAACCACCCAAAAAAAGGTTGATCTGTTGTGGGTTATTAATTTAATTTGACATAACCTTTTGGGTTAAATAGCTCAAAAAGTTGGTTCAAATATTTTTGACGCGATTAAGTTGAGTTAAATAAATAACCCACAAACAACCTAAAAAAATTGGGTCAATTCGTGGTCGGCTCATTTTTGACCCAATTCAATTGGGTTATTTATCAACCCAATAAGTTGGGTCAAATTAATAACCCACAAACAACCTTAAACTGATTTGTGAGTTACTAATTTAATTTGGCCCAATTTTTTTATTAAATAAATAACCCATTTATACATTTGTTTTGTCGGTTATTCCTTTGACCTTACTTTTTGGGTTAAATAAAAAGTTGGGTCAGTCTATTCTTAACCCAATTTGGGCTATTTTTGACCAAACTGTTTTTAGAGTGGGTGATTTTGCGAAATGAAGATGAAGAAATCTGGACCCGAGAATATGACATTGGCTTGGAATCCCAATGTTGACTTGTAAAAGGCTTATTATTCAAAAGTGGCGGCATACAATGTCCATCACAACTGCTGCGAGGCGTTTAGCCACACCACCACCAGCACAAATGGAATATGGAATTGTTGTATAGGCGGCACAGACATAAAACACAGTCCATGTGGAGATGCTGTCTTTGCCACCATTTCATAGCCTGACTGATCAAATCAGAACATGAAAACTGATAAATCACCCATGACATAATCACCATTAAAATATAAAAAAATAACACATTTGATCCCCTTTAATTGAACAAAGAGTCCAGTCTGAGACTAAAAGAATACATTTGCATCCAATTTTTCCTATGCTTATAACATCTCGCCAATCTACATTCAAAGGGGAATAAAATTATGAGGAAATTACAAGGAGAGTGAGTTCTGGTCCCACAAGGGGAATTAAAACTTATTATCTATGACAACCTGTCAGCCAGAGAGAACTCAAACATGGGCATTAAGCTCTGAAAACTGCAAAGGGAAATCAAAAAAGAGAATGATGAAAGAAGAGGGGAAGGAAACTAGAAAGGAGCAGTCAATGCCTTCATTTCTGCAATGAAAAACTACCTCCTAGTTGCCTGAAAACATTTCCTTCATCCTGGTCAGATGCTTAGGTGCATGACCACGGATGCAAGAAAGCTCTTGAGAAAATTAGACATTTAAGCGGCCTAATGATGGCAAGTGGGGACAAATATCACTGGCAATTAACCGAGTTAAAGCCTCGCTCATCACCCGAGTCCGAGAAATGGTGAAACTCTCTGGAGTCGACAGTCAGGCACTATTAGTGGAACTGATGGCAAATTATGCAAAATAATCATGCTGTCTGATGAATGGGCTGGATTGGCAGACCCTTGCATTACAGTTGTTATGATGTCATCAAGCATCTATCCAGTTTACAGGAAACTGAAGCCTAACCTAGCTGACATTGGGAAAAAGACGGTCTACACCCTGGACTGCTCACCAATCAATCGGACGGCACAGAACAACAGACAGACATGGAATCCAGGCTGCCTGCACAGCTTAAACCACTATGCCATTAATGATCATCAAAATGAATTCTCGCGAGGGAGTTTCTGGAGGAAATTGCTTGCAATTGGGTCAACCCACCCTCAACATTTTACCTGGGAATGACCATGAATAGCATTTGGAGGAGCACACCCTCATGAAAAAACAGTACATTTGGACTATAATGCAACTTGTTAGAGAATTAGTGCAATAATCAGTAGGAGAGACGGTGTCAAATGCTCATGGAGGGAGAAGGAGGTGGAGGGATGAAGAGAATCTTTTTGTCATACATTCGGATGTCGTTTGGAGATCTTTGGATTAAGCGCTTACAAAAATCTTTCCATATCTCATTTACCCACATAATCATCTTACGAGGAGAACGGTGTTCTATCCCCGATGCTTACAAAACCCGTCGTGCAGCTCCCACTTGCGACCACCCTCCCGATTCTTTGTGTCTCTAAATTTACGCTCTCTTGTACTGTGACATGTTTGTCATCCGGAATTATATAGCTCAGTATTTGCCCAGAAACTCTGTTTCTGTTCAATTTTTTTTCCCCGGCTCCAAGGCTACAGGCTCTTCTGAAAGCTCCATCAAACATTTCGCCAAGGTCTCAGGACCAGCGGACAATGAACGAGCGTGTCAAAAATAAAAACACCAAGGCCGCCTACAACTCGGAGATGCCCCTCGGGATGCCCGAGCAGACGGACTGGAACACACACTTCTAGTTATTTCTAACTTTGGAGAGATTGCATTCTGGCGGGTTTGTTCCCATCTGACAACTGTTTAATTTTAACCCATGGTTATTTTAGCCTGAACAATTCTATTGGCTCTGTATACTGCAAAGTAAAATTGCATCAGGCGAGTGTGCCGACTTGAACAATTGCCACTCTGACAGCCATAAACACCCCAGCAGTGCATCTGAAGACACATTCCACCAACCAGACTCTGAGGTTTAATTGTATCTGGCCTTTACGAGTACAATAGCTGTGGTCCCGAGGACTTTCATCAAGCTAATCGCTTTGCTCCAGTGGAGGTCCACGAACTGAAACAATACAGTAAAAAGAAAGTGCGGACCAACTGTGGGAAAAGAGACACTACACCCTACGCACCTCCAGGAAAGTGACACAGCCAACCTGGATGTGTCCCACGGCACAGTCTGAAACCCCACCAAGGAGCATTACTTCACCCCTTGCTATATTCTTTCCCTCTCTTTTATATTTCAACTCGCCCCTAATAAATCTAAATATATAACAACTTCTTAGATTGACTTCTGGCACAGTTAGGAGAAAACATGAACTGTCAAGTTTCATTCTTGCATCTTTTGTTGTCCAATGTTGGCAAAATTCTTTAACTCTTTAATATCAACATTTACATTAATTCCAGATGACATCAGTCAGACGCATTCTTCAGTTAACCTTACAACCATTTATTTTTGAATGCCATTGTCTTGACAAAAGTCCATGGTCAAGTGCACCTCGATGATTGACACCTGTACGGCTGTCGCGTTCCCTAATTGCCCTGATGGATTCCGTGGCACGCTCGCAGGAATCAAGAAGAGTGCCGCCGTGATCAGCTAATAAGTAAAGTCATTACTCAGCCTAGAGATTTCCCACTAAATGGTAACTCATTTGGTTGATTAGCTGTTTTTTGCGCCACCCCCCCCCCCCCCCCCCCACCCTCCAGTAACCCAGCATCATCCTCTTCTGTCATCTCAGATCTCGCTGGAGATAGGATGTAGCCTAAGGCCGGTGAATTCCCTAAGAAAGCAGCCTGCAATTGCGTACACGCCTCAGAAATCCAGCACAGTATAGTGCCCCCCCGCCCCACACACACTGTATTCCGGTTCATCGTTCGCGTCGCGGCAATACGGCAGATTTTCAAGAGATTGTTTTTATGGGTTTTTACAGTATACAGGCAAAACTACGAACTTATGTCATGTGTGTTTAAGTAGCAGTTGTTTTAAGGTTTAGAATAACTGTATCATCAATGCTAATTGTTGTTAGCCAGTCTATAGCATTTAGCATTAAGTCAGCATTCAGCTAGCTCACATTTGTCATCATATGGTTTGAACATGTTTAATTATACTACGGTTAATTCTCTCTCTTCTTTTTTCACCTGATTTAGCCCATCAAAGGCATAGCACATAATATGTTAGCGTTAAACGATCAGCATTTTTGTCATTGTATGGTTTAGCTGGATATGCTAGAATTTAAAAATATGTGTATGCTCATTTAACCTGCCTAGCGTTTTTCACATTATATGTTAGCATTAAGCTAGCATGACTTACTATGATGTCACTATGGTTTGTTTGAACAGAACATGTTAGCATTTAAATATAATGTTTTATTCTCTTTTCTTCTATGTGTTTTATTAGATGAGATTAATCAATTTAAAGCAACAGTTTAAAGCAAGATGTTTTTTTCTCTAATTTGGTGAACTGTGCGAGCGAGCCAGTGAGTGGGAAGAGGTGTAAAGGAATGACTTAAAAAAGTGTGTTTTAGTTTCAATGTGTTTCAAAATTATGGGGTCGGTAAAACTTCATCTCTCTACATCGCTGAATGTATCAGGGGTTCACTGTATCTTTCATCCTTCCTTCCTTGCTTGCTGAAATATGGATGCACTTCAATTATTGCTACAAGGCTGTTTTCATAACAATGAAATCATGTGCAGGGATAATGGTGGCACCAATGGAGTCATGTATTCATTTATGTTATAGACCAAATCCTATTTAAAAGCTTCAAAGACTTGAATCCTTAAGCTGCTTGCTTAATTACTTTTATGTCAATAAAAAAAAAAAATGTTACACACCAAGCAGCTGATTGACTAATAAAACCGATGAAATAATAACACGCCGGAAGCTATCACCAGCTTTGTTTTCCCATTTTTCACGCATACAGCCTGTTTTATTACCTCTGACTGTGGATGCTTCACGACGCAACAGTTGGGGAGGACATATGGCAGGCGATATGTGGGAAACCGTGGCATTGCACCGCTTCTTTGTGCACAGATGTTTGACTGGGACCAGGAAAGTACTATGTCAAAAAAACAAAAAAAAAATCATCATTCCCAAGATTGGCACTAAAAAGCAAAATTCTCCTTTATTATTTCACCACGCACATCTTTAACAGACGGAGAATCTGCAAAAGCTAACAGCTTTGGTTTCAATGTCCGTCTGCCTGATGCAAGTCTTCAATAACAGAACAGGAAAGCGCTACGGGGACCATGAAATGCTGTGTAAATAAATACATAAATAATAAGAAGAATTGGCAGTTTAAATCAGAATGTAACATTTCAAGACTGGCACTAAAAAGGAAAAAACTCCCTTAGTATTTCGCAACGTTAATCTTTAACAGATGGAAAAAGGTTTCAATGCCCATCTGCCTGACATCGTGTCTTCAATAACATTGCTTGTAGATAAGGATCTTGCGTGGATGTTTCACAATCAAAAGGGGGGGGGGGGGGACCTTTTCAAATATTGATTCTTCAATACCAATGAGTTGTGGGAATCAATACACTACAATTAATCCATCTCAATAACAGGCAAACAACATATATCCACATCCCAAGAAAAGACATTTGTGTTTCAAACTCCTGGTGAAACCTAAAAAAAAGGAACCATCCAATTTGGAGGAATTATGTGCTCAGCGTGTCAATCAAATGGATCCTCCAGGCCTCGATCATGCCATAAAGTCTTTAGTATAATGATGCTGTCAGTGGGCACAGGCGCGATGTGTCTTCACACCGCCCGTGTCACTTCGTTTGGATGCGCCCTCGGAGCCCAGGCAGCCATCACTGCTCATAACCGCGGTGTCAGTCATAGGCACCGTGGGTGGGGTGGGCAGAAACAGCCTCTTGCCCTTCGGAGGTGCAAACGCGATGGTGACACCCCAGCTCCACGTGTGTGTCTTATTCATATCGTGGGCAACAATATCACAAGTGTGACTTGGCCTGTTCCAGAGGCTAACTACTTTTGACACACTTGACTGCCAGTTGGTTTTGCTAAAGCACAGTCGCAGGGACACTCCATCCCTCACTTGTCAAACATGTCAGCGTGCGATAAAGCACGCAGGACGCCTGTTTTGATGGCAGTCCTCGCAAGCGTTACCTCGCCTCCATTTTGAAATGCAACGGCGAAAAATAGGAAGGCAAGGTGTCGCCATGATATCGGGAAAGCTGGAGGAGGTCCATGCTAAATGTGGAGTTTCTCCAATGCGGCGTGTGTGGCAACGCTATTCGCGATTTCATGAGATGTTTCTTGTGGACGGACATTCAGAAAGACTTTCACGGCCACAATTAGGCATCTACTGATACCACTTTCTTTAGACAGAGTACAACTACAAGTACTTATACTAATATTGGAGCATTGCGTCTTACAAATGTGGTCAGAATGTGTCCAACATGAATCAAATAGTGTTAAAAAATTCCAACTTTATTAGGGTATGAGTTTCACTCAAACACTACAATTTTATAAACCCCAATTTAGAGCTGTCAAAATTAATTGATTAATCGACAAGTAATCGATCATCAAATTAATCGACAACTATTTTAATAATCGAGTAATCGTTTAGTGACATTTTTTTATTTAAAATTGCCTAAATCCTCTAATTTTAGCATATCAACATTAATTGTTCACTGATTTCTGTAGTCCTTCATGAAAGAAGACTGATTATCTTCTGTGTTTAATCAAAATAGACATGATGTTGTGTAAAACATGAATCCAATACAATGATTCTTAAATCCTTTTCAACCTATATTCAACTGAATACACTACAATGAACACATTGTCAATAGGAGACAGGTCTGGACTGCTGGCAGGCCAGTGTAGTACTCACACTGCAGCCATACTGTTGCAAAACATGCAGAATGTGTCATGTCATTGTCTATCTGAAATAGGCAGGGACGTCCCTAAAAAAAGATGTTGCTTGGATGGCAGCATATGTTGCTTCAAACCTGTATGTAGCTTCCAGCATTAATAGTGCCTTCACAGATGTGCAGGTTACTAACACGCTGATACCATCACAGATGCTAGCTTTTGAACTTTGCGCTAATAAAAATCCAGATGTTCCTTTTCTACTTTGGCCAAGAAGACCATGATTTACAAAAATTTGGAATGTGGACTCATCAGACCGACGTGATAGTATTGGAGCATATTTACTAGTACAAGTACTAGTCCAGTTAGTACCTGTGAATTTAAGTTCTGGGCCTTTATGATCACTGTGGTTTGTTATGATGTGCACATGTAGATGATAAACTGACAAAAAAAAGAAATCTTTAAAAAAATGGTTAAAAAAAATCTGTTGGCTGTAATTATTTGTTTTGTGTGTTGACCATGAGAAACACAGTAACTTTGTTTAATTTTGAAGAAAAAAATGCATAGTTCGTTTTCTTCACGTTTTTAATCATAATAACAAAATTCAATAAATCCCTGTCAATATAGAGCTGATCCAAATTCGGATTATGTTGGAAGAGTCATTCGAGCATATAAAAAGGTGACAATTACCATAACGTTAGCCCTCATTAAGCATTCTATCCTTTCTCTTTGTCACTTGAATTCAAATAAATATGCAAAGTATGTACTGCGGCTCACATAAAACCATAGAAGCCATTTTCCCTTTATGTGATGAACTAATGCATTGCATCCTCCGAGCAGGGCCTACGGTGTAAACCTCGTCTTTGGCAATAATGCCACTGTCCTTCTCATCTCCCAAAACATAAAAAGTGAAGTAATTTTCCTTTTCTTTCATCCCTAACCAATCCCAATTAGGCTCGCGGAGAGATGTGCTATATTGCTGAGACCACAAATCCTCCCCTCGAGCGGCATGCCGGTGCTCAATGCCCAAGGTGTGTTATTATCTTGTATTAGCGCACCACCTGCCTTGCCATAATGGCTGGCTAATTGGCTCGACGCGTGTCTTGAAATAATAAAGAACGGAGACGTTTTACACCGATTAAGGATGCACGTCGGGAGGGAGCGAGGCAGCCACGTACGCGTCCTGGCTGCATACGAGCTGCACGGATAACATTCGGACCTGATGTGAAATTTAAAGCCCTTGCAATTAACTCTTTTACTGCCAAACGTTATCCAAAAAACAACCCCGACAGTGCCAGACGATTTCGAGCATTTAAACTCATCTTTCAAGGCAAACAGAATATTGTGTGCTATGACTACATAAACAAGATTGCGTTCCATTCTTTCATTAGAAAAAAAGTATGTTTCTACCTTATTCCGTTCTTTAGTAATCACCATTTGAAAATAGGTCATTTGAGTGACATTGAGCAAAAATTGAAAACTTAAGGAGAAAAGTTTTGTGAATTTGACACTCATATTATTTGTTTAGTGACGCTCTGTGAATTAGATTTAATGTGACAAAGGCTTTGATCATTCACGCCATCCTTGAAAACATTTTACTTCATCAGATTCGTCATGTTTCAGTATAATTTTATACTACCGGGAGACAATTGAAAATAAATACAATGCTGTCATGTGCTGGCCATAGTTAGTGGCTGTTTTGTGATTTTGACACTCATTCACAAAAGGAGCACTGCGCAACAAGTTCCACTGCCCATTGAGAAAAAAAAAGTAGGAAGCGTAAATTAACGTTTTTGGCGGCATTCATTTGGATTTTAGTATACGTCATTAAACGTTTTTGGCGGTAAAATAGTTCACGTGTATCGCTATGTTCATCTTGCAGTCGTAGGCCTATACATGTTTAATGCTACGATGGCAATGTATGTACTTTATTATATACACCTAATATTTGTTTCATTAGAATTGTTTTCATTTTGTCACATTTCTCTTGGCTACACTGGTTCAAGTAATTGTGTGTCAAATATTTTGTCCAATCATATTGTAGCCTCTATTGAGTTGGTATGTCAATCTAATCTGCCCAGGGCTTTTAGAATGAGTATTATAATGATATAATCTGAATCTACCCAATTTCATATTTGCCTCACAATTACATCAGCATTGTTTCGTCCGATTGGTTGGCCAGAGTAAAACTGCTGTAGCATTATTATGGTGGATTTTATTTCACTGTTTTCTATTTTTGTCATACTATTAGATAAATTTGATTCTGAACTCAAGTGTGAAAATGCAATCTTTTTTTTAATTTATTATTTCTGGTTCCAGTGTGAAGCTCACAATTTTTTTTATTTTGGATGTTCTAAGTTCACATGTACAGTATTAAGCAACTAAAAAGCTAATTCTTGCATCTTACTGTTAAGTATGAAAACAGTTTCTTCCCCCCTAACCCAGTTTTCTAGTGTTACACCTTGGAGCACAAAGGCGCTATTCAAATGGGGATAAAGTCAGGCTGACAGTCACTTTGCCCCACAGAGATGTCCTCCTTCAAAACTTAAACATCTCTCCCTCTGCAGAATAAATAAAGAAATAAGTGGATGACAAGCCCGAGAAGAAGAAATACTCGCGCTGCCGCATCCTCCCGAGGATAACAAGAATAATGCCTTCATTTGCTGCAGGGCCTACGCTCCACGCCAAGTATAGACATGGCTTTTATGGGTGTAGTATTTCTGATTGGCATCCTAGGACAGCAATTTGAATTATTTAATAGCATTCCCATTCTCTTAGTGGTGTGTGTGTGTGTGCGTGTGTGTGCGTGCGTGTCTGCATGTGTGTGTGGCGGAGGGTGGTTTATGCTATTTTGTGTTTTTGTGATATTCTCTTAAATTGAAGTAGGCCAGGTAACTAAAAAAAAAAAAAAGAAAGGTCAGTGATCACACTGCTAAAGTTTTTTTGGACACCACAGTGCGATTCCCAAGGCAGACGGCTCAATCTGAGATCACAATTCGGAACGCGGAGGATATTGAAAGGGATTAGGGCCTGAGGCTGATCCATTTCCTGCCGCTTGGGAGGCGGAAAGAAGTCGTGATGAGTCTACTTTGACTGCCACAGGACCTTGAGTGGGAGCGTGGAAGTGCGACATCGCCCATTCTCTCTCATTCTCTGGGTGGTTGTATTATGGTGGTGGGGCTAGGCACCAAAACCAGATAAATCAAAAATCTACCAAAAAAAAGCAGACACCCCTCACCTGAACTGTTTAAACCTGAACATGCTCCAAACTACATTCTCAAAACATTTCAGCAACCACTTCAATTACATTTTACAGCATTGCTCTTTAAATAAATGGCTTTTAAGGTGATTTGGGAAAAAAATGCAGCACAAGTGTGAGGATTACTACTTTTCTATCAGTCATTCTATTACTTTTTTGACTCAATGATGCATACTCTAATTGTTCAACCCATTCCCACCCAGCTTTTTTCACTGAAGCAACCCCCTCTGCTCCCGGGTGTTGTACTGGATTTTACTGCAAGACCCGTAGAATATTGTGTTCGATTGCTATAAAAACATGCCATTAACAAAAAAAAAAAAGATTAGAGTCTCTTCTTTCATCAGGAAGAAAAAAGTATACTTGTATCTGTTTCAGTTTTGCAGCCATTAGCATTAGAATATAGCTAAGTGTTATCATTATTCACAAAACACTGGGGAAAAGAGCTTGTTGTAACATGGCCATGGTTGGTCTCTTATACTCTGATGCCACCTGCTGGACGTCTTTGTAATAACTACCATTGCTTTAAGCGACCTCTTGTGGTCAAAGGCTGCATCAAAGCCTTATGTATGCTCTAGCATAAAACAAAAACAAACAAAAACATTTTTAAAAAGTATAAATACGTTTTTGGGACCGTGGCAATATTTAAAATAGAACGTTTTATCGAGTTTTTGGGAGCAAATGAGTTAAATACATATATAATATCCAAGTTCGTTATTCACAAATATACCTATTCACACTTGTTGTGCTCTTTCTGTACCACCTTGCTACCAGATGACGGTAAAGGATAGAATAATAGCAAAGTAGTCATTGATGTCAAGGAAATACTGTATGTTCAAGTGATAAATCTAGACTGGATCTGCATTTTGGTATGTACTGGTGGAGATATGTTTAGCCTGGATTGTTAGGAGAAGCTGTGGTACGTCTTCGCCACATCAGTTTTTACTGGTAGATTTTCAAAATAAAAATAATCCGTAAACCATTTATTATCCAAGGGTTAATATTGTAAAATGAGTTCTAACAAACATTTGGTGTGGAAGCTTACTGTATTGCTAACATTATGTTGCACAGCTAACTTTAACCAGCTGATCAGCGGTTGATTTCCACCACCGCCAATAGCGATGCAGACCTTTCTTTACATCATCTACAGAAGTTTACCACACTGCTTTCTCTGGTTTCAACCACTGACTACCCTGTCAAAGAAACACAGTGTCAATCTAAAAGATAAGCAGCGATGCATTGAGTGTTGTTGGATGAGCATTAGCGCCTGATAAGCGGCACATACTTGATTGAGTGGAGTCGTCAATGCGGCGGGGGTCGTCATTGTTCCCAGTAGACTAAGTTCCAGGAAGTTTAATTAAATGCCATATTTCGTTTTTGGCCATACATGAATGAAAAACAAGAAAAACAGAAGGGACAGAATCCTCTTCTTTTTTTTTTTTTAATTCATGTACTCCAATGCAATCTTGTCTGTATAGTTAAGAAATTTCAATGCGTGGAAATATGACTTCTTTAGACTCCGCATCATCGGCTGGACATGACCTGTCGGACCAGGACTCCGCATCCCGTCTTTATCAGGATAGATAGCCTCAAGCACGGCTGACCTTGGCACGGAGATAACACGGCAGACTGATAAGCGAGGGAAAGGGTGGAGGTGGAGGTGTGGGGTGTCAAAGCAAAAGATCCAGAAAGAAGTCAAAACGACCAGCAGCTTGCCGCGAAACACAATTTTCCTAAAGTGCAGCTTTTTAAGAACTCCCATTTACATCGCCGAGGAGATCCACTGGGAAGCTTGATGATAGATGAATAAGACCCCTCCACCAGGGGGAGGAGATGAATTCTGGGATGACCTGCTTTTGCAAATTCGGCCCCTGGGAGGGCGGCGAGGAAACTTAGACTTTGCCGAGCGGATATCCGCGCGGAGGCTCTGAGGTGGCGTGAGGTGCTGAATTAATCATTGTGTCATATTTGGGGAGAATGAATGACTTAGGGTGAAGTTTTATGAAGTGCATCAGCAGGTTAACCACTTTCAAAACCACTCTTCCTTCCTAATGCACAAAGTCAAGGGCAAAAAGCAGTTGCAGCTTTTCCCTTCGAAAAAAACAAACTGTGGAGGCCAAGGCCGACATGTAAACACTTCCAAAACAAGCTACCCCGGACTATAAACACAGATGTAATGTATAGACCAATCTTCCACTCTGATAAATATGTTTTTTATCAGGTTATTACTTCATCGGTGCTATGACAAAGTAGGGTATTAAATTCAGGTTCCATACTTTGCGCTTCATGAGCCCTGTTAGTTTTTGCTTTGACTTGGAAATGTATCATCTTGCAAAGTGAGTGCTTTTAATAAGCTATTGTTCTCCCAGAGTGGGCACATAACGCCTTATGAAAGCTTCAAATTAAGAGCTCTGGATTAATTTCAGACTGCTTTTGCTGGGATGCAGAAATAAGATGCACTGAAATAAATATGGCAAAGAAACAAAACCTTTGCTTATTCCTGTGAAAGCACAGAGGCAGCTTGTGCAAGGCAGACACTAATAACCAAACTGTGTGTGCCTGCATGCTCCTTTGTGGACACAGACTAATGAGAAATGACCCTTAATTGTGTTGTTCCCTTAAGCCGGCACGATGTCAGGTGAAGACCCATCAAGAGTCTCATGCGTTTATTCACAAGTACAGAGAAAACCACAAAATGAATTGCATGCGCAACAATCAAACATGCTAGAGACACAATCAGAACCCCTCTGTAGAGCTATTCCCTAAAAGATGACAACTGAATCTGTGGTCCGACTGGGCCGGCGCTTTAAGCAATTCTTGACCTTACGACTTACCCGCCTCGGCTGACTGGCTTGCACCCTGTCAAACAAGACAGACTAAAAACTGCACCTCTTCCAACGCTCTGTAGAACAATTGTACTGATATGTTGAATGATTTGGCAGAGGTGAACTTCTCCGTGTTAGAGCAGAGTCAACCCTTCGATGTTAGGAAGTTGTGTAAATACCGATAGTCGGGACGGATTTGTTGAAATTTCTTGCCATCCAGATGAAAGTCAGCCAAGATGTGATTGTTGTGTAGCTCTAGAAGATTATCCTGACCGATTATCCAGAGGTGTGGAGTGTGTTAGGTGGGGAAGACTTAAACTGATAACTGGGCTGAAGCCCAGTATTCCGATCAACGTCAGCAAAGGCCAGATTATGCGATTGCTTTAGTAGATATTTCTGAATGAATATCTTGAGGTGTGGGGCTAGTTAAAAGCGGTACACACGTCCGAAAATTCGACTGGATTTGAATCATTACCCGCCGATCGGACCAAAGTTAGCAAAGGCCTGATTTTCGGATGTCTCTTGGCGATTATCCTAACTCATCCTGGGGTGTGAGGTGTATTAAATGGGTACACATTATGACAACTGGGTCAACATTTGTTCGCATTTTCAAGCCCTTTCAATCAAAGTTAGCAAAGGCTAGATTAGATCTTGGTGGAGGTGGGATGGGGTGGGGGTGAAATCACTCCTAAAACAACCCACAATACATGATAATCGGTCAAGGTAATATTTGAGAGACATCAGGGAATCATACCTTTGTTAACTTGCTGATATAAATGTATGTACCCCGGTTTAAACAGAAAGTACTGGATTGTTCTCAACTCAATATAATAGGCTGCTTCCTGATTGGCTATCATTCCATTTCACATTGCAATACTGGAAATCCGTGGATCGGCAGACCACGCAAAAGGATTTAAATGTCGTAAACATTGAACAGGTTCAACATTTTAGATTGATGTTCCGGACCATTTTCTGAGCCGATTCAAGACGCAAAAAAACAAACCAAACACACTCTTAACACACACAAAGACACCATACCACAGGATCATTTGTTAGAGTTGTCTATCAGAAGTATCAGACAATCAAGCTTTTGCTGGCTTTGATCAGAATAGGAGGCAAAATGCCTCAAGCTTTGCTTGATATGTGTCTGTCGAGTTTCAGTTTCTTAACGTGGTTACCAAAAATGTTGCCTGACATAGTGAAATACAAGCATTAGTCCTCAGGCCACCACAACAAGAGCTGTTTTTCCTGAACCAAAAGCACCATACTGCCAGCTCATGCGGTGATGTGCCCACCTGTTCCGGTATCACAGCCCATAACACACACTTGCACACCCTGGTACTTTGTACAACAGATTAAAGCACTGGGGGATGACATTCCAAAACCCTGCATGAGGAGCCTTGCTACATCTGCTCTTGGCCGGCTTCCCAAAAAAATAAATAAAATAATCCAAGCCAATGACAAACATTGTTTTGGAGGCATAATTAGCGTACTTGTTGTCAGGAGCGACATCCCCTATCTCTACCTGTGGTGCAGTCGTCTGGGCTTTATCTTCCATGAGGGGTGTCATGTTGATGGCCTTTGCTAATGTCAGCGTGAATAACTCAACACAGTGTCATCTCTTTAGCTAATGTCCGGCGGGAGGTGTTTGGCACTGCGTGCGCCTGTTATGACAATTAATCTGCCTCCAATCGAGCTCTGGGGCAGCGGCCGGTAGTAAAAGACCTGTGCTCCGCATGACGAAAGACGAGGTGATAATTGCCTTTGTGTTGCAGAGGAAGAAGCGGCGAGGCAGTCAAGGGCAACTGAGGCACATCTTCACAGCATGACCTGTGAAGTCAAGTCGCTGTGCACACAAACTGTGTTTGCCGTGCGGTTAATGGGGTGGGCTATGTGTTTTTAATCTCCGCCTGTCAATACGTCCCTGTGTCTGCATGCAAGGACAGCACGGCTGGTCCATGTTATCTCGTCTGCCGCATAAACTGGATGTGTTTTTCTTGTAAACACCATTTGGGCTTTTCTTATTACAGATGCGCATCAGTTGTCTGGTGGCCACAGCAAGTGATAAGTGGCTTTGTATAACCCTAAACATCAGAATTGGTCACATCTCTATATGAGGGTATAATCGTTTTTTTTAAATAACAGCCTAATGGGTTTAATGGGACCTCGTCATCACTTTGTTTTGTTTCTTGATCAAGTAAACCACTTTACACTGACCCCTCAATGCTACCTGTCTTAAGACTTTCAGAATCCTGACGAATTCTAATGAGCGTTTGCCCCACAAGGGCATCCAGCTCATAACAACTTCAAGGCATTTGAGAAACTTTATTGGGTGGATCCACACAGCATGTGGATCTGAATATGCATGTGAGATGCCATCAAGGGACTTCGCTGACAGAAAGTCCTGTAATCCATCGCACAAAGTCAAGCATGGCAATGCTGACAGTTGCTTTTGGTCAATTATTTGCATCAGCTACAAGATACAAGAACAGATCATTTGTCCCTTTACCAGTTCCCAGGGATCTTGACAGTGTGTTTGCTAGCTGGGAACGATTCATCCAATCATGATGGCACAACACATTTTGTTTTTCTGAGAGCTTCATTGTTGCTTCTGCAACAACTGATGCGTCAATAGGGATGTGTTCTGGCATAAAAGGCATGTATGTCCTTATTTGCATATATTAGAGCAGGCTAGTGTGTGTATATGCATCTGTGAAAGAGATGAGATTCCAGGAATTGATCTGCAGCATGCATTAGCGGATTGCCTATTGATGAGAGCAAAGGGAAGATTTATAACGCCCTGATTGATGGTCACAATCTCAAAGTATAAATGAATGAATACGTGCCCCGCCCGGTGATGGCGGTAAAGCCCTGATTTGCAAACTCATCAGTGAGCGCAAATGCCACGTTTAGCGCAGCTTTATCACCAGGCACTCCTGACTGATAATATGTGTGGTAAAGTTAGGTGTTGGGCTTGCTGAAAGGCCAACAAGATTTGCTGTGACACAACAGCACAGGATAGTTGCAAACGGGAAAGGGTCGACGTAGGACTACATACATGCACATCAGGTTCCGCATCCCATTTAGATCGGATGCTCATGGAATCTAAAGGCAATTAAAGATAGTGTTTCACCAGATATGAACAATGCCAACAGCTACTTGAAGATTCAAGGTATGTTCGTTTCCTTGCAATGTCTTCATATAAAGCAATGTCAATCAGTGGTTTGACCCCAACCCCAATCTAGAAATGACTTCACTATGGGACTCTCCACCCCCACTTCCCTTCCCTCCATTACATGCCCCCACATCCAGCCTGGAAGGGACAGAGTCCTGTGATGCAGGGCTCAAATGACCTCCAATCTCTGCACCCAAACAAAGCCCAAACAGTTCCACCAACCCCTGGTAGCCCAATAACCCCTCTCCCTCCCATCTATCTAATCACACCTATTAGATGCTGAACCTGATATGAACTTCCTCCAGCAACTATAATAAAATTGATACCATTTGATCCAGCCGCGCGTGCCTCGAATTCCAACCAAGGTCCAAGTACATTATTTATGTACTTGCGAAGACTCCCTTGCCCTTGGTTATTCGCTCAATTTTCCAATTTTTGTTTTTGTTTTGTTTTGATGGGAAGATTTTTCAACAGAGTTAGCAAGGTTTTTTCTTTTGGCATTGACTACCTCTGAATATGATAATCAATGCATGTGTGAAAAGGGGTTTATGGAAAGCTTACTTTTAATTGTTTGTAGACAAATATTTGAGTCTCAAGATTTCCTGTCCACCGCTCAAAGTGTGAAATTAAACAGCCTAATAAACCTTTTACAGCTGAAAATTTGTCTTTGACCAAGCTGTTCTGAATATCACCTTATTGTGACATAACATCAAGCATTTGTACACACATAGTTTCAACGCCCATGACATGTCAGCAAGGCAGGGTGACGATCCACCTTTTCACCCCAAGGAAGTACAGTTGCAGTATTAGCATAGATTAGCATTGCATCTGGCAAATGTCTGTTCATTCATTTTAGTAACTAGTTTCTTAGTCACAACAACCTAGGTCCGCCTGCAATCACCACGGTAACAAAGCCCATTGGCCCTTTAGAATAGAGGGATTGATTATAAAGAGCCTTTAATGCTTAATTCCTGATATATTTTGACCCCCCCCCCTCCCCCCAAGACAACTGTTTTAAACTGTGAAAAAAACAAAACAATGCCTCCTTTATAGCACTACAATTCAAACAGAGCAACAGCCATACTGCACACGTACGCGGTACTAAACTTGCGGGCAGAATATATAAATTGTCTCCTCAGCCTGTGGTCTGCATGCTGAATAGTTGCCCAGCCAGGCAACCCCTTCCTGCCCCAGGGAGGCAAACAACTGCTTGCACCGATTCACCTGACACATTTTGCATATTCCCAATGCACTGTGGGCTCACTAAGGTATACGGGAGAAACATAAGACCATGTGATCAAAATCGTGTCTACTTCGTGTGAACATGCACTGGCCTGCCCTGTGTGCGTGTGTGTGTATATATATATATTTTATTTTTTTCCGGCCATCCAGGGGTTTAGCAATCTTCTCTCCTCTGGTGGAGCGTTCCCCATCGGGAGATTAAAAGTATGCTCATTAATTATTTGAACACCGAACCAGACAAGAAATATTGCCCCGCTACTAGACCTCTTGTTTGCATCTCCTTTATAATTGGGATGGTGATAATTATCCATCCACGCATATGAATCATGTAGCATCTATTCTATTTTAGTGTTTTTTTGCAGTGAACTACGCATAACAAATGACCCTTTTATTTGTAATCCAACTTTGTTATATTTGCCTTCTCCGCGTCACACAGGTCTGCTCTGCTGCCATGATAATTCAAAGTGAGAATCATTCATGCATGTCTATTGTCAAGGGATCACATTCTAATTAGTCCCATAGTTTAGTTAAGCGTGTCAATAAACAATCCAGTAAGCAATTGACTTATTTTGCCGTGCCTCTGCACACTTATAATTGCATTTCACAATGTAATCAATCAGACTCATTGAGACAAATTTTACAGTCAGTTTTGGAGAAAAGCATCTCCACTGCGATCATGGGTTAGCCGGTCTTTACGTGAGCTCCATTCCTCGCCAGGTAGATATTGTTCAGTTTGCACCAATCACATGTGCAGGAGCACCCGGGGGACCAGGGAAGTCAGATCAACAAAAGGCAAAACCAAAATTAAGTACAAAAACAATCAGATGAGTCATAGACAAATGAATCATTAACACATCTTTGATCCTGCAATTTATCAAGTCTTGGCATTCCGGGAAGCTTTAAAATTGCTATCTGACCCCATTTGCCTGGGAGTGTATTTTTGGCACTGCAGACATGAAGGCAATACCCAACATTGATAGTATTACACTGAGTTATTGATCAGAAGATAAAGGAGGAGGGTGTCAACTGATAAAGAGAATCTCACTTTGTGCTTTTCTATTGGGTAAATAAGAAAAGGGTTAGCTAACGGGAACAAATGTGTTAAGAAATGTTCAAAACACTACATCCATGGTTCTTTGTGATGGATTTGCAGTAAAACAAAGCCGCATTGGTGATAAATGAGCCTGAAGGAGCCAGCAAACCCGGTCTGTCATAGCTAATGAGCTATTGAGCGCATCAACGAAAAAAACAATACACAAACCGGGGGTAGTATGAAAGAGGTAGAGCTAGCAAGAAGCAGTCAGACAACGGAATTTAAGATTGTGTTTGTTTGTTTTTTTCTTTTGTAAGGGGGTAAAACTCGATAAGTTTTTTACTTCTTCCTACTCCCTTTTGAACATGTAAGCTGTGCTTAATGATGATTATGTATGTAAAAAAAAAAAAAAACTTTTCTTTTAAATATTTTTATTTTAATTGCAGTATTTCTGTTAGTGGTTTATATGTTCAATAAACAAACAAACAAACAAAGCCAAACTCCACCAGTTCTAATTGTTTACGAACAGCAAAAGGTAAACAGTTTGATGATATAATAGTACTGCAATAGCTATGCTCGTTGTTGTTAGCTAGTCTAGAGCATTTTATATTAGCATTAGGTTAACAGAATAACAGGCTAATTACAACGGCAGTGATGCTACAATAAAAGTACCTGGATATTTATCACAAATAAAAAGCTTGAGGCATGAACCTTGCCTCTTATTTGAAAAACTGCATGCTATCTGCTGCTAACTAGCTACCTTCCAAAATAAACATTGTACATTTAGGGAGGTCAAAAGCAAAAGAAGGTAACAGAAGCAAAAACAATGCTAGTGCCACAACAATGACATGCTTTAGCAGAAGTAAATTTTTTAAATACATATTTTCAGCATGATATGATTAAAAAACACGAACAGTTAACATTTCAACATGGTATTTAATAAAAATCATGAAAACTAAACTCAATTTGGGTGAGTTAAAGTGTAGACGGGACTATGACGCTCTTGGGATTGGAAAAATCTGCAAATATGTTGCATCTTTGTTCAAGCTGCAGGGGTTAAAATAATTGCTGTGAGACCTTCTTCCAAAATATGTGGAAACCTCCACCCTTGAGTCACATCTGTCACTTTCTAGGATACATTGCACATACTGTTGTGACTGGAGTGGACTGAGAATGTGGTGGATTTATGGCACGCAGTATACATGCATAAATTGCACCACTTCAGACTGTCAGTTCAAAGTGCCAGGCTATTATTCTACAACCTTCAGAGGCACCTCCTGCTTATTTCAACTCAAGTACAGAGTGAGAATTTAGATTTCATTAATCAAAGCTGAAAAAAATATTGGATAATTGGACACTAAGAGGTTCACAATGAGAAACTTGGTCTTGTGTAGACTATTGACAGTTGATTTGTACTTTAGATTTTTTTTTTCCACACCTGTGAATCACTACCTCCTCATGTGTTAATAAAATATTTATTGTATTTTATTCACATGTGTTTTCATGCCCTTTTGTGTGTGAGACAGGTCCTGACATCGACCAGAAGCACAACCTCTGCAGTACCGTCCGGCATATCTGACCTTCAACAAGTCTGCAACCTTGTTTAATTCAATTAAATCTTGTTGGGAGTTTTTCAGGCTCTTGAAAATTTAAGATAGCTGAAGAAAATGCAGGCCATTTTACTGTAGGAGCTTCACCTCACAATTCTGCCTTATCCTTCGCAAATGAACAAGCACTTACATATAAGGGCACTTAACGATTAATCACTCACATTATTTTCAGCAAATGGAGCAATTCTTGGCTTTCATGCTCTTAGGCGTATATGAAATAAACTACAAAAGGTTTCATGCTCCTTCCTGACATGCCAATTCAGAGGGGTGCGATCGAGTTAACAACTCCCCAAAGGTGACACCGCGCCAAGTAAAAACACACGCGTGAATCTCATGGCAACACTCAGTTTAAGTGCGTTCTACTACCAAGGGCTCCAGAGATGTTCCTACTTGCAAGGACTGCTGCAACGCGACAAGACTCCTGGTACAATGATGAGTTTATCACTGTTTATTTATTGCTGTTTACAGCCTATAGTCATTCCCGCGGCTTTGGATTTATGCCTCCGGTTAAGTCTGCAATGTCAATCAAAGTCGGCAGTCAGCGGGCATTAATGTCTGAGCAGCTTGTGCTTGGAGTTGAGGACAACCTGGAGGTATATGTTGTAGGGGGGGGGGGGGAGTAAAGGAATGGCTCTCTTCATGCTAAACCTTCGTTGCGAAGAGATCCTCATGTTATCACTCTACCCTATATACCATCCTCGAGTTGATTTGGCCTCCTCTTATCTGGCCTCAAGACCTCAAGTAGGATTATCGTGAGAAGTGTCATTAACTTCATCTACTCAGTGTCTGCCTGGCAGTTGGAGGAGATACAAGCTTGCATAAAATGACTATACATGTGTTGGTCTTACCTCAAGTAAGTGCATGTTTGTTTTATATATCCAAGGTGACCATAGATGTTAGAGAACATCTTAAGAAAGGGGGACAGACTTAACAATTAAGACAAGGTCACAGGGAGCATTTAAATGAAAGAGTCCTACTTGACATACCCTCATTCTGAGTGTCTAACCAAATAAAAAAAAACAAAGTAACCCTTCATTATTGGTAAAGAACTGAATCTGTTTGCCACTATGGATATTTGCAGTGAAAAAAGGTACAAGTGCTCTGCACTTTTCGGCTAGTACTGCAACGCCACAAGAGCAGCGAACACTGAGGATTAATACTGATTCTGCATTAAAGTTGCCTAATACAAAGTGCAAATGTTGCAGTCAAATTGTATATTTTGTAGGCTACTGAGTAATGTCTGTTTCATTGTAGCCCACCCCCTCCCCCAAGGCCAGATGGATCAGTGGAGAGGAACTGTACCTTTGTTATTTGGTGAAGTCTCAAACCTGCTACCTACAAACGCTTGATATGAGAAATCAATAGGCAGCCAAATGCAAGGCTAAGGTTTGCATGGAGGACCTTGAAATTACTTTCTTTCAATCACAATACTCGCACCAAATCAGTAAAGCGCAAACAAATAAATGTAATATCCAATCTGACGATAGACTTTATCCCGCTGTTGATGTCTCCTACCCGGTACAGTAACAACATTCCACCATAGAAAAGTAATAAACTAATAGATAGATTTATTGAAAGATCAATCAGTCAAATTTTGACAACGGTAGAAGGGGGAAAGCATATATCCAAGTAATATTGTTGCGGATATGAAAGGCAGAAGGGGAATAAATACAATCAAAAAGCAATAACCCAACCCACTAATGGAGCCTGAGAGGGCGGTGAAATAAATACAGCCATGAGTGTGTTTCAACTGACAGCTAGACAAATTAATAACATATGATACACACGACTGTGATTGACCCACCCCCCCCCCCCCACACACACACACACCTCCCTACCACAAGCACACACAAACTGCAGATTCCTTCAAATCACTCTAGTTGAAGTTTATAGGATATAAAAAGCTATTGCTGGGGATGACGTGTGATTTTGAGTGAAACAACAAAGTGGCAAAAGAAAGAACCTTACCTTGTGGAAGCGCCGTCCCAGCAGATGGAGAGAACCCAGTCGGGGGCCATCCAAGCGTCGCCTCCATCCCTGGCCCACCGTGTACCTGCTCTTGGGCATGGCAGCACGCCTCCACAGGCACAGGAGGGAAACGAGGAAGAAAGATGGGTTGCCAAGTGAAGGGGCTAAGGGGGGAAGAGATAGAAGGGATTATTGCAGAGTTGCAAAGTAACAAGAAAAACTAAGTTAGTCACTTTGGGTGTATTATGGAAATTTTACATTTGAATTGTTTGGATGCCTATGCCATCGTCACTCGTATCTTAAAACACTGTACAAAATGGATGGATTGATATCCAAAAGGATCTTCCATCTATTCATTGGCTATATTACTGTAGAAGGTTATGGGTAGTTGAAGTCTATCCCAGGTGACGGCAGGTGAAAGGAGGACTTGCACCCTGAATTTTTGGCCAGTCAATCATGGGGCACAAATAGAGACTGACTACCATTCACACTCACATCATCATCTGAGTGGGAACTGATCCCACGCTGCCAGTTGTCGCTAGGCCAGTGTATCACGACACCAGTGACCCGCATATTTAAACCCATCACACTAAGTGAGATATTACGATATGCTAGAAAAGGTGATCTCTTGAGAAATTGAGTGTGAATGCAAGAATGCCGAGAAAAAAAGAAGAAGATTAAACCATGTGGAATGATATGAAATGACATGCAATTATGTGGAAAGATGTGGAAGGAAATGATATGAAATTACATCAAACAATATTTAATGAACCCCGCCTACTTCCCAAGGCCAGCTGGGATAGGCTCCAGCTTCCCCGCGACCCTTGTGAGGAATGAGCGGTTCAGAAAATTGATGGATAGATGAATTTTAATGATGCGGAATATACAGTATTGGTTAAATATGCAATATGTTGAAAAAAAGTGTGGAATGATTTTGAATGATATGTAATGAAATTCAACAAAATAGAATATATGGAATGTATTGAATGTGAAATGATATTGATGAAAATTATGCAATATATGTTGGTAAATTTTGGGGGAATTTTTGGTATGTGAGAATTTTCCCAACGTGAGCTGAATGAAAAATGTGGAATTGAAGGGAAATTGAATGAGAACAATAACAGACTATATGGCATGAATTTTTGGGACATGTTGAAGTTGGAATGCTGAGAATCAGTCAAGAAATGTTAAAGAAGTACATCAAATAAAGAGAGGAGAATAAAATATAATACATTTTAAAAATGAATGTGTGAATGCTGGAAGCACTCACACAATTGAAGTATAAGTGATGGTTGTGTTGTGTCCTAATCACACACTGACAAATCTACCGATTTGCATATGGGAATTTGTGGGGCGAGTTCGCCCAAAGTCATGTTTTCTCCTCCTTGACGACAGCCATGAGAAATACGTTCTGACGTCGCCACGCTTGTCAGCCAGATAGTCAGCAAGGTGCGGGCTTGTGCTCAAAAGCGTGACTGATTAAATAGTCACGGTTAGCCCGTTTTTGTGTCGACGTCGGAGTGCAGTTGGCAAACACGTGCCCACCTGCATTGGGCGGCGGGACGGGGGGGGGGGACTGCAGCGTCCGTGACGGATAAAGTCGAAGGGGCGGAAAAGAGGGTGCGGGTTCGCCTGGGGAACTGCCGCACTTCCTCGGGTGGGTGGGACCGGGGGGAGAGCGTAGGCAGCGGTGACAGATGATATGAATTCGTGCAGGTGGCTGTGCACTGTGGCGGTGTCACGTACGCTGGCAACTTTTGACATTTTTCAAGCACACACAGTCGAGTGAGTAGGCGCCATAGATTGAGCGGCTCTGCATCGTGTTTTGATGTTGCTGCTATTTTGCCGTTTGTGACAATTCATGGCAACTGCTTGAAAATTTCCAAGGTAACAAACTACTGACAAATGACATTGGAAGAAGAAAATGAATCAAAATGTATGATGACCATAATGCATTCCAATCTTTGGCTCAATGTCTTAAAATGATAATTGCCCTGATTTTGAACCAGCTTAGTTCTTTCTGATTAAAGTCAGCAGAGACCTGATTATCCAATGTGTCCTCCCTGATCTGCTGATCAAATTTTAAATCCTGTGTGGTAGCAGTAAGCACGCATACAGAATGATCTGGAAAAAACAAGCATGGGGGGTCTCACATTTAAAAAAAATGTTTACAATCAAACAAACCAAAGATTAAAAATAATTGTGTCTACTGGGCTGTAGTTGATTCCAAACTTCTTAAAAGGATTCATTGTTGGGCTTGCTGCATCATTTGTCTAAAATATTAACAACACAGCAAAACATCTCACTGTCAAATGCAGATTAATTGACGGGAAGTGACACATCCTTAGTTTGAGAACTCATGTTCTGTCCTGCCTTCCTAGATGACAGTGTGTGGGTAATTTGCGTTTTTTTTTTTTTAAGACAGCAGCAACCTCTCAAAGTGCTCATTAGGAACACGGTGAATGTTGAGCTGTGACAATGAAGACAAAAAAAAAAACACTTCTCACATTCAAGAACAAATACACGGACTTCCTTGTGATTAAAGGCTTCCACTCTCACGTAAACAACGTGTTTATAATTTAACATCTCACCTCACTTTTCCCTCTTGCAAGCCTTCATCTTGCAGCAATGGCGCAAATTGATGCGGGTGTCACCCTCGTCCGCGTTGCACCGGGGTCGACGCCCACCGCCTCAGCGGCGCTTCGATCTCGGTCGCTAACGAGAGGCCTTCCGCGCACGATGCCTTCATCTTAATGAAGGATAGAGGCACGCTCGCAGAAGAACACTCACTCGTTTGGAATCATCACGTCCTCCCTCTGACAGAGAAGAACGATGGTTGTTGAGTAGACATAATAAACATATTTCTATTCAGGCAAGGTTATCAACAAAACTGGTGTTACAATGAGATAGACCCATCTTCAAACTGGGGTTTAATGCCCAACAACATTGCAAGAGAACCCCAATAAGAAGGCATCAAAAATTTTCATGAAATGACTAAATACAGAAAAAGTCCTAAAAAATGTCTTGTGGTGGGTCCCTAACTAGACCCCCCAAAACTCACTCAGTAGAACCCTATGGAAAAAAATGTCATGGATCAACCCAAAATTGGGTAAAATGGCCGCCATAACTAGGGTTGCATGGGGTGGAACATTTCCGGGTTCCTTCCCTGTGACGTTTCTGGTATATTTCAACGGGACCCATTTTGAATACATGGATGACATCATGCGGAGGATCCCAGAATAATTCTCCACAAGTGCATGAAGGTGTGGCACAGAATGCCCGGAAACTGTATTAAACTCCAGAGGCATTACTTTGATGGAGAAAACTTGTGGTTCGAATTTGAAATATATCTTCTGTGACGCCAGTTCTGAATACGTACATGCATAAATACATAACCAGACAGTGAGTGAAGTTAGTCCTAAAGGTTTGTAAAATCACTTTCGTAACACACCACACAGTTCAGCTGAATGTGACTGATTTCTTATAGTATCTATATAGCATCTTTGCATTTCTACTCAAAACAAACAAGTGAATTCAGTTTCTGTATTTTGTGCATGGACTATTTGAAATTTCATGAGGGGATGGACGGTGTCCTCCGATTCCAAAGGTTGGTTTTGAGGATTTGTCATGAAAAAGGGCTTATTCATTGCTATTTGCAGCTTGAATTATTATTGCTTTTCTTCTCCCTGTCCTCTCCCCTTGACCGGCAAAGACTAATACTACAATAGTACTCAAAATTGCCCATATTTCCTTCGTAGATGAAGGGTCTAGGGGGATGGTAGCGGCGGAGGCCTCTCCGGCAGAATAAGAGGATAGAAGAATCTACGGCAAAGTGAGGGGTGTCACGCCGATGTGCGCACAATGACGGTAACCGGGATTCATCTTGTGAGTGGCGGATAAAAGGAACGGAGAGCGCGGGATGAGATTGGAGTGTGACGGATAGCGTGAAGCACATCAGGCGCAATATCTGGAAATCATCAACTTCAAGGCTCTTTCAGCGCCTTCACAGCGAAGTTGCTCGTTTATTTGCGCCGCATTGTGTTCAGCCAAGTAAATTCCTCCTGACAATGTTGCCCCGAGTGTCATACTTCAGCCACTTATTTCTATGTGTTGAAGAGTCACAAAGGAGACATGCTACCGCTCTCTCCAAGTCTATTTCTTGGTTGTTTGTGTTGCCTTTGTTGCAACAGAGGGAAAATAATGAAGTACAAATATTTTGTGAGCGTACCTACGAGGATTTTTCAGCTATCAGTGAAATTGTTTATTCAATGTGGTTGGTTACGAGAATGTTGAGCTAGGTCCTGTGCTAACCTAAACCAACATCTTCTGGCATTCAAAAATTATTTGTGTAACCTTAAGAAACATATAGAAGTAAAGGGTATTTTTTAGTTTAGATTTCCAAATCATGTGCTTCTTTACTTTTACTGAAGCACAGGGGTTGGTCTAAAGTCTTTTCTCACACATGTATCTGTATTTCTACTTGATTTTGAGCAATTTTGCCACCTCTGCTTTTTGATTCACTGAACTAACATGAGCGTCAACTTTCCTGACTGCTTTTCTCTGCAGACGAGATGCTCTGCGATGCGAGTCGTGTCCCATCACATCACATCTCTCGCCGTCTTGAAAAATAGGTCTCTTGCCTTTCTATCCGGTCATGGGCATTGCGGCCATGACCAAAATGAATGGGGGCCCCGGTCTGTCCTCTCACTCGGCTGACCGCTTTTGAGCGCATGAACTCCGAGTGAAAGACTGCTAATGGATATTGGATGAGGTGGAGCGCATGACTAACAGTTCAATTACGGATAGTAACATGGTGTAGACAGATCATTGGATAACGATATATTTTCAAATAATGTTACAGGAATGATGTATGGCAGCATTATTTCTACACTCGTTCCGGTTGCGTACTTACTTTAAAGGAGACATTATGCTTTTTTTGTTGCATAATTTAAAACCATATGTTCTGTAACAAGCCAGTGGAATGAAAGCTATCCCATCTGACTTCAGGCGGGAGGCAGGGTTCACCCGGGCTAGGTCGCCAATAAAAGGGCACATTAAAGACAAACAACCATCCATCTACTTTCTACACCTCTTGTCCTTATTAAAGGTGTATTCAAGGATCTTTTGTCACTGCGTCTTCCGGGTGGATTATCTTAACGATTGGTTCTCGATCCTGTCAATCAATCTGACACAACGACGTCATGGGTGCTCGTCCCTAGCTGTGCATGCGCACTTCGAGTGTTTGTAGTTTGTAACCAGTGAGTTTCAGACTCAGCAATTCATCGTTGTAGCCCCACGGCCACGGATCCCACCGCATACTTTCAAAATGGCTGAGAGCCGCAAGAGGACATCCGTCTATGAAGCGACGCCGGCTGCAGGGAAATTCTCGACATTTGATAGGCGTTTCCCCCCGACAAGCAGGAGAGCTGGTAGGATGGTCTTCCGCATGCATGGTTTTTAAGAAGTAACAAACATATGTTTTACTTCTAGGGAACCTTTTTTCTTGTGCCTATCCCACCTGACTTTGCATGAAAAACATGGGACACCATGGACTGGTTGCCAACCAAACACATTCATTTGCAATGAAAAACGACACTAGCATTGGAACACAGCAGAGATTCGACCCCGAACCTCAGCAGCTGAGTTAACCGCTAGACCACAGAGGTGCCCTATTCAAAAACTCCTACAGTAAAAAGTTTGAAGAAAAGGTAAGGCATCGAGCTCCAGCATCAGTATTCATTGTCTGCACAGTGCTTCAGTGAACACAACTTTCAAAGTTTCCCACTTTTCCTTCCCGTCCTCTTCCTCTTTCAGCGGCTCGCCGTTGCGCTCTCATTTCCATTCGTCTTCCCTTGCAAAGTTGCGCCGACACTTCATTTGCAACACCATCCGGAGGCCAGAGGCCTGGGTGCGGCGCGGAATGTGAAGTAATCCCGTGCGCTTGATTCTATCAATCCTCTTTTTCACGCCGGGTTTTGAACACCTCAATCAAACCCTCCGCTCAAGGTCGCCTTTGGAGCGTGCTTCGGCAGATGAAGTCCGCCCCCCGACAACCCCCCTGCTGTCCATGTGCTTTGAACCAGAGACATCACCCGGAGGAAGATGAGGAAAAGAGGCGGTCAGAGTTTTTGTGAGGATGTTGGGGCATTAAGTACAGCACAAGGGAGCTCAGTTGGACCAACAAGGTCATTGTCGTTAGCTTGCCCATGCCTCTTGCGCACGTGCTAGGCTAAAGCAGGTGCTAAGCTATAGTATGTGTGAATGGTTGATAGGCAGGCTCTTTCTAGTGGTACACAGACAAATCCTTGAATTAAGTGTTCAAACACAAGTCCAATACGTTTGCATTTAATCTTTTAGACATTTTTTGTTCAAATATTTAAACCAGTAATAGACCAAACCATAGCAAAGTGATAAGGCCTGTACCATATTCGACCAGGGCTCATGAAGCCTAACTTTTCCATTTGATTGGTTGAAAAAAGGTTATTTTTTCCCATTCTAACCCCCCCTCTAGCTAAAACCTTGATTGTCATTTCAGCGGTTCAGATTTGTGAAGGTCTTTTTGCAGTCTTGCAACAGTGTCCGCATGGGAATGATCACTAGAATAAAAACAGTCATAACACAACATAATACTGATTATTTTGCTGAGCCCCAAGTTACAGCTCGTGGATCCATGGACCCCAGTTTGAGACCCACTGCATTAGAGCATTCCGACCTTTTCTATCACATCGCAGCCTGACGGCATCAGATGGAGGGGGGGGGGGAACACTTGAATGGTCAGCCTTGATGCGGCGTTCAATTTGCAGCCGTCTGAGACGACTAGGCATGTGAGGTAAAAGGGGATAGGCTCTCCCTCGCCCCCGTTCTGCCTCACGGGCTGAATATCAACTGGAGCGCTGAATGGATACAATGAGCCTGCATTCTTATCCGAGACGTCTTGCACATCTTGCTTCCTTTCATCACAGTGGCGGAGCCCCCTATATGTTTTTCTCTCCCCGCCGTTGCTCATCAATAGAGAGCTCTCGGCTCATTTGGAAATCACCGGACATAGATGTTATGCCCAAGGCTCGACAGCATCCTCTCTAATACCACTGTGCCACCTCTGCAACTCACTCCCTATTAAAATCTGTGATGCTGTTTCTATGGACATCTACAAAAAAAAACTCCTCAAGCACCCTCTGTTCACCAAAGCATACATTGAGCAACACTGGCACACACACAGCGCTCTTGCTAAGCATCCTTGGGCCGCTTGAAAGATGCTATAGAAATACCTTTCTGTAGCCAGAAAACTCACAGGAAATGTAAATGAAAGATATGTACATTCTATATTTTCATTTTACAGACCCCGATCCTGCACATGATAAGCACAAGAACATAGAAGGACTGGTCCCATGGTAACTGCTGCATGCATCTTTTGAACTTGATACCATTTGTACTATCCAGTTAATGTTCTGTCCCAATGTAGCCCTTCTACATACATCTGGGACGGCTATTTCTGATTAGATGGAAAAAATCTGCCCCTGCACCATAGCGGCCCAGTCTAATTACATGCACTGAAGATCAGTTGCCAAGAAAAGAGGATGCCTTAAAGCCACAATCCCCATGAGGTCGTTGCTCACCGCTCATCTTCTCCATGCAGGTTTTGGGGCAAAATGTTCAAGCCAATCTCCGCGAGGTTAGTCTTCTCCACACTTACACGACTAACATCCCCTTAATTAGTATGAGGCTCCTCCTGAGATTTCAGCTGACGGCGGTTCGATTCTGATATTGGCCCGATCCCGGCGGACTTTGCAGGTAACCTCGTGTTTCTTGCCAACGGGGGTGGTGTTATTAGAGAGCAGTGAGGTGTGTGAACGGGGAATAAAGCGATCCGGAGAACACGTCGGTCCGGTGGGATGGGGGGGGGGGGGGGATGTAGGAATCAATGAAAGCAATCACAATGTACAATTGAATTTGTTCAGAACTGCATAAAAGACGGGTGGGGGAAGGGAATTTGTGGATTACAAAGAGATGAGGTCACTGTGTTGGAAATGAAGACAAGCGGTACAGTAGGCATGGATACAGGCGTTTACAAAGAACATTTTAGGATTCCAATGTTGCACACTACTGGCCAACACATTTGTTTGGCTCCAGCTTGACTTTTCTGGCAATCTATGTGCAGTCTCCTAGTTCAAATTAATTGTGGAAACATAATTTTGAGGCCTTGTTAATGTTATCAGATCCTCAAGGTCATTGATCATGTCGCCATTAACAGCATCACCATTATCAGACTCAGGCTAAGTAGCTCAATTGTCAGGGGCGGGAGTAAGATGTCCCACACAGCTCTGGCATGCCCTGGACTGGATTCTATCAGTCTATAATATATATATATATATATATATATATATATATATATATATATATATATATATATACATATATATATATATATATATATTTATATATATATATATATATTTATATATATATATATATATATATATATATATATATATATATATATATATATATATATATATATATATATATATATATATGGTCTTAGGAGGATAACCCTTGTGTCATTGTGTCATCGCATTTAGTAGTATCTAGTGAAAATGTTATTTCAATAGCACCTTTGGAAATATAATGGTGACATGTTTAATACTTATTTCAGGGCCTGCATATATACTGTACATATTTAGTGGTGTGTGGAATTTTTTGTTCCACACACAATTTTTTGTTTTGTTTTTGTTGAACTTGTTCATGACTATTAAACCCCCATTAGTACTTTGTGCACACATTACACCGGTTTCCATTATTACCAAATTCTGACATATAACTGCGCAAAATTATCAGATAAATTAGGCCTTTTTGGTCTAAAAATAGCTTCTTTTTTTTTTCTTTTAACGTTTTTTTTTCCCCCTCAAGAAACTCAGGGCGCTGCAAGACGACCTGACATTCTTCCCGTTCTCGGTTGGGTTTTTGATTGGGAGAACTGCCCAATAAAACCTCAATAAAGTAATCTGAATCTGACAGTCGTCTTATGTTTTAATACGTTTTAGTAAATCACAGTGTAGTATCGCTGGTAATTTATTTTTAAAACAGACCCATGTGCTACTTATGTTGTCCTTGGAACTAACTAGTATCCGCTGGCCATTGTAATGATTTTTTGGGGGATATTAATCAGCGCAAAAAGGCATCTGTGTTTGCATTATTTCGTCATCCCTTTCTCCTCTTCCTTGATTACGAAAAAAAAGTTAATTAGCGGAAATTAACTCAAGTGAGTTCATTTACTCAACTCTGCAAGCAGCCAATCATATTGTGCCCTGCGTAGATGTCCATTCCCCCCCAAAAAAGAAGAAGAAAAGAAGAGGTAATTACCAATGACAGCAAGTATTGAAACTGTGAATTTTTAAAAACACCGTAAACTGTCAAACCAGTAATGGGTCCTTGCCTAGTAGCCATAAATTAGCATTTCATACTAATGTTGTACTAATTTCACGGCCAAAATTAAGCACTAGTGTGCACGTACTGTGCATCAACAATTAAAAATATTTTTCTATGTTGTGTCTGGTGCCCTGCTGCTGAGAGCACAAAAGAGTCCATTCTTGCAATTGAATGGATGAAAACAAGTGGTATGACAAACAATTATGTCACTTCAGAAGCAACACATCCCAGGTTTGGTGACACATTCTGTCAACACGAGAGACGATTGCTTTTTCCCTACTTTCATTTACACACTCGTCCTTCACGTGGCAAATTGTTGCCCAGAAAGAGGATGGCTTCGCGGAAGCTAATTTTCCACTCCAGGAACCTCTCTGCAGAATAATAAGCTGTGCTTTTTTTTGTTGTTGTTACACGGAAATGATGATCTCCCTCACGGCACGGCGTCGCTTCGACAGTCCCGCACACTCGACGCTTGTTAGCTTGCAGGCCTGTCACCTGGCGAGGGAGCCCGCAGACAGGGAGAGGCCGCGCCGTCGGCCCACCGCCTGGCCAGGAGGTTATCAACCGTGTGTCATCATTAGCACTTCAGCTCCCTGGATGTGGTCGACACATTTCCAAGTCATGTCCAACACGGCTGGTTTCTCTTTTCAAAAGGTGTTTTGTTCTACTCTTTTTAGTTGGAAATGATCAACTCCAAAATGTCGGGACGAATATCAAAATGGGAACGAGAAATGTCCATAATGAAGACATTTTAGTTTGTCAAATTCTGTTAAGGATGCCACAAGAAAATGAAAACTGTTTCAAGAATTGAAATCTTGACTTTTCAAACTGAACATCACAGGCACTTTGTGAAAGGAGACGGTCTTCTACTACTACTATTTTTTACGCACACACAAATAACATCGACCACAAATACAATTCGCGAAGTCAAAAACAGTGAACATAACCACAGAGTACATCTTTGACGACAGTGGGTGGACCGAGAGGGGTGTAGAAGGAGAGCCACTGAAACATGGTGGAAGCTAACCCAACAACGAAAAGGTAATGACAATAAAAGCAATATCACTCATGGAAGCAGCACTTCCTACACTATTTCTCAACAAATAAATAGTCAATAAATCCTATGTAAACTAAGTCCAGTTGTAATGTGCTGGTGACGAACTGCCATTTGCCATTTCCATTTGCCATTTACCCAGCTTTGGTTATTCACCGCGGCACTTAGCCTTTCACAAGGCTACATGCTATCCAGTGCATAGCTTCTCTTCATTGACTATTGAGTCTGTGAGTGGCTCTCTGATGGAAATTAATTAGCAAGCGCTGACTTAATGCGCGGCTATTGAACGAGACAATAAGCAGAGGTTTTCCACTCACTCGCTTTTTGTTCTGTTGATGAATCTGTAAGTGAATACAAGTGGAAGGACGAAAACATCAACATTAGATGTGATTATCCCGCTGGGGATTAAAATTGCCAGTCTAATGTTTGCTATAATTATTGATTATCTACATAAAAATGCTTTTCTTTTTTGCTATGAAAAAAGGCTTGCGGCTTTTAAACCTCAGGCTATTTACTTTGCCCCTTTAAACACAACCACACACACACACACACACACACGTCCGCGCCCACACACCCTCAGCAGCAATCACGCGCACTCTCAGCAGCACCCACACATCTTCATCCGTCCAACTCACACACACCAACGTCATTAGTTAATGAAAATGTTCACGAAATAACTACAACTAAAATTGAAAAAACATTTTCATTAACGAAATAAAAAAGCCAGTAGGCTGTACCAAGAAGGAAAAGTGACTTTTGCTGTTGTTTTTATCTTGAACTTGACAAATATTGAGAATATATTATATATATATAGAAACAAAAATGTAACTAATACCAACTGTATTTAAAAAATAACAAATCCCAAACTGCTACACCCTGCCACGCACCAACCCAAATCCACACACACAGTTCACAAAGTGGCCTGGCTGTTTTTTTTTTGTATTGGAGCAACTTTATCATATCCGTGTTCAATAATCCATCAACATTTACATTCCATTAATCATTCTAGCTGTCGGAGTCAAAGTAGCGCTCCAGGAAGAGCCCTGCGGGCTTCTCGCCCCGGCCGCCCTCATTAACCACACACGCACACACACACACCCCCACACACGCACACACGCGCACACACTCACTCACGTGACTTACAGCTCAGGAAAATATTGACCGCACCACTTATTGAATGCGCTAAAGTGCATCAAATTATGTGCATTTGTGTATTTGTCAGCAACTAGCGTGTGAATTGAGTTTTGTGTGTGTGTGTGTGTGTGTGCGTGCCGAAGAAAACAAGAGGTCAAGCTTAAAAGGCTTCAATCGAAATCTAATGTTGAATGGGGGAAGTGGGTAGGCATTAAAAACATGGCACCAGTGGGGGGTGCTGGGGAGCCGACGCCGCTTACTTCCAACGCCGCGGCTAATCTCTTCTGAATTTGCCGCGGCTAATTCCCGGCGGCTCAATATGGAACTCGGAGCGCAAGTTTGCCTTCACTGGATGCGTACGTGACGGATCACAAACGCGACGCCGTGTCGTCTCCCCGACGGAGAGTCACTTCGCGCTGAAATGTTCACACGCTTGTTATCTTCACAAGAAGACTGCCTGCTCGCTCACACACACATGCACGCACACACATGAAAATGCAGCCTATGGTTGCTGTTTTTTTTTCTTTCCCTGAGCCATAATCTTTTCTTTCTCACATGCTGGTGGAGGGGTGGGGGGGGGCACTCTTCTCTTTGGCCTACTGGAAATTACGCTTTCAACGTCAAATGCGAGAGCCACTACTGGAAAATATCACATTATGGAGATTACACTAAGTGTGGTCACTGTGTACATAGTTGACAAAAAACGAGCTACTCTCATAGAGCTGCTTAAAAAAAATAATAATGTTGCCAATAGGGTTGAGATCAGGGGATGGGAGTTTTTCTCCCTATGTATCCATTAGGGGTGCACCGATCGATCAGCCGGCCGGCTTTCCAAAAATCATCAAAATTCAGGTTAAAGAACGACATTAGTTGGGTTTCCATCCTCCCATTTTTATTCAAATTTTCAAGAAATGGAATGGAAACGCTAGAAATTCCAAAAAAGGCCCAACATTTTCAAAAACGTTTTTACACTTAGAGGGGATGGATTTTGAAGCGTATCGAAAAAGGGAAAATTAGAATTTTAGTGATGGAAACCGGTTTTGCGAATAACCGCTGGCATGACCGGATACACGTCACACGTTTTGACCGGATATTACGTCACACGTACGTTTGTAGTCCCAAATCAATGTCGGACGATAAAGTAAGGTATGTTTGGGAGGGACGACGAAACTGAAATATTTTTGGAATTAATTAAAGAAGCGAATATTAATGCTATTTTAGATGGAAAACAGCAAAGAAACGCTACAGTTTATCAAGAATTACAAAAGAAAACTCATACGACGTCATCGTACGGCGCACTCGCTTCCTGGTCTTCTTCTTCTTTTAAATTACTGGTGGATCCCATCTCTATGGTGTATACCGCCACCTATAGCAGCGGAGACCCCTCTCAATATTTGCAAAAGAAGAACAGATGGAAACGGGCATGAGTTGCATGTTCGTTTTGCGCATTTTAAGTAAATTCGCTTAAAAAATTCTAAACAGTTGGATGGAAACCTGACTATTGACAGTGATTCTTTTGCATGTCACTAGAGGGAGCCTGCATACCACTGGTAGACTGGAGAATTACTGCTCTAAGATGCTAGTTGTAAGTTTATCAAGTTCTGTTATTTGTCACATATGAGCAAGGGTGATGCAGGATATCGTCGCTCATTAAAAATGTCAGAATTGTGTTTTAATATTACCCTGCAGGAAAGCTGCGAAATCCAAACTTTGCACCAATCAAGGTGAGACAGTTACAGCTTCCGTTCGATGACAAGAATAGAATAGTGAATCACGACGTAACATGACGGCAAGACAAGAGACTCAGTTATGAATCTCCGTTGTTATCAAGATGTTTCACACCACCCTCGCCCTCTGTAATTAAACACCACCTGCTTTATTCTTGTCAAGACGTTAACACAAATCTTACAGCTGCCAGCTCTGCATGGCCTGCGAAAATTGATTGCCATTTTTACATTGCTTCCTTATAACACCTTTTGTAGTCCTTCAAGTGAGGTAACGTCGTTGGTGGTGCTAATATTTGGTAATATGTGTATGGTCTCATTTTATTGTATCGTAGTTTTATGCATATACCGCAAACCACTCTTTATATTTAGTTAGGAATATCTTTACCAGATAAAAATGCACAAAACGCATCCTGTTTTTCCCCCCCACCACCAGCGCTTATTGGTTTCGTCCTGCCTAAACAACGCCTGATTGGTCCGATCGGCTGCAAACGTATCAGCGGGAGCGGTACAAGATATTCTATGGAGTTTGTGGACTCACAAATATCGCGAGAATCCATCTTGCTGGCAAGGTTAGCCAAGGCTAAATACTCCTCCGCTAACATGGCGCCTTAGAAGGCGCATGTTTGTTTTACTGCCATCCAAGTTGACAGCCATCAGCCGTCACAGGTGAATCCAAAGAAGGGATGCATCTCGCCGAGGCTTTTTATTCTCCACACCTCTCATTTCGGGAAAGGCTTGAGTGCGCTGACTGAGTGTAGTAATCTGCAGCGTGTAATGAAAAGTCATAGCCCTTCCCTGCTTTTTGCTAGGAGGCCCCATTAGAAGACTCATTGATTGAAATGCTTTTGCCTGTTAATGCAGGAGGGGGAGGCTAGTGAACACCCACTCGATGCTATGCCAGAATTAAGCTGTGTACTTCGTAAAATATCTTTCCCAAGCCAAAGAACTTGCGGCTCAGAATGAACTTCCCAACACTATAAGGTGGGATGTTGAGGGGGGTGCGGGTGCGGGGGGTGTCTATTAGTAAGTTCATTTAATGAGCAAACCTAGCCACTCGTGCACCTTGAAATTGTATTTGTTAAACCTGGATCATCAATCAGCAGCAGGAGTGCTTTGAATTGAATTCCCAAGGGCAGGTCGCGGTAGATCCGCAATCATGGTGGACCACAGACCCTTCATATGACGACAAGGTCGGACCATCAGTTTTAAAGGGAGAAGACATGCACATGGTTATGTGTAGTATACGTCTCAGGTGGCTTTTGCCGTCATGAATGAGGAGGAATTGATTGCACATACTTTGCCAGTGCAACGCCTTTACAAATACAATACAGCTCTCAAGTCAAGATCTCTCTTTTCCCCTTCATTATGCATGCCCACATGATCCTGTCTGGACATGAATGCCAAGCAGACACTAAATGGCCTCCGACCCGGACAAAGAGGCAAGATGTAATCTTTCCCGCCACAGACACGCTTTTATTTTCTCCCGGAGGTTATCACAGCTGCTAAGGGGGCTTTGATCATACACCTCAAATTCAATTAAAGCCCAATCAGATCCCCCTCTGACGTTGACTTGAGAGCCAGTTTGAGAGCTTCATTCTCATTTAGAGAAGCCAGGATCCAGTTTTGCGGTCTAGAATATCTTGAATTGGCCTTGATAGTTGTTGCTGACATCATGGCACTATTAGTGTTTCTGATTTGGCTTTTGTTGTGCTGACTGTTTTCTCATCCTTTAGTAACCCAAACTAGTCGAGACAGAGTGGTGCCCCACAGAGCGTAGGTTCTGTTCAAGGTACAAGAGATTTCACCCAAATGAGTTCCAATCTGGAGTAGATGGGTAACACACAATTTCTAAACTTCTTAGCCTACACTGTCTAATCTTTGCTAATTATTTTGTCTGTCAATATCACTAACATCTATTCCATGACTATCTTCTTCCTTAGAAGGAGTTTCTCCTTGAATCCGTTGCCAAATGTTCGTTCATGAGGAGCTAAGTGTTTTTGTTGTTTATGAGGAGTGTCATCCTTGACCTGCTCAATCTGTAAAGTGCCTTGAGATAATTTTGCTTGTGAATAAAATTTAATTGACTTGAATATGTCTTTAGAGAAAGTAAAAACGACACATTTTGACTTGACAGTAAAGTCCAAATCACAAGACGTGCCTTATTAGATTTATGATTAGATCACAGTGAATTACCTGAATAAAGTGCTCTTACACTTCTTAAGTGCTTTTACTCCTACAGGATGTCGACATTGTTTCCCCCCCCACCCCCCCCCCCCCCCCTCTGCTAAAAAGGCTGCTTCCTTTAGTGTGAAACAATAAAACCTATCCTTTGGTTACTGCTCATTTATGTACCTCTTGTATTGGACATTTTGACTAGGACAAACTAACATTCGGGCAAGTTTTGTGGACTGCCAACCTGACTGTTGCTGTCATTCCTGAATGATTCATGCTGGGTGGGGGTGGGGGTGGGTGGGGAGTTCAGAACTAGCAAATATCACATGGTATCATTTCAGCAAACAGAGGCAAGAGATATTCATAGCTCTTATTTGACTCTTGACCTTTTCACAGACTTTGTTCTGATTCAGCCCAGCTACAACAGTCAGCATAGACCAATAAAATATGATGGACAAAGCCTTGATCAAACAGCAGTGGGGAAGGGAGAATGGAGGTAAAACAGTCACAGTGGCAAGCACTTGGAGAGTAAAAATAGCTTGTAATAGCCTCAGGTAAGTTGACTGTCTGAAACTCCCCAAACTGATTTTAGGTAACGGCACCGAGCGTGGGTGTGAAAATGGCCCTGAGAGATGCTAAGCTGCTTTTAGAGAGGCAGCAGAAAGGATGCGGCGGAAACAAACCGAGCGGCAAGATCGGTGAACAGTTTGTATGCCTTCAGAAGTCATCTTAATGGAACAACAAAGGAACTTAAATTGATGGAATTTAGTAAAACAGGAGAAGATTTAATCCGTCCAAACGCTTCAATTCAGTGGCTGGACCAACATTTAGTACTTTTGCCAGAAGAATTTGTCCTACTTCTCTGTCCAACCATCATCTGTCAATCAGTATTATGATGGGTCAGGATGTGTCATGGCTCCTGCAACAATCACAGCAGGAACCCGCCATTTTGCCCACCCTGACATAATCCTTTCACACTGTGCCGCAGCGACTGAGTGACAAGAGGGACGACCTCAAACTAAAACCGCAGCAAGGATCAATAGCCGTGTCTTGCGCTTTAAGATTTCACCAAGTCAACCACAAACTACAATTCACATTTGCTGAATTCACACCTGCTCACTAGTGGGGTCTTGGTCCCTATCACAAGAGTCCACAAAACTGGAAAAAAGTGCAGTAAGGGGTGTTTTTCTTCAACCTGCTGATTGGACTCTTAAGCCTTGGCAGTGCGCGATCAACCTCTACCTGCTGTGATAAACATCGGCCTTGTGGTACAGTCACATCTTGCAGGTTGATCCCGCTGTTTCACAACAGGCAGGAGATACTGTAAGCAGAAAGACATGTGTCTTTTTCCCCTCTCAGCAAGACAGACAGCACAGGTCAGCCCCAGAAGCTGCTTTATGCCTCTACGCCCGAGTCTTGTATTGCACGAGCAGACGTTTGACATTTACATTTATCACCAAGTGGGGTTAATTAAACCCAGCCATCCACCATCTCAATTAAACAATGGCAAATAAGACCGAATATTTATCTGCAGAGGATAGCGCTGCTGGGATGGAGGGCACTCCAGAGGCTGAATTAGAAACCAAAGTGTCAATGACGTATCTAAACAAAGTGCAGGGAAGAACAGACAGCCAAGTAATTAGGGATCTTGCCATGCTCCTCAAGCATCCATGACAAGTCTGTCAATATTGCTGGAATCTTCAATTTCCCATCATACAGCAGCCGGCAAAGCAAAGCAAAAAATGAATAAAAATCCAGAGTGTGACGGCTTGCAACTTGATAACTCTCAAGTTGGAGCACTCGTAAGTCAAGGCCTAATAATTATTTTTAATTTTTTTTTAAATAAAACTTCCCAATCATGTTACAGAGGCTCATGGGAAGACTTGGGTCAGCCTTAGTCAAAGCGACAAGCTTCAATCAATTCTTCACATGGGCAAACTACTGCTGACCGACAGATGGCTGGCACATTGGGGAGAAACCTGAGTAAATGAGCGGGCCACACGATGAATGCAGATGCACCCACGACGGTGGGTTACGGGCCAGAGTGAGACCATCAATGCAAATGGTGCTATGTGGTGTGTTTCAAGGTGCGGCATCGGTTCACCTTGAAGCTGAACCACCATGGCGAGGGCAGGAGGCATACAGTACATGCCAACCTTGCTTTTCTCGCACACTCATTCACTTTCACTCAAACTCTCAGATTCTCTCACTTAATTCCACTCTTTCATTCACACTCGTCAATCCAAACACGATCAAAAACTCACTGACTTTCCGACCTCACTCACAAACTTTAAGTCCAACCCTTTCACATTTTCACTCTCACATGTGCACACACCACGGAGTATCCTAAGAATCCTGCCTTGTAAAGTAATGTAGTATTGACAGATATATTCCCACAGCACACGCATCTGTCAAGATCAAATTTGAAATTGCAAAAAAAGGTACACCTTGCTTAATATCAACCTCCAACATATGCTGTACGTTTCAAATCATTTTGATTCATGTGTTGAATGCTGAAAAATAAAGATCTACCCTCAAGTCTTGAGAAAATTAACCTGATGATGTTTGTGTCAGCTGCCACTTGTAGCCCTCACACTAGCCTCAACGTCTCCAAATCTCCTACATAACAAGTGCAAAGAATTATCACTGGCTCAAAAGATTTCTGGAATTGCTCCCATCTTGCACACACGTCACAGATGTTGTTTCTTTCTCAGCGTGGCTGCATGCCAGATTCTGGTGCGGCTTGCCATTAGCAATAGAGCTGACTGTGTAGACTTTGGGCTTTGTTCGTGTGCACAGAATACTGCAGACAAAGACATTTTTTGTGTCGTCGTTCTGACAAGTTGTACTTTCGAGATAAGCCATCTTGGATTTTATCCTGGCAAAAAGGAAACAGTGTCTGTAAAATGGCCATTTTTACGGAAATCAGTCAGTCCTGCAAAGATTCTGAAGTATCAGTCAGATGGTAGATTCTTTTGTCGCAGTCTCTTGTCTCTACTTTGGAAGTTGTTCTGCTCTGAGGTCAACTTCCGATTAACTAATGTGATGTATCCCTGCTGCCAGGTTGCATTACCGCTTGCATTGTTCTCCCGCTCCACTCACACGGGCAGCGCCTTTGCCTTCAATTACTCCCCCAACTTTTCATTTTAATTGAACGGGCGGGCAGATTAGCGGTGGGACAACTTAAATAATGAAAGAAAACCTAAGGTGTCCTGAAACATTGCGTCTGGTGCGAATCTGACCCCCCTGATGCCAGCTCTCGACCTGTCACCCCCCGTTGTTCGATAAGCAATCGCAGGGAGGGTGGGAAAGGGGGGGGGGGGGGTATAAATGAGGCGAGTCGCGCGGTGCAGTTTGTTTCTGTTTGCTAGACAGGTTCGATTCTCGGGAAGACATGGCCCACAAAACCAGACACCTGGGGCTGGTGGCTGGATAAAAACTAATTATAGCGGTGTTAAAAGGCAAGCTCAATGAGGCTCGGAGAAGACTGAGGAGGGTACCCTTTTGAAATGAAGGCAAAAACAGAACAAAACAACAATGAAGACTGATGTTTAAGAGAGACATGTATTTTTTAAACTATTTAAAATAGTACCAATGTATCCGCATAACATATCTGTAGCAGCTCTTCACACCTTGCGCAAAGTGGCAAATTAAACCTCCTAAACAACCCCTCTAAGGGATTAATTTGCAGAGGCAACTTTATCACCAAGGCATTAAATTACACTTGTTAATCACCAGAAAAAATAAACTCCCATGCCAACAGCCTAGGTCAACATAACAATATTGTCAAAAGCTAACATTGAATCTGACATTTTAAGTCTCGACCTTTGTGCTGCCTAACTGCAAAGCTATTACCGCCATGGTTTTGAAAAAGCAGGACAGAAGTGCAGAATGACTTTTGTAACAGGGTTTTTACAGGCCTGAGTATAGAATCAATCCAACAAGTGGTCCATAATACTGCTGTTCCAATTCTTATTTGTACCAAGACCACATCATACCTGTCTTAAAAAAAAAGGGAGACTTTCAGATTCCACAGGTTACTGGGTGACAGCCAGTGTTTCTAGAACCAGAACTAAATAAACGTAAGCTGCGATTGGTTTCCATTGTATCTTCCACAACTGATCACTGGCGATCCTGCTTAAAAAACATTTAAATCTGGCCTGAAAACTTTGTTTACTGCTTCTTTTTAATACATCAAAAATAGTATTTATTTTCAACATCATGGCTTTCATTATGAGACTTTTTATGTTTTGTCATTGTTCTGTTTTCTTTCATCTTTTCATTTATCTTGCTTTTATGCTAGTATTTTATCTGGACTTTTATCATTTAATTTAACCTTGTTTGTAATCATTCTTTCTTTGCGGCTGGAAGGCAGTATGGACTTGCCTTGTGTATGAATGGCGCTAAAGAAATTAAATTGCCTCACCTTGACTAATACAATAATAGCCAAACCATGTAATTATAATGTAGCAGCGCAGATACAACAAAGTAACTCTCTTACCTCATGCAATGCAAATGATCTTCAAACTTAGCATTTCCTTACACAAACTGGCTGTGGATAATAGCAATAATCTACAATGTGCCTTTGTTAGCTGGTAGACAACAATGTCTCATATGCAACAGTTTGATCAATGACCATCATTGATTACATGTGCATGCCAAAGCCTTTGAGGATCTGTACTTTGACCCCATCCAAAGAAAACTCATGCTCATTTCATTTCAGACTCTCAAATGTCTGCATAGGTCCAAAGTGGACAGATATCCATCAGATCATTAAGTCAATCATTGACATCGAGCCGATCTATATCTAGAGGACACCGGAAAGACTTAATAGAAGCCTAACAATGGGTATATGGCAATCAAATTAAGGCATTAGGGAGAGCCGGTGTGGCACAAACATGTTATGAGAGACGGCCAACATCTGGCGCAACGGATCTCATCCTCTGGCCGTCACTCATTCCTTGAACGTGCAACACAAACTGCACCACTTGCGCTACTAATCTGAGCCCCAATTCCCACGTATCCTCTGGCTTAATGGACTCTGTGGAGTATTAAGACTTTTTTTAACTTTCCCCCACTTATTAATAGTACACGTTAATGTTTCTCCTGTAAGTGCGGAGCATATGCTCTCTGGTCGTTTGCTAAGTAGCTTTACGAGGGATTTTCAGGAACCGCTTTGGTTGGTCATTTTCAATGATGATATTTTTTGCAAAATTTGTCAACATAGTGTCTCATCGGGGGGTGCTGTTTGCTGCAGTTCATAAACAAGCAGAGGTGGGGAACTCGAGTCAGACTTATGTTGACAAATTTAGGACTTTTTTATCTAAAACTTATGAAAAACGACTTGATTTTGGTATTTATGAGACTCGACTTGAGCCGTCTTAAGTATGTGTACATTTAAACATGTTCCAAGGAGTTTTTGTTTTGGAATGAATTCATCACATTTAACTTACTGATAGCTGACCATAGAACGTGCTTCAGGTCAGTTGTGTTCTATTGACATTAAGATATGAAATTAATAGACAATACAGGTTGCTGGATTGTGAATGCGTTAGCTAACTAACCAAATATGAGAAGCTGAGTGTAAAGTAACAACTGTGAGATTATATATCGTGACTAAACAGGATTGCAAATTGGGACTATCTTGAAATCTAAAGGTCAAACCTGAGATTTAATAATGCAATTGAACCATACTTTATGTGACTTCCCAGTCTACAGGTACAACCGTCTTACATCCTTGTTTTAAGGATGTGATATAGGTTCTCAATAGGGTTGGGGTCAGGGGATGATGATTATGATGGCCACATGGTGGGTTTTTCTCCTTCTAGTCTACAGCCAAAGTGCCTTTAGTGTCAACGGTACTTTTAGCAGTGTGGAACAACATAAATCCCACAATGCTTTGAAACACAGTGCATAAATGTTCTTGTCTTGATATTTGAATGTGTGATAGTGCGGGAGAAGCAACATGAGAGGGTGAAAAGGTGCTCCCAACTCTCTCCGACAAAAATGAGAGCTGCCCCTGAACTAAATCGAGGGGATTGAAAGTGGATTGAATGCATTTTCTCGCATGCCGGCAGCTTGGCAGTATTGATGAGAGGTGGGCATGGGGGATGTGGGGAGGGGGAGACTGGTTTAAAGGAGAATGAAGAAAATAAGCGTGGCGGGAGAGAGAAAAAGAGCAGTGGTGCGTTACTGGCTGACCACTGGATCTTTCCAAGCGCCACCTCCTTCCACCGCTACTGACACGAGGGTCTCATTTTCGCCTCGCCAATAAAAGTGTTCTGGTGCAGGGGCCAAGCTCCACTGAGCGCAAACCCCCCACCCCACCCCAACATCTTGCGACACCGTCAACACTAGTGCACAGACAGAATAGCAAAAAGGCAGGCTAATTCCCGGACGACGGGAGCAAAAGTGCAACGGGTTCCCAGGGGTTAAAATGCCTTAATCTTTTTATCCTGTGCTGCAAAGGACTATTCACAGATTTGATACACTCAGGCTAAATCCTTAAGTGGCATGCCTGGGCAGGACCACATGAGTACGTAGCAACATGCAGTTTAAGGATTATAATCTGCATCACAGCACTTTCCTTCCACTTCCTGGCAAAATGAAGTTGACGGGTAAAAGCAGCAAGGTGGCAATGGGTCACACAGCAGCTTGTCGATAGGAGAAAAAAAACCATCAGCTTGCATATTTACCGTCGCCTCTTCTCTGCTCTTTCTCGAGTTCTCCAGCATATTTATGTGCATCTTAAGCAGCCCCAGTTCTCTAATGAGGCGCGATCACTGTGTTAAACTGCTAATTAAAATCAGATATTAAAGCCTACTACCCATAATCCCTCCTGGCTTGTGCTACAAACACCAGGCTGGCTGTCGCTTGGTGCGACGTGGCAACAAGTGGCTCCCTCGTAAAGCCAGTTCATCCCATCAGTACTCATTTTAAAGCAACAATACGATGCGCCCATGCGGGCAGACACGCGCTCGAGACATATGGTGCGTGTCGGCGTAGCGTCATTCCAAGAGTGAGCTTGTAATTTGGATGAAATGGGGACGGAGTGTCAGAGAATACGCCTGATCGCGCCATCAATTAGTGATCGGGCTTTCACAGAACAGCTGGCGGGCCCTAATGAAGCGTGCGCTAATGATCGGCCATGCAAAATTGATGAGTAATTCATCTCAAGACGTGTAATGAATTTGGGATTATTAAATGTACCCTTAACAGGCCAGTGTATAGAACTTGGTGGACTATTCTGTCCTGTCACATGCTGATTCCAATCATGATTTTGTCCTATCGTTTCAACATTTTGCAATATATGCTTTTCTTAGCACATGAAAGCCTTCTTATTACATGATGATTTGAACAATTTAGTCATCATTAACTATCATGTGCAGCTCCAACTTCACAAAGAAATACTACAGAAAGTGCAGCTGCTGATCAATGTCCTTCCAAGGATGAAATGACCAAGGTCCAAAAAGGTTAGAAAGCTCAGCTGCAGAGTACACCATAAGTGTGAGAAGGTCACAGATCTGCAATTTATACTTCCAAGTTTCAAGCAAGTCCCAAGTTACTGCGGCAAAGAATCACGTCAAGTCCAGTCCCCACTAAATTTTACTCTCTTGGCTTAGGCAAGTCATTTTGATGCGAATGATGTGATTTACTCCCACCTCACTTAAGTTGTCATTAAAATCGGAGGCACCGTTCAAACTTTTGCAGGTCTTGAGAGGAGAAATGGTTTTCCCCACCAATTTCCAATTAATATTCTTTGCCTTGAAGCCGTCGAGCCCTGCGCGACCTTCTGTCTCCTCTGCTTTGGGCGAGGGCACGCCTGCAAACATCTCAAAGTCTCCACAGTGGAGAACGGGGGCAGAACTCTGAACCCGGCGCTGCTACTTCATTAGCCTTCGTACATATCGGCATCTGGTCTATCGTGAACCCTCGTGCCACAAAGGCGCAAGTGGGAAATAACCGGCTCATTAGATGGCGCGGGATTAGCCGGAGTTCACAGGGCGCTTTGAATCATTCCGTTCTCGTTGGGTCGGAAGAGAAATGTCAAGGAATGACAAAAAGTACTCCACACTCTGTACTCAAGTACACGTACAGATACTAAAAAAGGACTCGGTAAATGTAGAAGTAGTGATTGGGATAAAATTGGACCCATTGCTGCTCACTGTCATACTATTACACACTCAATATTACACTCTCTCACACTAATCATACTCATGCATAATTTCACTCGTTCACTCACTCTCACACTACTGTGCACTCTTAAGCTCTCCCTATCTCACGCTCACGCATTCACCCACTCTCTCCCTTTCTCTCACACTCACTCTGTCTCTTACTATTATAACTTAGACACTCTTTTACTCTCCATCTCACACACTCACTTCCTCTGTTACTCCCACTCACAGCCTCTCTCACAAACACATTATACACTCATGCACTCACACAGTCCTACAATCTCACTGTTATACACTTTCATTCACTCTTTCACAGTCATTCACTCTTACTCTCTCACTCAGAGCCTTTCACACAAACACTCACTCAATAAATGTTACACACTCACTCATACAGAATCCTAGTCTCATTCACTCACTGTTACTCTCACAGCCTTTCTCACAGTACACTCAATGTTTCACACTCACTCACACAAAAGCTCTTGTCACTCATACACTCTCACAACCTGTCACATGCTCACTCACTCGCTATCTCACACTCCACGCACAATACACACAATTGTTAGCATTTCATTTCTTGTTTAATTTTGAATACTGCTGTGTTGATAATCTAGTTATTGCTTCACACTGTTCATCCAACCCTAAAGTAATACGTGCAGGATGGAATCAAAAACTTGATGTTTGTCTTGCCCACTGAAAAACAGCTGTCATCCACTGTGTAGTGCTCTATGTTCCACCGAGTCCGTATGCACATTATGAAACGAAAATCGGCTAATTAACAGTCTCTCTACTCCTCAGAGTGGCCCTTTGATCGCGTCCTCGCACGCAGGTTTCTCTGGACGGCAAAAGGAATTTTAACTTTAAAAAAAAAAATGGACGTTCTCTATTATGATCAGGGGTAAGAAGAAAAAAATACTTGAGATGAAGAGAGAAGACTGGCACAGAAAGGCAGACTTGTCTCTGTTCCCTCAGGCCAGCGGCGTGGGCACTGACTCTATTTGACACGGAGAAGGACGGCAGAGGATAGCGGAGACGTCAGAGCTCCTCGATGCCCGCAGGGGGCTCCGTTAATGCGAGTCATGGCCGGGACGGGGTGAGCGGGCGGGGCTGAGTCACGTCGCCCTCGAAACGTTCATTTGCTTGGCAGAGTTCGAGTGGCTGTGACTTTCTGGCGCCCCGACCCCTTTGGGAGTAGCCAACATTGTCAGATAAAAATACAAAAAGTGCCCAAGTTTGATTAGACACGAACACGACCGTTTCAGAAGTTGAAGGGCATGAACCTGAGGATCCCTGACAAGTTCTCAGTCAGTGCTTTGAATGGAAACCACCGCCACTGTGTCAAATGGGAATTCGAATCACTGCATTTCGTAGCTGGGCATTCACAGTTTTTTATTTATTTATTCATTTTTAACCAGTGCACTTATTTGTTTGCCTGTATAATGTCACATCATCTTATGCTAGCGTGATATTTAGGCTAGTAGGCCTATGCTAGGCTAATTCCATTTATGAGCCTCACAGTTTTTTGTTTTTTTTTAAACTTTACTGAACACAATCACAATACACTTATGGAACATGTGTTCATGATTTCTTAGTGCCGCATGGAATTGCAGTCTTAGTTTTAAGTGCTTTACCGCCATCTTGTGACATCTATAGGCAATTAACAAACCCTTTTAGCGCAAAGACATAGCTTAGCGTTTAGCATCGCAAAGTCACCTCAATTTAGTTGCTTCGAAAGACAAGGTTACTTCCGCTCACCGTGACGTCTAACAATGGTAAGTAACTCTGAGCCTCTACAATGTTGTGAAATCGTCATTTTTTTTTACAGGTTATTCCCAGGGACCTGAAGCAAGGGTTTTATACAACAATACTAATATGACAATAGTGTATAATGAATAAACAATTTTTCTTTTTCTGAAATTCACATTGCGTGGAACAGCAAAACATTTTCTTGTCTATGAATATGGCTTAATTTATTGTGCAGGCCTCGAGAGACAAAATCAAAACCCAGGAATCCATTGTAAAACAAACAAATATTACTGATGTAAATATTTTAGACTACATTCATTTATTTTAAACCTTATCGGCCACTCTTCCTGGCTGACGTATGGCATAGCGTGCCATAATTCATTTCCGTTTCGATCACTCCAAGCACTTAATTCCGGTGTTAAATGAGGTACCTGTATTAGTCTTTAGTTTGCTTAGCAATTAGCATGGCTCATCCGACTTTCCTTGTCATCCCTTCGTGAGAACAACACCTAGCAGAACAGAAGTGTAGCATATTTGCCGTCGCGGAGGTGATGATAACTCACTTAGGAGCAGCTCCACATTGTGTTTAGCCACAGCAGTATCCAGCCGAAGCACATTGCTGCTTGTAGCTAGCTGGTGAAGCGTAAGCAGGTTGAGGTTGTTGTCCAGGTTGTTCTTCAAACTCCCCTATACAGTTTGAAAGTGTACAGTGTGGTGTATTTACATTTCAATCTAATAATATAGGTAATTATGAACATTCTGCATTACAGCTTGGTCCCTATCCCCCTCGAATTACATCAAAGCATCGATTTGATTGGATACCAAGCAGGCGTAAATGCAATTGCCGAAGGGAAAATGGCCACGAGGCAGCGGAATTAGCGGGCTGCAAGAGGCCAACTGAGGCACATCATTAACGGCTAACAGCCAAAACATGCAAAAGCATCTGTTGGATCTCATATGCATCTTTGATTTGTCCCCCTCTAACATTCAACACACAAACACACGCAAACATTCTTTCGACTGCGACGGCGAATAGCCTGAATCTGGTAAGCCGCTCGGGAGGGACAGGAGTAAAGCCGTTGGGTTATGCACTCCACACAATGGCCCTATTTACCGACGCACCTGAATCTGAGAGCTCGGTGCGAGCGTGGGAGGACTGTAGGATTTCAGACCAATCACACGCTGTCCTTCGCACTGCTGGCAATAACGGTGCGGCGGGAAAAGTGGATGATGGCAATTCTGGGGATGAGAGAAAATCAGCCCCCCGTTTTGGATCGAATATTGTGTGAAAACATCCCATGTAGGAGAAAGGGTTGGCTTGCATCACATGAATACCAAGCAGGTGCCAAGGACGCTGTGAATATGTGAACAGTTTGTCTCAAGCGGGTTGCACTCTCACACTTTCCCTCCCACTCTCACATTCTTAATCGGGCGATACTCTCACTCACATATTCTTACATCCTCTCTGTCACAAACATACACACTTTCTATCTCTCTCGCACAAAGCCCACAATCAACACCCACATCCTCTCACACTTTTAATCTCTCAAAATCTTACTCAAGTCTCACTCAAATATTCTCACACCCTCTCCGTCACAAACACGTACACACTTACTATCTCTCTCACAATCTTACTCAACTCAACAATATTTCAAGATGATCAAAAATCCAAACTGAAAACCTGTTTTAAAACTGCTGTTTGGTTGGTGTTGGATTTAACTTTGCTTCATCTTTCCTTCCTTTGATCCTTGCTCTGGTCTCCTGACAACTTCACGACTCTGGCGGGACTCTTAAGTATTCGATTAAGATAAAGGGTCTTGGATTTATAACAGGTTTCAGGTGAATTAAAGAGCACAATAATACTTATCTCTCTCTCTCTCAAATTGGCAACACTCACGCTCACTCTTGCTCTCATTCCCAATACTTACTCACACACTTTCACTCACTGCAAACACACGTGTACACACACACACACAGACACACTCACACGCTCATCTTATTCGCTCTCACATCCACATTCACTCTCACATTCTCACCGTCACACTCACTGGCTCTCACTCTCACACTGCATTTCTTGCTCTCCGTGCATGCGCAACAGTCTGGCTGGCCCCCACGCAGCAACAAACCATTTCCGCCGTGGCAAACCCCATTGGAGTTTCTCGGCGAGCGGATTGAGTGCCCGCCTTCTCAAAAATCAGCGGGGAGGCTTTTTGATAGGTGCCTCAAGAACAAAACGAGGCTCCGTTTGCCTATAAAGTGGCATTTCCCTATCAAAGAGAAAGGCCATAATCCAGATTTATACACTAAATCCTGTGTACACTGACATAATGCCCCCTAAGCTGCCTAATTCCTTCCAGAGCCCTCCATGGTTCCACCACTCTCGCACTTAATCAGTACGTCTCCACTTCAACCTCGTCACTTTGTGTTGTTTTTTTCCCCCACTTTGGCTCCCTCTTTGCCTCCCAGCATATTTTTTTTCCAGTATCTGTGGCTCCCATCACAACAATAACAACATCCTGTAGTATACCAAACAAGCATCCATGAGCTGATGGTTGCTAGGATACCCCCCCGGATATTGCGATTGGTTCTCATCAAGCACAGGATTTGCGTTTAATCCGGGCTATGTAATTGGTCTCTTTAACTCCTTGTGACAAGGGTGCATTTTGCGGTACCAAAAAGTGGGATACAAATACAAATAAGGTGTGTGATTTACTGGGAATAATGTCTGTGCATGAAAAAGAGGCAACCTGACATCTCTCTCCGACAATTTAATGCATGATTTATGTTGTATGGGTTATGGCTTGGCACGTAGGAAGCCACCGTGAGCGTTGCATTAAATATTTTCTGACTCACAATGGCCTTGGGAACACATCAACCTTACCAACAGTCAAAACTAAAACTCACTGTTTGCATCAACCATTCAGAGTATTTTCTCAGTATCGTGAATCGTGATTTTCAGAATTTAGGTTTACATTTCACAGCGATTGATTTTTCTACTTTCATTTTCAACATTTCATTGTTGCTGTTCTGATGATATATACCAGTCTTTGAGTAGCTCTCAGAAAAATACCTTTTGAGATAAAATTTCTGTTCACATTCTTACTGATGAAATCTGCATTTAGAACTTCTCCCACAGTTATTTTATACTTACTGGTACAACCGTACGTCACACACTGTGGTATTTTCGTTGTAGAGGAAGAAAATAACGTAAAAAGTACACAGCGGAAAAGTCAATTTATGTGTTCAATTTAGAGTCAGAGTCTGACCGTGGTCTTTTTTTGAAGATTTGAGCCAGGAAAGCATGGTAGAGTTTTCATTTCATTTTCTTAACTCAAGAATATATGTAAGTCTGTGGATGAGCGGCGCTCGGCTGATATATATATTCCCTTTACCCTCCAAATTGATGCAAATGTATTCTACTCCAAATACTTCTAATTCTACTCCAAACTGCATATTTTTGGGAGGAAAACTAATCCACTGGTTTGTTGTTAATTCAGTGTGTTTGGTTATAAGAAAGCACAAATACTAGGAGGGATTACTGGATTGCATGTGCCGGGAAAAAACTGGGTGAAAACAAAATCTTGATAAGCTCCTACTTGTTTGCATTAAATTTCAAACATAGGGTTGCTGTTAGCATAGCCACTTCCACATGCTAATGACGAAAGTGCGAGGCCTACAACGCTAGTCGACGCTCGCGTATGATTAATGCGCCCCACGACGTCTTGATTAATATAACCGAGAGAGCGTGTGACAGAGGCGATGATGGCCACCACTCCTAAATTGGAATGAGCAAATTGCGTGTCACCAACAGGGGCCTCCATTATCTTCCGAACAAAAGCCAAATGGCTCGGCACGTGAGCGTCGCGCGCGGTCATTAAATCTTGATGGGCAGTTTGAGAGTGCGCTTAACGACCTTAAGAGGGCTCGATGATTAATTTATCAAACATCATGCTAGACCCTTTGACAACAGTGGAAAAACATTATTAAGCATATGCTGTTTTCACTCTGACTTGTGATTGGCTGGCCACCCCCTCCAGGGTGTACTAATCAGGATTCTTTATTTATATATATATGTATATATTTATTTATTTATTTATTCAGACTGATACGAGTGGTCACCGATACAAGTACCGATACCCCTCGTATCCTCTCCCAAAAAAAAAGGAAATCATTTCCTATGAATCTCAATATAGAATTGTTTTTGTTGCATGAAATTGATGGCAATTTTATATTGTTCCAACTTTTAATTAAAATGGTCAGCCTCGCGAGATACTTGGTATTGGTACTCACCCATTCCTATTTTTTTTATACCTTTTTAAAAAAAAAACACACACACACAAAAACAATAATTGGCTCTCTAAGTACCACAAAAATGACCACATTAAAATACAGGCACGTAGTATAATCTCACTTCACATTGTAAAAGCCGAAAATACCACACTGATGCCAGAGATCTAAATGAGTGATCTAAATAGAATAGAGATGCAAAACCTCAAACTCGCCCACCGCTGCCTTCATCTCCATTTTGACGAATCTGACTTGTGTTGTCGTTTTCTCCTGTGGGCCGGGACTTTACACAGCCTGTCAATCTCTTGAGCGTCACACATTAAAAGGACCAGCGGAGTGAGACAGCAAAAGTGATACCCATGGGGATCAATTCCTCTTCCAGTCCACCCCGCTTCGCTCTCTCGCTCTCTCAGAGTGCTCGTCCAAGTCTGGCCCGACATCCCCCTGCATGCATCACAGCAAGCATGCAACTAATGAACACAAACAGCGGAATGCTCTTGAATTCCACGCCCGGCCCGGTTTCATCTGATGAGTTTTGCGCTCAGTGGGGGACTCTGTTTACAGTCTATCCACCCAGAACAAGGAGGAACGGCCATCATACCCAAAACTCAGAGAGAACGACTTGCCTCGCATATTGGGAGATGCTGTTAAACGTAAGAGTCATCCTTATCCGGCGGTCCTTTCGTGTATGACTGGAGGGAGGCGGCATACCAGGAGCACCCTTCGAGAATCACAAAGTCATCTTGTTTCATTGCCATTAAGGCGTGACTGTGGGTTGAGTGGGCTTCTTAAAGAAATGTAAGAGCAGGGTCTTCGTGTGAATAACCAAAAGCATTCATCTGGCTTTAATGAAAGCTCTCCAAGCGAGCGAAAGTCTGAAATTGCTTTGGTTGGCACACAATGGTCGCCTTAACTGTAGGTATTAATCCTTGACCGGCAAGACCTAATTGGCTGACCAGTGAATAGGCCAATGGGTGAGTGGCTTTTAGGCTGCAATGTCAGAAGGTCCGACAAGTCATCCTTTCTCCTGCAAATGAGAAAAAAAGTTTCCTGTTGATTGGAGCGGCGTATCGACTTCCCATTGTTCGCTCGGCTTTTCGAAAAGTACCAGTAAAAATTTTCACCGAGTACTTTTGGATGAACCTTTCACATGCGCTTTATTCCCTGGCACACGCATTTTTACTTCATTTAACTCGCTCCCCGATGTGACAAAACCAATAGAAAAACACTCAGTAAAGTTAGAACGCATTGTCGGATCTTTTACCGCAGGGGGTGGTTCGATGGCCTGTGGTGTATCCAATCGCCGAGTCCAATGAAGTGAAGTAGTCCCCAGCCAATAGAGGAGAAAGACAGTGGAATGGAGGAGCACAATCTTATCCAGCCAAGTGTGCTAATCAAAACCTTGCGCGCCTGATCAATACTTGCGGACAACAGATTGCACTCCTGGGGAGAGCCGGCAGAGGTTAGAGGTGTGTATTGCCGAGCGGGGGGCCGAGAGGGGACAGATAAGAAAGAGCCTGTGTGGGAACAGGGGACCGGTTAAGTGATTTAAACGCAGAAGGTCAGATGGGGAAGGTGGAAGATCAAATGTCCGCCAACTGGACTGCGATGAGGCCAGTCAAGCTGGTTGCCAACATGACAAACGATTACTGTCTGCCTAATCTGTTTGAATTTTCATAATCTAATGAACGAATCCAGCTCATTAAGCATTCATGGGAAACGGCTTTTGATAATCGATGTGTTGATTCTAATCCTTTTGTCGCGGAATCCGAAAGCGTCATTTTCTTATTTTAATCCCATCAACCAAATGGGAGATTTGTATCCTCAAAATGACGCCGGGTTGTTTGCACCGGTATCAACAGGTGGAGAGGATATTACGAGTCACGCAGCACGCAGGAGATCATCTTGTGTCACCCGCAGCATATGAAATGATCATCATCAAAATCTCAGATTAAATATCCATCAATTCTGATCACGTTGTTCTGTTCAAAACACTGTTAATACCACAGCCACGTGATGGATTACTTCCTGTAGAGTACCAAGGTACAGAACTAAAACGTAGCTAATTACACAGGTTGGATGGATGACTTGTCGACTGTGATTAAACTAACATGTATGTTTTTATCTGCTTTTCTTTTCACGAGGCACAAGCAGGAAGCACCCAAGCAGTGGTTGATGACATTCACGCATTTTAAAAGACCCACACTGCTTTCCAGAGAGAGCAGACTACTACTTTTGCTTCTTCTTTTTGTTTTTAACTTTGCCGACAATCTTGGTCTGAGGCGTACGCTGGTTTGGGGGTGTTATTCATTGAAAATCAATATTTTCCATTTCTGCGGCTACCGAATGAATTATTACCGAGATGAGCATTGTGAAGAGATTGAAGGCTTAGTCTGAGGCATCGCTCATCTTTAGACTTTCACAAGGACATTGACTTCTCCCTCCCATGTTAACGTGGCAAACATACACCGGCTGTTTCTTACTGCTGCCGGCGGACACATCTCACCTTCCTGTCCTAATCTCCTAGTGTGTGCTGAGTTGAAAATAATACTTGGGACTGTATTATGAAAATTGACTTTTTAATTGGAAACAAATAGTTGGGTCTACATGGAGTACCTGCCAACACTCCACGTTCTTTTCTTAGCTGCCTATTTCAGAAAAGCTAAACGGCTAAATTAGCATTATTAGCATTGTGAAATTAGCATCATTTGCAGTGTGGATGCAGAAGGGGAAAGATCATCTTATCTGAAGGGTGTGTCGAAGTCTCAAGAAGTCTCCAATAACACAATTAAGTCACTTGATTCGCTGCTAGCCAAAAAGTCACTTAGCTAGCAATACTAAGTTGCCACCAGCCCTAGCAGTCATTAAAACAAAACAGAGCAAATCTGACCAGAGTGTACTGTAATTCTTTATTATTTGCGTATTTGGCAGAAGAATGTCAGAGACCTTTTTAATTAAGAAACCTGTTTTTTCTAACAGCAGCGGCCTTTAACAAACACACCCGAAGAACGTCAAGCATGCAATTCCGCAGCGACCTCCCATTCGACACGAATATGATGAGCTAAGCAAAAGCGCGCTAATTAAGCAGCCCCCCCTTTCATCTGAAATGAACAAATTAGGGAGGCGATTTCTAATGTCAAGATAAGCAATTATCAGACAAAAAGTGGCCATTAGGTAGCGTTCCCTCTGGCCACAGGTGATGATGCCACCTGGAATAATGGGAAAAGCACCGGTAGAATGGAATTTGAGACGTTGTCACGGGAGAAGTAGGATATTAACCTTAAATGCAAATGTCCTTGGGGAGATTATTTCGCTAGATAGATCTTCCAAGTGCCCCTCTCGAGGAACAAATGATCATTGGCCTCTTACGCCAACATTATGCAACTGTTGGGCCTTAAGACAATGGTTTTGATATTGCGCTGACTTGTAAAATAAGGGGGGGGGGGGGGGGGGACAACTCTCATTAATCACACGTTTAATTTTTATTTTATGTTGTTAAAGGAACTTTAAATTAACACACACATTTGTACATCCCTACTAAAAAAGACAAGTGATTTTACACCTTTCTAAAGAAAAGGCAAACGATGTGCTTTCCAAAGAGAAGACAAAATATTGATATAGCTCCCTTAGTTGCACTTAATAGCAGACACAAGTAGTTTTCTTTTGACTGCTGAATTTATTGCTTCTTGCCAACAATAAATCCACCGTGAAAACTGGAGCAAAACACACATACAAAAATAACATCTAGCATAAAGAAAATAAAGACAACTTAGATTTAACTTACACAAAAGTATTGACAGACACAAAATAAACCTCCTTGGCTGTGTGCAATGTCCAAAAAGGAACAAGGCTTGTTTTCTTCTTTCTTCGTTTTTCTGTTTCTTTCTGATGTGTCGTTTTGTCTTAATGATACTTGTTTACTCTCCTGCCTAAGCTCTTCCTCTACTCACTCACTAACATACACACATCCACCACGCTACAGCGCCCTCTCTGTTGTGGGTGGGAACAAACACCCAAAAGCAAAGAAAACAAAATGCACAAAAATGACAACGCGGCGGTTAATTGATGTTTACATTTTCCTTAAAAAAAAAAGGAGATGAACAACTGCTGTTCAAATGCAGGTTTGAGAGGAAGCAACATGGATATTTGGAGAAGAATGAATGTCCGAGTGAGTGGCAGATAGCTCGGTGAAGACAGAGAGCCCAGTCGGGGGGAGCAGAGGGCGTATTTTTCAAAGCAACATTCTGTGAAACGTCCACTGCCCTTTTCGGTGTTGTGATGAAGGATGGACCGCGAGGAGGAGGTTAAAGAATGAGAGGGTAAGAGAGCATGAGGAGAAGGGTGAGAGAGGAAGAAGCTTTCAGTCTGTATTTTCCATTCAAAGACATTTTGACAGGCCGGAGCCCACTCGGTGGCAGGGAGTGGGGCCATTTTGAAGTCTCCTACCGGCAGCTTGAGGGAAGCGGGGAGCCAGAATAGATATATCTCCAGGCTGCCTGACTGCTTCCCCCCCCCCCCCCCATCCCCCCCGCCATCTCCTACCAACACTTTCTTTCCTGTTTTTGACAGCCCGCTCCGAATAGCCAAGCAGGTGCCTTCTTATTTTTTGCCGAAACAGCGGGACTATGCACACAAACACTCCATAAACAGATAAACATAGCATCGAAAAAGGCAGAACCTGCATTCAGACTTCTAGAGCAGAACCAGTGGAAAAAATTACTTTGAATTGGAAATTTGCTACTTTAGACGCACATCATGTCGCTCAAGTTAAAAGATGACGTGACAAACGCTATTTTCAACGCAATGCATGACGGGTTGAAATGGTGATTCATCCTTGTTCGTGCCTCAGAAGATCTTCATAATGTGGCCAGTGTTGTACTCGCTTTTCTTCTTCCGTCTGGATGGTTGGGAATTAGCAGGGCATTGTGCGTAGCTTCTCTTTTCTCCGTGCCAAGTGGCCGGCTCATGGAGGATCAACGGGTTGAGGGTGGAGCGTGCGGTGTTGACACTGAAAATCATCACAATGCGAGTGGCCTCTGAGCACGTTCGCCGTGTATCAATCCATTGAGTGGAGCTCCCCTCGGGCCTCGTCCCATTGAAAAAGAGCCTCTGAATGGCTTCTTTGAGTGGTCCCGCTTTGATGTTGGAGGGGCTTTTGAAAGGCCGGGGTGCCCCTCGTGTCACTGGTGTGATTAAAATGGGACGGGTGGCTGACTGTCTGGGAGGGGACGGGTAAAGCTGACAGTGTGTATGCCCCTTGTACTGATGGGAGTGATACGATAGAGGAGCTTGTCAGAATTCCAAGGCTATCGACAAAATAAGACATTACAATATACAAATGCTGACTAAGAATCAAACGGGCCAGGTCGTTCAGAGACACTGATGAGTTTCAGGAATTGGGTAGGGTATTACTCAAAAACACACTTTTTGACTTTTACTTTTCAATGTTGAAAATGCACCTTTTTCAGAGGTGGACAATTTCGTCTCTCCGTCGACACCGTTGTTAACGGATGCCCTCATTTTCAGAAGAAAAAAAAAGCACTGACTGAAGAAGGTTTTCGTCTGTTGATCCGGGTCAGTCTAGACAGCGGCGGACGCGTTCTGGAACACTTCCTACGCTAGTATTTCACCGCATACAATTTTTTGGAACACATGCCGCTCATTCGTGCATTCGCGCATTCGAGAGGAGGAGGCTTGTTGCTTGTTAAATAACTACTGTAGAGCACTTTAGCAAGTCAACAAAAGAGCACCGCCGAATACTTCCACTTCTTTCCAGGGATTATACAACTGGGGCACTATTTTCTCCAGCCGCAACTTTTTTTGAGTCGCGTTATTACTTCCGCTTTTTTAGTGGCAATCCGGCGGCCGGTGGTAGCGCTAAATAGCTTTGGCTATTGCATGCAAAACACTATTGCTAACTCGGTACAGCTCAACACCAGCACTCCTTGTTCACCATTCGGTTCCGACTTGCCGTGTTGTTGCGCTCCGGGTGACAACAGACAGGACGCTGTGTGTGACATAGCCCTTACCCGAAGCTGATTGGCTGCCGCAAGGCAAAGCACAAAGAAAGTTTACATTTTTCAACTTGGCCGAAAAGACGAAAGTGCGGATTTTCGCTGCAAATGCCGATTTTCACGTCCAAATGCGTCCTCCGCGCCGCCCCACACCCTTTCGCACCGTTCCGCGCAAAGTACATTGACTACAATGCAATCGCGCCGCCTGAAATATATATTATATATTTTTTAGGGCTTTGCATCATAAAGCAACGTTGAGCCGCTTCAGATTTTTGGGGCACAGAAGGGCACCTCACAATCTAGTAATTCGTTTGAAGGGGTTATCACTTGATTGTATCTTTAGGGACAGATATGATGCTCCTTCTGCTGCATATTGAAACTACAGGAGAGGAAGAATTGTACAAATCATTGCTGTGGTGTGCCTCCAACTTACCAAGAGGTGAAACGTCTTCTAAAAGTGCAGTAATTTCACCCTGTTCCCTTTTCTCACACTATAATCAACAACTGTACCTGTCCAAAAAGCACAAAGTTCCAACAAATGCCAGTTTTACTGGCCAGGAAGTCCACTGTCCTGACATGTCACCTGCATGAAGAAACTCTACTGACATTTGAAACAATGTGACACCAAATCTCCAAAATTGTGCTCTTAAAATATCAATCCCAAACAAAATTCTCTTGAAGAAATAAACATCTATTTACATATTTTACATGACCCAAGTGTGAAATCACACGTTAATAGCCAGAGACACCTTAGAGAGCCAGAGTACATCTTCGATGTGGCGATTATTAATTACCAAGTGACACATTATTGTCATAATGAATAACAGAGCCTCCCGATTCATTTATCACGCTCCATTTTGCCGGCATTTGGCCGGAATACACTATCTGAAAAGCTGCAACGTATTTTACTGGATGCACAAATTAGCATTAGGTGATTCCTTGTTTTCCCCTTTTTTACGCCCAGATTGACCGTGCAAAACAAAGTTCCTAGATCAGTTGTACGGCTCATTGTCGACCCCCACCAAACAGCTCCCACGTGGTCCAGAAGGAGCCGGCCGGGCTGAGCCACGGCATTCAAAGTATCAAAATAGCAAAATCGCCGGAGGGAGTTGGAATGGAAGCGGACGCTGCTTCTCTGGGGCTGTTGAGTCACGCCATGTTGTGATGTTTCCTCGCTGCCGTTCAAAAAAAAAAAAAGAGGACGATGCCGTGACATATTACCTCCCGGGCAGAGCAACAAAGAATCGCCTAAGAGTGGCCTGGTCGGCTGCCCGTCTATCCCGCCTGCTGCATGCCGTCGGGCAACTTTTTACACTTTGTTGACGGACAGCTTTACTAGTCTCCCGCGGCTACTCAGACTTGGTGCAAGGACGGTGACTGACATCAACACAGTGAACGGGAAAGTCAAATACTGCATATGGAGCAGGTCAAACTCTATCTTGGTGCTGGGAATGGTGCGGGAATCCTTCTGCATTTGGGATTATAACCCACATAATTTTCTTTTAAATGGTAGTCAAATCATTAACACAAATGAATGAACTAACTGCATCCCTATTTCTGATGGGAAACATACCACAGGTATCAAACTCAAAGCTGTGCAAAACAATACAAACTGTTAATGGTGCCCTCTCCAAAGAAGAAGACAATATACTTTCTAAAAAGAAAAAAAAATAGTTGCACTTTCCTAAAGAGAAGTCAAATTATTGTTGAGTCTAATTATTGTAGTAGTTTTACAATATACTGTAGGGCCTCTCAAGGTAATTACAGATTACAGCCATGTAAAAAAAGAAAAGAAAAAAAGACTGAAGCTTCATTTGGACTGCGTTTTAATTTGGGGCTTTCAATTATTGTGTTGGAGCATGACTCATCTGGCTTTAGAAATGCCAGTGGAGAGATGTGGTTGCCAGTGCTTTCTACGCTGTCATTTTCAACCAGTCATCCACTCGAGGCGAAGGTTGATAATGATTTTCCGCAGCGATTGGGAGTCTTGATTGTGGCGGTCAGGGTTGTAAACACCGTCTCGAAATCGGCCTACGCGCTCTCTATCTGCTTATTCAAAGGCCATGGGACACTGGCAATCACTGCTGTTTTCTTGTTTGATCCAGCCTCGGGTTATTGCGTTGCTTGGTGAGACTGTCTAGAAGGCAACACGAGTAAAAAAAAGAATAAAAAATTCTTACTTCTTTTTTCTTTTTATAGGATTGATTAGACTGATTGATTTCCTGCAGGAGCCGACTGGCGGCATGGCGGCGTTTCATTATTATTTTTTTCATGCCACACTATTGCCCGTAAATCATCCTGGATGTTTCTGAACCCAACGCGATGGCATTGATCACCGCCCAACGCTCGGCGGACGCTTCATTATGTACACCTGCATGATCTAATAAGAAATGCCATATGCTTACTTGTGTGCAAAGTTGCACTATATCATCAATATTGAAGACTATGTTTACTATATGAAAAAAATCTTCTAGGCTACACGTTAAATGTTGCCTCAATATGGGAAGATACAATGCAGCAGAAAAAAAGGCTTAAGTCACCAGAACGTACATAACAACCTACAAATTAATATCAATTATTTTGTGTCCTTTAAGAACGGTGTCTTAATATTTTCTCTTTCATGGAGCTGAAACACAGTGACAACATTGGGACATAAATAGTAACCCAGAAAAAGACAACAACAATTGAGTGGATAGGTTCAGATATCAGTGGTATAAAAATAACACACCCGTGTCTCAATCCTTTATGATGCTGTTGAAGGTCCACGTGTCTGTTTGCAATTGGACGATAGAGGGCGCAAGTAAGCAAGGAACAAGCACTGCTGGAATCCAGACACAATCACTTTTTCTCTGCACCTCCTGTCCTCGCTCCCTGCTTCTAATCAGTCTCGTGCACAACGTGAATTTCAACTCACTTCAAGTCGGTCCAGTTATGCAGTTGGTCAGCCACGCAAAACAGCGTTAGTACGCTTTTATTTTTTTTAAATGTTCTTCTATAAAATCACAACGTACTGTGGTTCGCGCACGCAGCCTGTCCCGGTACTTGCATGCGTCATGATTTACCCCCCCCCCCCCCCCAAAAAAAAAACCCCACATAAAATATGTTAGTTTTAACGGTCCAGCACCCACACAACCCTCTTACCCGGACGCCTGGCCCAAACGCGCCGGTAACCTATACTCGCGCGTGCTCATGGAAAGGTGGGGGTGAGTGAGGTAAAGAGAGAGAGAGAGAGAGAGCGAGCGAGCGAGAGCAAGGAAGAGAGAGGAATATCATTTGTGCGTCCCTCTCCGCGTGCTGCAGAGAGAGGCTGCCGACACACGTCTGCAGGCGAGTGGACAGGTCGCCGCCTTCGCCAAGAAAACCAATCACCCCCACTCCTAAAAAAATTAATCACACAGGATTAATATCTATTTTGCTGCTTTTTCGAGCACTTGTCGGTTTGTGTGTGTGTCTGTGGAGCTGCATCGGACCGGGAAACAGAACTAAGTGACTTGCAGTATGAGAGCAGCCCGAGCAAGGTGGCTTGTTTTTTCCCCCTCCCTCCACACTTTTTACTGACTCGCGTGGACATATCGAGCACAGAGGAATATTGCCCGCTAAAGAGAGATCCAGCGCAGAAAAACGTGAGTGGCTATGCTAACAGCTTGCACTTACTGCTGCCCCGACTGGCGCCTTTTACGCGCGTGAAATTCCGTGGTGCACCGAGCCTTTTTTTTTTCTAGCACCGCTGAGGCGTCATTTAAATTCATAGAGGGGGAAACTTGCTGTCTTCCACTGCAGCAAGTGTGATGTAGACGAAGTCTCCTTTTATTCCAACATCCAGACGACCACAGTGATTTTTCGATTTTTTGTCATTTTAGTGGACACTTTTACAAGGGAGCAATGAGGACTACTGGTGCAGTGGACTATTTATACTACTGTATGCTCATCCTGCAGTTTGTGCATCAGCCCGCTGCCAAGCAGGTGCTCCGGTACCGCCTGGCTGAGGAGGGACCGCCGGACGTGCGAGTGGGCAACGTGGCCGCCGACCTGGGCATTGTCGCGGGTTCCGGCGAGGTGACGTTCACGCTGGAGTCCGGCTCGGATTTTTTCAAGATCGACAACATCACGGGCGAGCTCACCACCAACGAGAGACGGATCGACCGTGAGAAATTACAACAGTGCCAGATGATATTCGACGAGAACGAGTGCTTCATCGATTTTGAGGTGTCCGTCATCGGACCGGCCCAGAGCTGGGTTGACCTCTTTGAGGGAAAGGTCATCATCTCAGATATAAATGACAACACTCCTTCTTTCCCCTCACCTGTGCTGACGCTGTCTGTGGAGGAAAACAGACCGATCGGAACCCTTTATCTGCTGCCCACAGCCACGGACCGAGATTTTGGCAGGAATGGGATCGAGAGGTACGAGCTCATTCAGGACAGCGTGGAGAGCTCCAGGCGCTCCTCAGGAGACTCGTACTCAGGGAAGAGGAGATTTGATGAGGGCGCAAGCAGGAGCAGCGTTTTTGAGCTGCAAGTCGCCGATACCACCGACGGTGAGAAGCAGCCCCAGCTCATCATTAAAGGGGCACTCGATAGGGAGCAGAGAGACTCCTACGAGCTCACGCTGCGCGTTAGGGATGGGGGGGATCCCCCGCGTTCCTCCCAGGCCATTCTGCGGGTGATGATCACCGACGTGAACGACAACAGTCCTCGGTTCGAAAAGAGCGTGTACGAGGCCGACCTGCTGGAGAACAGCTCCCCCGGCGCCCCCATTCTGCAGCTGAAAGCGGCCGACGCGGATGTGGGGGTCAACGGTCAAATCGAGTACGTGTTCGGGGCGGCCACGGAGTCCGTGCGGAGGCTGCTGAGATTGGACGAGAGCTTGGGGTGGCTAAGTGTGCTGCACCGAATCGACCGTGAAGAAGTGAGCCAGCTGAGGTTCACGGTGATGGCCCGTGACCGGGGTCAGCCGCCCAAAATGGACAAGGCCACTGTGGTGTTGAACATTAAGGACGAGAACGACAACGTCCCCGCCATAGAGATACGGAAAATCGGACGCATTTTCCTGAAGGACGGCGTCGCCAACGTGGCTGAGGATGTGGTGGTGGACACGCCCATCGCCCTAGTGCAGGTGTCGGATCGTGACCAGGGCGAGAACGGCATCGTGACCTGCACTGTGGTCGGCGACGTGCCCTTCCAGCTCAAACCGGCCAGCGAGATGGAGGGTGAGCAGAATAAAAAGAAATATTTCCTCCATACATCAGCAACGCTGGACTATGAGGCCATGCAGGAATACAACGTGGTCATAGTGGCAGTGGACTCCGGCAGCCCCAGCCTGGCAAGTAATAACTCTCTTACCGTCAAAGTGGGTGACACCAATGACAACGCTCCCGTCTTTAACCTCAACGTAGTGGAGGTGTCATTCTTGGAAAACAACGCCCCTGGTGAGAGGGTGACTACGGTGGCTGCCAATGACGCAGACAGCGGGAAGAACGCAGAAATCAGCTATTCCCTCGACTCGTCTGTAAATGGGATTTTCTCCATTGACACAGACAGCGGCGACATCCGCGTGAACGCCATCCTAGACCGGGAGCAAACAGAGCGCTATGAATTTAAAGTCATAGCTAAAGATAAGGGGGTGAACACCTTACAGGGCTCTGCTACGGTCGTTGTCCTTGTGGCGGACAAAAATGACAATGAGCCAAAGTTCATGCAAGATGTGTTTACATTCTATGTCAAAGAGAACCTTGAGCCAAACAGCCCAGTTGGCATGGTTACAGTCATCGATGCAGATAAAGGTCAAAATGCAGAAATGAGTCTTTTTATTGAGGAGGAGGAAGAGATTTTTTCAATCGAAAATGATACAGGGACAATTTTCTCCACTCTGTCGTTTGACAGAGAGCAGAAAAACACGTACACTTTCCGCGTGAAGGCCGTGGACGGGGGTGACCCGTCCCGGTCGGCCACTGCCACCGTCTCGCTGTTTGTCATGGATGACAATGACAATGCACCAACCGTCACATTCCCGATAAACAGCTCCTACACCCTCCTCCCGCCCTCGAGCAACATCAGAACTGTAGTCAGAACGGTCATTGCCACAGATACTGACACAGGCATCAATGCCGACCTCAACTACAGTATCGTCGGCGGGAACCCCTTCAGGCTGTTTGAGATTGACGGGGGCACTGGTGTGATTTCATTGGTGAAAAAGCTCGAGCAGAAGCACTATGGACTGCACCGGCTTGTGGTCCAGGTGAATGACAGCGGGCAGCCCTCCCAGAGCACCACGACGCTCGTCCACGTCTACGTTAATGAGACACTTTCCAATTCCACTGTGGTGGAGGCACAAGTGGCAAGAAGCCTGAGCACATCTCTCAACACCAACATCGCCGGCGATCCCAATTACGACCTGAGCAAACAGCGCCTGAGCATCATCATCGGCGTCGTTTCGGGAATCATGACGGTCATCCTCATCATCCTGGTGGTCGTCATGGCACGCTACTGCCGCCCCAAGAATAAGAACGGCTACGAGGCCGGCAAAAAGGACCATGAAGACTTCTTCACGCCACAGCAACACGACAAGTCCAAGAAGCCCAAGAAAGACAAGCGCAAGCAGAAATCCAAGCAGCCGCTCTACAGCAGCATCGTCACAGTGGAGGCCTCCAAACCCAACGGCCAGCGCTACGACGGCGTCAATGAGAAGCTGTCGGACAGCCCCGGCATGGGCCGCTACCGTTCGGTCAACGGAGGCCCCGGCAGCCCGGATCTGGCCCGGCACTACAAGTCCAGCTCGCCGCTCCCCACGGTCCAGCTTCACCCGCAGTCACCCACAGCCGGCAAAAAGCACCAGGCGGTTCAGGACCTGCCCCCGGCCAACACATTCGTTGGCACCGGAGATAACATTTCACTGGGATCGGACCACTGCTCTGACTACAGCAGTCAGACCATCAACAAGTACAACAAACAGGTAAGAAGATGCATCTCCATGTTCCTTTTCTTTTTCCTCCACCACTCTTAAATGTATTCCGTTTCCTTCTCTTAGTGTTTTGTCTGGCGTAATGCGTTCTGACAGGGCTAGTCTCAGTAGTCGTGTTGCCTTTATGGTGCTAATGTGTGTCAAGTTAGCAGTATTGATCTGTTTTGGTTTGGAGTGCCATTCACATGCAATATTGAAAGGGACCGTAATGGTTTAGATTAGCTCATCGGAGGGGTATTGTGGCCACTCGGGCCGGGGCTGAACTTTTTTTCAGTTGCTGCTAATGTGTTTAGAGGGTTGCAGACAGCTCACACAAGGGTTTAGTTTGCGGTTAATTTATACCAGAGGAGCAGGGTAGTAGTGGGGGGGCCCTTCTCCGCCTCAGACAAGGCGGCCTTTTCTTCTTGTAGAAAGGGGAGGCAGGTAGATTAGAGTTCATTGCAGAGCTAACACGCTTTCTTACCATCTGGTCATCAGGTCACGTTAACGTTCCAATGCGTGTTTCATTCCACTGAGATACAATTTAACATTGTCTTTTCCATCACCATCGATATTGTGTCTTACTTTATCTCTTCCCCCAAACCGCTTTTTGTGTCTCGTCTGCTCTCCAGCAAGTTTGAACTCCCTTCTGTTTGCTTCGCCACAAAAAAATAAAAAACGCTTTTGGCCCAGCATAAAAACATGGAGGCACGGCAAGAGAATAAAAGTCAGCTGATTTGCTGAGGTGCTTCGTCGGGCTTGATTAGGCAATGAAATGAATTATTGATCCGTTTCTGCTTTTATTTGACATCTAGTATATCTTTTTTTTCTCAGCCCTGTGTGGTGCATCTCCAATAGCAAGCGCCCACCCATGCCGTACAACCTTTTATTTTCCACCCCCCCATTCCCTGCCTGTCATCACATCACAGCCCTCGCAACGCTTCACTCATTCCCCCTCGAAACGCTTCACTTGTTCTTCTTGGAGGGGGGCTTCTTTTAAATCTTGGTTGTGCCCTCTAAGTTTTATATATATATATATATATATATATGTGTATATGTGTGTGTGTGTGTGCGTGTGCATATATATGTGCATCCCCCTCCGCCCCTGCTGCTACTTCTCATCCCAACACTCACAGCTTCTAATACTGTCTATTTGCCCAGCAACTCCCCGGAGGGTGTTGAGCGCTGTTGCTTTTGGATGTCTCCTGCATAATTAAAAGGGCACTCTATCCTCCGCATTGTAGTGTGTGTCACTGTGCTCAACTTATATAATTATTTACCGCTGCATGTTCGCCGCCGCTCTCTGCGTTTCTTGCGACACCGGGCCTAATCGACACTGCCCGTATTATTATGCGCAAAGTCTTTTCCGGTTATCTTTAAAATGCAATTTACATTTGAAGGGATTTTTAAGTGGCTGGGTGATCACTAATTGGAGTATTGACATCTGCCGAGTACAGTAGACATATTGCATTTTATGGCCTTTCTAATGATCCCTCTCCTTGGTCTGTCCGTGGGAAGAGATAGAAACAGGCACAAGAAAGACGGCCCTGTTTGAAGGTACAGAGAAAGGCCCCTACTGTTTCGACAAGGGCCCTCGGGGAGGGAGATGGGGTCGCGGGATAATACCAACCATTCACTGTAACCTCTCGGTATCGGGTTTCTTTTCTCTGTCCCCTCATCCTCCTGATCTTACCGTAATTGCAGAAGCAACCTGGCCAAGTGGGTAACCAGGCAACTGCACGGGTTTATCAGCCTTTCTGTTTTAGCAGAGTCATTAAAAAGCAACTTGATCTGGACATTGCCCACCACTCCGGCTGATAAAATATTAACAAACTGTCTTAACACATAGCTGCCTCCTCATCCTCATCATGTGCACCCCGCTGGACATTTAACTTTATTATTCTTGGCTGTGGTTTCCATTCTGAAAATAGTGAAGGGCGTGCTTTCATGTGGTGAGGATTTAAATCACTTAGCCATTAAATTAGCAAAGGTCATCTGCTTTTGTTTTATCATTGCACCTTAAAAGGATCACTTTTAATCTGTGGTGATCCTCAGCAGCTTGTAGTCTCTGCTCACGTACACAGACCCCCCCCCCCCCCCCCCCCTTCCCTGAGGGCAAGCGAGGCCTCGGTCCACACGCTTATACCACAATTTCTCGCCTTAGGGCCAGTGCAGCGAGCACTACTGGACTTTTAACCCTGTGGTCACCTTCCCAATGCTTTGCCTTCCACTCCAGTTGCAACAAACCACACAACCACCTGAACAGTATTTGTAGCCATCTAAATATTCACAGGAAAGCAATATGGAAATGTGGTATTTTGCCTGCGGTCGTCATTTTTTGTTGATGTGCAAAACACTGCTTTCTAATCCAGTGTTTCACCAACCTTTATTGAGCCAAGGCTCATTTAAGATTTCAAGTCTCAACTGCGCACCGCCAAATAAAACAAAAAAAGTAACAAATGGAAGCCCAGGTTATGATGTACCTTCTGCCATCTTGTGGAAGAGCCTTTAATTTTTCTGCCAGTCGTTATACGTCACTTGCCTAGATAGATGAACAGATATACTGTATATTATTCTTCATAAATAAATAATTCACACCAATTAGGTGAATTTGGATGATGTTGGCTGAGAATCCCAGAATAAATCCAATTTTTTTTTTATTATTATTTCCAGTCACACAGCAAACTGACATCCAAAGCTAATGAGCAAAAGCTTAACTCGATAATGCAAAAAAAGTGCACTTCCGTTTGTCATCGCTAATTTGCTTTAACTGTACGCCGATCCACTTTCCTGTATGTCTATATACTGTATATACAAGTGTACTGTATTTCACAAAAAAAGAGCTGGGTCAAAAATAAACTAATTACTGGTGAAAAATTGACCACCACTTGAGTCAATTTGACCCAACTTTTTGGGTTATTTGTTTAACCTAACAAGTTGGGCTGAATTGACTCACCGATTTTTTCCAGAAACAGATAAAATATTTATGTGGTTTTATAACTTTACATTTGATGGGTGAACAAACATTCCAGAGACTCCATTATGTGTTAAAAACAACAACGAAAACAATTAGCCACTTTTAATTTTCCCAGGCTGGCTTTCGGACAGTTTTATCTGTGAGGCCACTTAGGCAGTCAGTCACTCATCAAGTCCAATAAGGTACAAAAGAAGAGATTCCACAGGAGCTCTCGAGTTTCATCCCACCAGCTTTGAGGTCAGTTTAGTAAGCCCAATCATTGCCCAGCAACCGCTTGTGCTAAGAAACTCATACGCCAGCTAACGAGAAAAGGGTACAAAAAAAAAGTCTGTGTGAAAAGAGGATAAAATAAGTTGTTTTTCAAATGGCCCATTATTGTCATCCTTGGTGGTGCAAGCGTACCACCAGCCGAGGCTAAGTTGATATAACTGCGTTTGGATCTATTATAGATAAATTCAATCAATGATTTCCCAGCCTTTTGTTTACATGCTGGGGGGAAAATGGAAGCGGTATCAGCCAAGTGGTGCTCATGAAACTGCGGCAGAAAGCCATTTTCGACAATAATTTGGTTTGGTGATTTGAATGGATTTGCTATAACGCAATTAATTACTAAACTAAGAGACTCACCTAATAAACTAGCAGAAATGTTAAGGGACTAAAAGGGAGGGATTTCTATTGATGCATAATGCAGGGCAGGGGCTTCAAACTCATTTTCTTTATGCCACATTGTATTTATGGTTGCCCGGTTACAATGGCAAAACCACACAAATTTATTTTTGAGGAATAAGCTTGGTTTTGAAAAAATTAAGTTCCAAAGTCACGGTATCCTGTATGTTTTGTGTGGCAACCTTAAAAATCATGTCATCTGATACAAAATTGCCTATGCATTTGTTTTTGATCAATTTGTCATAGCTTGTAGAAATATGGTGGCTCTTCGCTGCGGACCTTGAGTTTGACACCTGTGGTGGAACGGGTGATCTTTTTGTGATGAAAAACAAAGCTTTGTCTTTCCTCTCAGCCTTCTCTCTGCCTATGATAAATGCACCAGTGAGCTCGAGATTCCTCTCAGAACAACAACAAAAACCCACTCGTGATTGAAGGAGCCCGCTCCGGCTCTCGACATCTGTCACGATAAGAAAGATACCGAGAGAAGCGGTTGGAAACAGAGAGCGACTTTCGAGCCCCGCTGCCTTGATTGCCCGGCACGCCGCTGATTGCGAGTGTCGGCGTCGCGGATGTCACCTCTCCGCCACCACTTCTTCCAATTTGCCGTCATCAAACGTGGAATTTGATTTCACGCCGCCCATTCATATCCGCGCCTATGCCGCTGTCGGTTTTGCCAGGCCGCCGTATCGCACACTTGTTTATCCGCGGCGATTGTTAGCGGGAGTTTGTACAGCCAATTGACTTTTACAAGGCTCCCAGGGTCTATGATGTACTACGCTAGCGCCGCTGTTTCCTCGTACTGCCTCCCTGTATCGACTGCAGGAGTCCAGGCCGGCTGGATGGGAACATCACTTAAGCTGCGCCGCGGTCAGACTCGGGGGAATAGTTGCCTGTCGACCCGCCGCATTGCAAACACAGATCAGACGTGAGGCTTGTTTGTGTGACTAACGGGCACGACGGCGGTTTTGTGTTCGCTGCGACGCTGTACCTCATCAAAATTGCAAAAATGTCTGGCAGAGGCGTTATTGTAGTGTGGCTAGTTTTGTCGTTTTGTAGAAAAAGGCCTCAGGCAGTCTGCTGTCTTGATTCAATCAGTCTGTGTTCTTTGTGGAATTCTGTTTAGCAGAGGTGGGAGCAAGTCACATGTGCAAATCATGAGTGAGTTTCAAGTCTTAACCTTCAAGTTTCAAGGAAGTTGACTGTGGGAAAAATCAAGCAAGAGTTGCGGTTGATTCAATGCCTTGATTTCAATTAAACGCATAACTGACTTGAAGATTAGGTCATGTCTGATCGGTTAGCTCAACTAATCGTAGCTTACCTGTTTGCAGGTTTTCGAGTAATAGATGAAGTAATTAGACATTCTAAATTCAAGTTCTAAATTTCGGCGACTCAAATCTGACTCGAGTCAAGTCATTTGGCTTGAGTCCCTACACTTGTTTGCCTCTGTGGCTCTTGAATGAATCAAACGAATCATCCACAAGCAGGTGCGCTGACATGGGGCCCAAGATGACAAGGAGACAGCCAGAAGGGTCCGCAGCCCCCTTGTTGGTGGGGTGGACATTGATTTAAAGCCCCTCCCGCTGGTCGCGTTGTCTTACTCGGCCTTTGCAAAACATGAAAATAAGAGCTGTGAACGCTGGACACGCTGGACACGCTGATCCATAATTTACCGTAAGTGCAACCCTTTGCTCTGGCAGCCAATTGTAGAGCCTGTCAGCGCAAAGTGGACTTGTTTATGAAGAGGAGTAGACAGGTGAAGAAGACGATCTTATTCACTCCGCCAAGGCTTTTAAGAGATCTCTCTTTTGCCCCAGCCTTTGGAGAGGGACAAGATGTTGCTAGCTTGCTGTGTGTGATTTGACTCAATCAAAAACTTTAGGTTTTGGCTTTCAGGAACAAATTAAACATGCAAAGTACCACTGTATGTTGGGAAAGTGACTTTGAACAGGAGAAAAAGGTAGTGCCTTGGGTATTTAAAAATGAAAAGAAAGAAAGAAAAAAACTGCAACCTTCACCCTGGGTTCAGGTTCACATTGATTTTCTTACGGCTGTGACAGCACCTGTTCCTGCGCAATACTCCCACCCCTCCCTTTTCACTTTGACCTTCCTCCTTTGCAATGCAACAGATCTGAAATATTAACAAGTGCTGAAATCTACCGACTTTATGAGACACATTAAGGTCTGACTGAGGATAAATAATACATTCAAAAGCTTTACATTTCTAAGGTAGCCTTCCATTAACATACTGTAGGCATACTCTACATATTAGCTAAGCAGCAGAATAGAATGGCACTGACAAGAGAACCGCTTGACTGCTTGTATTAGCCCCCCTTTTGGTTGTGTGACCCCCCCCCCCCCCCCCCAGCCTCCAAATGAGATTATGTGTGTGTGAAACAGGAGGTGCAGCACTCGCCGACCATCCATCAAAGCCTGGGGGTGGGAGGGCGAGGGGGGGCAGCGCAGAAAAATCAGCGCCTGTGCGCTCAGTGGGTGCGCGTTGTACAGTATCGGAGTGTATCCTGCGAGGGACCGCCGCGGCGCCTCCTCTCCATCATCCTGCACGCCAGGCAGCGACATGCCTGAAAGGGTTTCAATATCCTGCATGAATATAAGTGTGCGTGCGAGTGCGTGAGGTGTTTACTCAAGAAATGCTGCTCGTCATATTAGAATGTGTGTCTGGTCAGTACACATACTCGGCACACGTGGTGGCCGTGGCTCCGGGTGGAGGGACGCTCGTTGGTCAAGGCACTTCACACGCATTGCCTCCAGTGCTATACTCACACTGGTGAATGGAAGGTGCGAATGTTTGGTGGTGGTCGGAGGGGCTGTAGGCGCACACTGGCAGCCATGCTTCCGTCAGCCTGCCCCGGGGCAGCTGTGGCTACTTAAGCTACAGTGTGAATGTGTGAGTGCATGAACAATGTATCCATTCCATTGTAAAGCGTCTTTGAGTGTCTAGAAAAGCGCTATATAAATCCGATGCAGTATTATTATCATTATTATTATGTGCATAGAAACAGGGGGGCTGCGGGTATGACCAATACCTCAACTATGAGAAGTAAGGTTGGTGGGTTTTGTTGGGGTAGGTGTTAGCTGTGTTGAGGCTAATGCAATGTAACTTCCAAAGAGCTGGGATTATTGTCTGATTTGGCAATTTCTTTACTAGATTTAATCTTTCAATTTGGCATTTCCACTAAATTTGTCATGGAAGACACTATCTCAAGGCACAGCTATATATATTGATGAAAATAACTGATGTTAATTAAAAAACCTTATTCAGTAAAACATGCAAAAATTCAACACTTCATTTCATCCGTGCCCAAAAAATCAGATATCAGATTTTAATCGAATCGGGCACTTGCAGTGGAAATCAGCCTTAAAGTACTGGCGAAAGAAAAAAAGTTGTCAGAAGGCTAAAAGGTCAGACTAATACCGTGTATTCTCTATAGCCCGTCTGTTGGAAAGTGGACTGTAGAACAGAGATTCTCTAATTCTGCTTCTCGTCAGACAAATGGATTGAAGAACTCCAGACATTTAATTTAGCTCCAGGCGGTGGATTTGCAGCATCTTGCCCACTAGTTTGGGATTTAGCTTTGATATCACCTTTTACTCTTTGCACCATCTCAAGAGGGAGTTATCCTCTCTCTCTCTCTCTCTCTCTCCCCAGCAACAAAGTCCTTAGCAACAAGCAGTAAATCAACCTGGCCACCGGGATGGAGCACAACAGCCATTTTGGATTGAAAATGAGTGGGTAAACCCTGGCACTGGAATAATACCACTTTGCTCTGTTTGCTGCAATCATGAAGGGAGAGAAAGGAGAATTGGTGGTGGGCGGGTGGCCTGCTATAATCAAGACTGAAATACTGGTCTTTGGCACGGTTCATTTAGCTGCAGTTGCTCCTGTGCAACACTTGGGACCCAATTGTAAAGTAGTCTGGATTCAGCAGTGGGAACTGCCTTGGGAGAGGTATTGGTCTGTTTGTGAAAATAGAGAATGTTGTTACATTTGTTGTTCCGTTCAGGTTGACGTAGTTAAGGAAATGACGTCAATCAAATTGCGGTGCCTGCGGGATCGTAAATGATTAGACTGTCAAGGCAAGTTTTAGTTTATTGGTTCGCAAATTTTTTTCTATTCCTATAAAGTTGACGTTAGAAACGTGATTTAAACGATTAAATGCAAATGTATTGAAGTTTGAGAATCACTGTTCGAGAATCAATATCGCAAAGAATCCAATGCAAGTGAATGACGAAAGCCTATCCGTTCTGTTTTGGGGGCGGCTTTGACAAGTAGCTAAGTGGCAGCACGCTTGACATTTAAATGTGTGTCGTGGAGCTCCCTCGTCGGACATTTGCCGTTTATCCGTCATCGGAATTCCTGCCGGCGCTGCGGCAAATGTTTGAGCAGCTCCGATTACTTTGCCCCCGCGAAGCCAATCGGGAGGTGATTGTTTGATGTCAGCGCAAATGTGCTTAGCACGCAAACCTTGCCACCTCCCTCTGCTTCCTCCATGTTTTTTTTTTGGGGGGGGGGGGTGGATTTATGTCAGGGCATGCACGCATGTGTGTGCCGACTGCTTTGAATCTCTTTGAATAAGCTTTTCTTTACCTAGGCAAGCCTCCTCTCGTCGAGAATTGGGGACATGACACGACAATTGGAGACCTTGTAATTTATGTTTAAAACGTGAGCATTATCAGTGCCAACATGGTTTTGTTTGAACAAGCAGGGGGATTCTGGCGAGGGGCCTCAGTCGCCGTTTAAAGCGTATGCCTGTGTTTGCCCAGGAATCCTTGGTGGGCAATCCATTGTTACTATGGCAATATAGCGCTACATCTCCCCCACCCACTGTTAACTTCTCCCATGGCAGTATGCCTGGATTTTGGCGGACGGGGTGGTGTCGGGGGGATGAAGCAATTTTACAGCTCTCCCATCAATGCCGAAAGCATCGCTCAGAGACAGCATCCCCCTCAAAAATGTCACCACACTCTAACAAGTTGGCCCACGGTTGGATGAGGCACAGGAACGCCGTGTTCCACTCAAATCATGTGATAAAGCCACCTGGGGAAGCAGGGAACGTTTCAAACGGCAAGGTCCCTGAATGCTAAATTGGCAGTGGTTGCTTCACCACAACGGGCTCATTTCATCACCATGTCAAAGCCTCGTCGGGAGCCGTAATTCACTGCCTTCCCTTCTTTCGGACTTCCGGCTCCCCAAGATCAAATTAAACAATGAACGAAGACCAGTGATGACACAAGGCCACATAATCCGCTTTGGATTAGTCACTGGTATGCTCAGGGTTCGTCCGTAAGGACAGAGGCGGCTTGTTACCTCCACTAAGGAGCTGATGTTTTCATTAGGGCCTCTTGGAATCTGTTTTTATTTTGATACATTTTCCATCTGGCTTCACCATCTCTGAAAATCCACAATTGTGAGTACCCTGGTGAAAATGTACTGCAGTGCAACCTTGACGAGCGAGAGCGACAGACGCACCAAAAGAGATAAGCAGCCAAACACAAGAATACGAAATGAAAGCAAGGTGCATGGCAAATGGCCAACCGGAATTGGAGTCAAAGCTCCTGATGTCACTGAGAAGGCACACAAAAATACACAAATACACTACGAGATTACCGTGTGACTTTTGGCTGAACTTGTTGTGGTTAGGGATTGTAACATGAACCAGTTTATCAGAAGCACAATTTATTATATCTGTCAGCTGTTCAGGATATACAAGCGAAAAACAGTCTCGCGGATGTGTGCCTGAAACTGAACAGGAAGTCAGCCATTTTGTTTTGAAGCAGCCATTTTGGGGTTAAAACGGGTTAAAAAACTGACCTGTAAAGTAAAAAAAATTTTTTAATAAAAAAATAATCCTTTGCACCCTCTCATGGGCATGTCTATGATACCAGACCACACGGCAAACTCTCAAGGACCAATGTCTGAAAGAGACACCCATATTGGTTTGAAGCAGCCAAATTGGCTGGAAAGACAGTAAAAATATTGTCAGCTTCGATTCAGTGTAGCTCAGCTACTAGTAACCTCCTGAAAATTTGCGAACACCACATTCGAATGGGGTATAATGAGCTTGATATGACTAAACCCAAGACTTAAGTCGCACATTAAGATGCCAAGTCAAGGCTTATACTTCAAATAGTCATTCATCCAAAAAACAAACAAACAACACAATGTGAAGCTGAATTGCATGCAGATTAAACGGAGATGGCGGCAAACAAAAACAAAAGACAAAGATAGTAGTCGTGGTGGAAGGAATAGACATGCAGGCAACCCTTTGCTTGGAATCTGAAGCTGCAGCAGGCAGCTGAAGATCGCCTGAAGCTTATTCGTGGTTGACTCTACATTTACACACCACAATGCATGTCTTGGGCAATTAGCTTGGATAAATATCCAGTATTTGCAGGTGGGACCTTCCTGGCAACATTTGTGGAAAACCTCAACACGGGCTACGGTCTCGGTCTGAAAGTGCCCTGTGGGATGTAACTCGAGCTGCAGTCCTTTTGTCATAGCTTGAATAACTTGGCCTATTTAACTACAGAAGTTGAGGAGAGACCGAGATGATGAGGTTGTGAGTAAGGTAGCGGGGTGTGAGTATGAAGAACACACATTTTTGACACGAGCGAATCGTATGGCCATTTTTCATCCGCTTCCACATGATTTCAAAGGTTGCCGAGCCCCAAGAAGCCTCGCAGCGAGCACCTGCTTGCCAATTTTTCAAAGTTGTCACTCCCTTTCCGTGTATTGGCGTGTGCTGCTGCACAAAGGCCCTCCTCCCGCCGCTGTCGCTATTATTGTTGTCATTGTGCTGATGCAAGGTAAACACCGTGTCGCCCGCCCCCTACCCTTTCTGTCGCCACAATGCATCACTTAGACCTTTATGTAGCAGTCACACTGAGGCGGAGACGGCACATATTGTTTCCGGCGGCGCCCGTGTTTTCGACAGCACATTTGAAGGATCGTGCAAACGCCGGGAAATATGACTTGTGTGAATAAGCGTCGACGGCTTGCAAAATCCAAGGACGCGGAGCCTCGACAGTTCATCAGATTCAGTATGAAGTGTCGCTACCCTGCTTGGTAATCACATTTTCCTCCGCCACTCTCAGTTCTCAACATCCTTGCACCTTCTGGGCGCAGGAGAAAACAAAACAAACGCCTCACACATGCTGCCGCGCCCACGCGGCGGCACTGAGAAAGGAGCTGGCCCGGATGCAAAGATACCTTTCTGCTCCTGTTCCTGAAAATGACTGAATCACACAAAAATCCCCAACCCTTGGGAAATTTCATTACATATTCATTCAAACAGCTAAATTGTTTTAAAAAGAAAAAAAAGAAAGCCGAGGCAGACGCGAATGGCCAACATAGATCCCAGAGTTTCAGGGTGGTAAAACTTATAAACATGTTTGCTTTCGGTTTATTTCCCAAAACGACAGTGACGAGCGTTCTCGTGTGGTTTGACTGAACGCAGAGGTCAGGATCTGAGCCCTCAATCAGCAGGTTTTAAGCAGCGTGGCTTCCAATTAGCTCAGGAAGTTAGCAGACATTCCCCGGATGCCTTCCCCCAAAGAAAACTGTCAAGGACACACCCTGCAGGGGTATTGACTTAACTACTTGACGGGCTACAATGCAGACTTACACAAATACTTTCACAGCCTTTGCAGTAAACCGACACCTTGGCAAACACCCTCTACTATAATTTCCCAGACAATGACTGGCAAGTAGGTTTTGTAATGACGGAGACGTCTTGTTACCTCCACCAATGAGGAGATGTTTTCATCATGGCCCTCTAAGAATAAAAATGTGAATTATCCAAAAATTTAAATCACTAAAACAGGTCTGGAAAGTTGGAAAAATGACAAACATAACAAGATACACAAAAAAAGGCTCGAGGGTCCATACCGTAAATTGAACAGGGAGTCGGCCATTTTGGCTTGAAGCAAGCAATCTAAGTCTTTTGACTTAGTCTTTTAACAAACTGTGACTACAATTTTTTTCCCAATGATCCCCAATTGGAAGAACGTATCCTACAAGTTTGTTATTTTTTGTTGCCTATACAATCCAACACGAGCGGTCAGTCCGAGGATTCGCAATGAAAAAGCTGGGGACGAGGGCCCTTTCGTCATGTTGCATGCTGTTTTCGTTAACTTATTGGTCAAGAACAATATTTCAATTCTTCGCAATCTTTTTCTCACATTTTCATTCCATTATGCATGAACCCTAATTAGAAAAGCATCTTCAAAATTGTTTGTTTGGCCTTGGTGGAGGTCAGCGTTCTACCGATTGCTTCTGTTGTCTGCCCTACTGCTGCACAGTCATTGTGTGATCTTTACCACACAGCATGTCACACGCAGTCCTGCTCTTCCTAATTAAGCTCTGTTTACCTCAACGCACTTAAAGCGCTCTCTTGACTAATTATTAGGCATGGGGGCCACGGGGGCCTGTTTGAACTCTCTCACAGTGTTGACAGAACGCTGAAGCCAGAACCCGAGTCATTCCCCCTGGATCGTCCCTCTCGGTGCGTCCACGTCTGGCCTTGTTGATTGTGCGTAATGGTCGATCACGCCACAACGGCTCTAATTAACAGGTCAAAAACTTCAGCATGGAAAAAGTAAAAAACAGACCAAACTGAACTCGACACAATTCAGCTCAACAAAACATTCCTTCTACTCAGTCTAATGGTTGAACACACACATATACATAGGCACATTTTCTCTCATACACTTCCACATTATCCCATGCAGCAGCCCATTTTAATTAGTTTGAGGTGAGGTGCGTAGAGATGAGGGTCACACTTGCCATTCCGGCCCAAATGGAGATGTGTCCTGAGAGACGGCGCTTGTTGCTAATTTAGGGCTGCTCCTGGGTCATTGCTTGCCCTTAACTCATTTGCTCCCAAAAACGTATAAATATGTTCTATTTTAAATGGTGTAAGTGTCCCAAAGACGTATGTATACGTTTTTTATGTTTTTTATGCTAGAGCATATAGAAGGCTTTGAGATGCAGCCTCTCAACTGCAAAGAATGGTTAAAAAAAATTGGTGGTTATTACACAAACGGCCAGCAGGTGGCAGCAGAGCAAAAGAGATCAACCAGGGCAATATTGGAAAAAAGCTAATTTACTCACAATTCTAAATAGATTTGTGAATAATAATGAAACTTAGCTATATTCTAATGCTAATTGCTGCGAAATAGAAACAGATAGAAATGTATTTTTTTCCTGATGAAAGAAGAGACTCTAATCTTTCTTTTGGTAGGTTCCATGTTTTTTACAGCAATAGAACACAATATTCTGTGGGCCTTGCAAAATCTGTAAAAATCCAGTAAAACAACCAGGAGTGAAGGGGATTGCTTCAGTGAAAATGGCTGGGAGTGAATGAGTTAAGAGCTAGCTAGCATTAGCTCAAATGCTAAATTAGCTCATGAAAAATATACACCTTACCTATTAGCGTTTTCTTCAAATTAGATGGAGAGGTTTTTTTGAACAAGCACAAGAAAACGTCTTATTGGAGCCAACAACTTGAAATGAGTCTAAGGTGACCAGATGTCCTTGATTTAAACAGTCCCGATTTTGAGCCTTGTGTCCCCAGTGCCAGTGGATTAGTCCAGTCAGCAACCCAATTGTAGCAATTCATATGAAAAAACAATTAAAAAGGAATTTAACTCATCCACATATAATCGCTAACAGACGTGTTTTCGTCATACTGTAACTCGAACTACTTCCTGCTTCCGTGTCTAAGAATCATGGGAAATGTAGTCCTACTAGACTAATGCTGCAGTCGCTACTCGCCAGACAGACCCAACGCAAGTTGGCGGCATATTTCCAATGCTACAATACGGGACCGATGCGAGGTAAATGGCATAGCCAGGTCCCTATTGCTGCCGGGACTGAGCAAAATTGACTAGCGATTGTTGTAAATAATTCCTGGTGAGAAATAATACTATACTGTATTTGATTTTCAGTGAAATTGTAGTGTCCTGGGTTTCCATTTTGAAAATCCGGTCACCCTATACAAATCTCTCCTAACCTCAACCCAACCTCTCTGTTAGAGAGTAAAACACAGCAGCATGGAATAAAGACCTCGTCCTTTCTTGAGGCTAAAATGACCACCTATGCTCCTCCTATATTGACATTTTCAAATAAGCATTCATACAGAGAAGGTATCAGGTATGGATTTCCAGTAATGGCAGTTACTGACAACGCTCGGTGCTCCCATCATGCCATAATGGATGTGGGTTGGGGAATCGATGTTGGATAAACAGCAGGCCTTCGTGTTTGAATGTTATTCAAACAAGCGCCAGGTCCAATCTCTGATGGGAACGTTTATATAGAGCACCTGGCTCTCCAGTGCAGCCTCGCTCTCCGGGTCTGTCTAGACGGGTGTTTCCAGCACGGTCGGCATTTTATCAGACATAAAGAGGACCTCCTGTATACTTTCACCTAACAGCTTTGGATATACAGCCGCTGAGATCAAGAGCATACGACTTAATTCACATAAAGCGGGTACGCGTTTGCCTGTGGATGTAATCGGTGTTGTAAGATGACATTTTATCGGCCTTTGAATCCACAAAAACTTGCTCTGTTGTATTGTTTTCTTTACGTTTACAAGAGGATTGACAATAACTCACAGCAGAAGCACCTCGGGGAGCACCATCTGTCTGAGCCGGAGCAATCGAACTTTTTTTTTTTTTACGTGACAGGCAGGAAGATGGCAAGGGCAAAGTTGTGCCTAGTGATAGAAAATGTGCAAAATGTCACCGACTATGACCTTTGAGCACTTTTTGAAGCCATCCAGGTCTGTTTAAGACAAAAGAGGTGATGATTCAACGCCACCGACATCCACAGGAGACATCGTTTTCCCACAGTCATATATACTTTTATTACCAATGAGTTGCGTGCAGGTATGAGCGGATTTGACGCTCTGAATCCAATTGCAAGTTGAGGAAGCCAACGTCTCCAAAGGCGGGGACGTGAGACTTGACAAAGGGAATAACAAAAACGCGTTCTTGCTTTTTTGATTCCTCTCACTGATCGCTAATTACGCTCCGACAAGGCTCTGCGTTAAAAAGAAACACAAAGGGGAACAAAACGTTGGGAGGGGGGGTGCTGTTAGTACTGTAATTACATATCTTTTGTGATAGGCTGGAACCAGCATACAAGCAGTTGTTTCACTCAAAACAAAGGGTTCCAATAGAGTCTGGATGAATTGAAATATTCGTCCAAGGAACTAAACACAAACATTTGTGTACTTGCATGAAATTGAAACTATTCCCTTTTAATAGTTGTTTATTGATTATGGTAATATCTGAAATGCATATATAGCACAATAAGATGTAGCCTCTTTGATCCTTTACAACTTAAGCGTTAAATTTGGCTCCCACAGATTGGATTCGATTGAACCCAGGTTAAGAACTACTGCTCGATATTATACTGCTCTATGGGCAAGAAGGCTAACGTGCTTTCAGGGACAACATTGTAGACCCGTGCAAGGTTGGAATGGGTAGAAAACAAAAAAAGGGAAAATATTAGGTGGGAAGGTGCCTTAATTCCAAGATACACAAATTGCCGATCAATTCTCACACACTAGTGCCCACTGTTCATAAAAGCCACCTTGAGTATGCCAGTAAACTAATCTAAACGACTAACTGATTTTGACACATGTTCTCAATCAATAAACCATAAAAAAGTGTGTTCAAACTTACAAATTCCCTACAGGAGTTAGGATGGTGGAGCACGCTTGGTGCCACGAATTGCAGTAAGGCAGCAAGCATTCAACTCTTAAATGTCTGAGGAAGTGTTTCTTCTGAGGCTTGAGGCAAAAAAAGCTTCACAACCGCTGCGGTGCAATTTGGATTATTAGTGTAATGATCGTCTGCCGTCTCCGGCGAGACGGCCTACAGGCAGGACGCGTTTGCTGTCGGTGTTGTGATGCCATGATACGTCGCGCCTTAAGAGGGCGTGCCCGTCCTTTTGTCTGAAGCCACAGTTTGCACCCTTTCTGCTGTCAACGTGGATGAAAGCAGCAATGCCAACTAACCATTCAAGGCGTCTCAGTGTGTCTTTTCGTGCTTTTCTTCAACGAGGTCAAAGCACTCGATGAAGCTATTCTGAAAGATGAATGTCGAGGAGGCAGAATACACATGGAGGTTGCTCATATCACAACTTTTGTGATCTCAAAATGATGGGTCGACTAAGTGAAGGATACCTGAAAAAAAGGAATACTCATACTACATATTTTAGATCAGCGTTGCATATTTCCGATATCACATTTATGAGCGTGTCGCCCCTTGTCACATTTGGACAAAGTCAAAGTTAACTTAATAAATTAATAAAACACTGTCTTGATTGGATATTTGCAACCAGCTATGAGAGTTAGCATGTCTACAATTGCTGAAATAAATACCATAGATTTGCTACTAACTGTGTAGCTAGCTAACTAGCATGACTAACAATAGTTCATTTAAACTCTGAGGTTACTTCACAAACCTCAGAAGAGCAGAGAAAGTCGTATTCATAAAAAACAAAAACAAAAAAGCAAGTACCTTTATGTTGCATTACATTTTGGTTTTACTTATAATTGATTGTGTTCTTCGCACATTTACTAACATAGCTATGGATCAATCATTTGAAAATAATACATTTTAGATTTTCGACCTGCAAGACTGTAACTCTGAAACCACAAAGACAATTGTTAGTCCAATAGCACGGATGCTAAGTTATATTTGAACATATTAGCATAATGCATTTTAGCAAGCACAATGTTATTTTATATTGATTGTTTGATGTTTTAATATGACGGGCAATCCCGGTATAAAAATATTTTACTCAAATGATAGTTTACTTGGTTGAATGTTATGCTTGATTAATTTATGACTTCTCAAGTAATGCCCAGCGAGCCGGCTCAAATTTTGGCATGTAAAGGTGAATTCAGTTCCAAATGTCCTCATTCCAGAGCTCACTGACAAGAAAAAGAAAAACTGACATGAATTCACTTCATGCCGGATGGTCTGTTATTGTTGTTTTGTAACAAACAAAAGTGGGATACTGTATACCAGCCCAGTAACGATGCTATTTTTCTTACAAGTTTTATTCAACTGCTGCATACAAGAAGCTATTCCAGATAGCAGTGGTATGCCTGTTTTTTTTTTTAAACTAAGACATCATTAAAATACCTCTGGCAAAGCTCACAAAAGCCATTTCTTGTCTTATGCGTAGCCCCTCCGACATCTTTTTTTGGCAGCGCAATGTTGCATCACCTCAGAAAAGTCCAAATAGGGTTCTGCCTGTCCACCACATGTACTCGTACTCTTGCGTCCTCTTGTTTAAAAAGCAAGAGCTTGAAAATAACGGCAAACAAAGCTGCAAGCGGGGGAGAAAATTCATTTGGTTTCATAAATTAAACATATATTTCGCTCTCCGTCTCGTACCTTTTTGCCGCGCTTTCATTAGCTCGGGATAATGAGAAAACTCGTGTCCACGCCAGAACGAGGCGGGCTCATTTGAAAGCACACCGCAGGGTTTGCAGGCGGCAGAAATGAAAGGCCATGTTAGCATGTATGCCCTGATTTGATGATGTTTAGCTTTATGTCACTTTTTTTTTTAATGAGCCAGCCACATTGTTTCCTACACTCAATTTAAATTGAAGTAGTTAAAAAATCTTGTAAGGTTGCAACATTTTTGTTCTGTAAATACTGCAAAATACTGAATTTGCTCTTGTAACATTTCGTAAATAGTTAGCTTTTTAAATTCCTATGGCTTTTAGGGGTACACGCGGTTCCATAGGTAAGATTATGGGGAGGGTTCTTGGAAAAATGCATACGCTTTATGGGCTCCCTGGACACTTAGCAGTGTTACAGTATGAGTATAGTTCCACGTTTACAGCACTAATGGCTGCCCTAAAAACCTGCTCATGTACCCGTTATAAGAGCTGGCAAATACATGAATCAGAGCCCATTGGCCAAATCACACTTTCAACTTCATTATCTGAGGAGGTAGACAGATACATTAAGTCACTCCTGCATGCGGAAAATGTGCCCACATCAGCGTTTTCATCCATAGTGGGCCCTTTTAATGAGGGGGGATTTTATACTACGCTGCATTATTCAATTAGGCGGCAGAGAAAAAGTCAAGTCTGCTCCCGTGGCGGCTGCAGGAAAACACGAGGATGGAAAAGCCATCCAAGACGAGGGGGGATTGACACACACGGTGATGATGAGGACGGAGGGAAAAGGGGGCTATTATCGAAAAAAGGACAATGCAACGGAACGCCGCGTACGTTCAGCAGCGGGCGGCTTAATAATGCCGAGCCGCCTACACATGGAGGCATCAACCTGCATATGAAAGCAGAATGATAATATAGCATTTCTGCTGGACTGGCACCGCACGCATTAGCGCTGATGACAGTTGTTGAATTGCAAATGTCCTCGACGGCATGTTCTTGCTTCAGTGCATTATTAGAGCGGCTATTTAGCATTTGCTTCATTTCCCGGAGTCAGAAAGGCTTGCACTCAAAAGGCAAAGGCCGCTACTGTTTTAGTAAACTCAACTACAAGGGCAATAACAAGCAAATCGGTGAGGCACCAACAACACCAAGCTATGCTAAAGTACGCACACGCACGTCATGATACACGTTCATAACTGAAAATGGATGGGAAAAAAGTTGCCTCGCAAAGCAAAGGAAGTACATAAGGGAGTTGTGGACAGATGGCTGTTTATCCATATGAGCCCAACGATTGACTGGCGACCAGTCCAGGACGTACCCCGTGATAAGTTCTAGTAATGACAACTGTTATAGAAAATGGATCCAAGTACTATTATTTAGGCTCACTAATCTGTATTAAATATAAAATGTCTATTTACAAATGTAAGCAAGAATAACCCAATGACCCCCCCAAGCTCACAAAGTTGGCCGAAATAGCAGTCGCCAGTTGGTGTTTGTTCCTCAAGCTTCAGTGCAATCCAAACCCAAACAATAACCCGGAATCAAAAAGGCAAAACGACGGGTCGTCATGCGAGGCTGCCGGAGCGAGATGAGCATACAAATAGCCCCGTTTTTGTACGTGGGAGAGAGCGAGAGAGAGGCGAGCGGCCAGGCTGGCTGGGATTGCGCTCAAAGTCTTTCAAATCCTCAGAGGCGCTGGGGGCCGTCATGTGCCAAGTGGCAAATTGATCATGACATCGCGGCGTGGAGAAAGAAGAAGCCGGAGCGTACGAGCATGTCAGTGGCACAAAAGGAGGAAGCTGTTGATGCAGGGTCCGGGGAGAGGAGGGAACACACGCATACAGCCACATACACACACATTGATGCAAACGTACGTCAAGATGCTTTTGTAGCATGTATGCTAGTGGTGTGTAGATTTTTGGAACACGTTTGATTTAAAACCATCAGTTGGTCACTCCAAAAAGTCTTGAAGCTATTTATTGGCACTCCAGGTTGAAGTTTACTTTCCAACGAAACCCAAAATAAAGTCATATAGCTAGCTACCACACAATGCAAAACACCATAGACAAGCTAAGGAAACTAGCATTGATGTTGATATAACCGGTTACACAATGGATATTTGAATACAAACAGTAAAAAATATAGCTTTAAAAAAAAAATGCTAAGAAATCTGAATCAATTCAACAGGTGCTGAATTGCATGTGGGAGTTTACTGTATGTATTTTTTCAAGTGAAAATGTGTATATAAAATATGTCAAATAGTATAAATAATTTTCATCTCGTGAATACTAATAAGACTTCACTCAAATATTATTTCATACCCCAAAAATCTTTAAAAAAATAATTATCCTGCAAGAGGACTTTGAGATTGAGTCCGGGCTTCGGCCTTCCAGGGTGGAGTTTGCATGTTCTCCCCGTGCCCATGTGGGTTTTCTCCGGGTACTCCGGTTTCCTCCCACATTCCAAAGACATGCATGACAGGTTAATTGAACACTCTAAATTGTCCCTAGGTGTGATTGTGAGTGTGTCTCTGTGTGCCCTGAATTGGCTAGCAACCAGTTCAGGGTGTACCCCGCCGACTGCCCGAAGCCAGCTGGTATAGGCTCCAGCATCCCCGCGACCCTAGTGAGGAATAAGCGGTTAAGAAAATGGATGGATGGAGTTATTCTGCAAATTTTTATCATTCTACTCTTTTCACATTTCTCCATCGATTCAAGCCATTCCAAATCTTGCATTCTATATTTCAACAATTCAATCAGCTCCACAGCATTTCTTCAAGCCGTTCTGTAATCAGTTATTAAATGATTTTTTTTTTTTATGGCTAAATGCATTCAAAAAAGATTGTCTTGTGTGCCATCGATTGTCTACCCAAAAGTATATTTGCACTAAAATCTCAGCCATTGGCATCGGCGTCATTTCGGAGTTCACTGCGAGTTCACTCTTAATCACACTTTAAAAGCATCCATTTCACCGAATTGCAATTTTCTAGGTTAAACACCCCCTTCTTTAGAAGTGTGCTACTAGACTAAAGTATTATGCATGAAAACCTTGGAATATTAAAGGCTGCAAAGATATCTGGGTGAATCCTCGCTTTGCCTTTTATTGCATTTTTTTTTCTGGTGGAGAGTGACCATCTGGATAAAGCCTGCAGGATTTAGTCATATATCCAAAATGGCAAAAAGAAAGTAAATCTGCCACTGAAGTATTAGGTGGGAGGTCAGACGAGTGGAGGGCTTAAGCCAAACAATCTGGCGCTCCGAAGACACACGGCAGAACGGAGCTTTCAACCTGCTGGCGTTGGGCACTAAAATATTCATCATAAAATGTTTTATATGACAGGCTGTTTTGTTTTGGTTGAGTGAGAGCTAAAGCCTTGGCGAGATGACAGTGTGTTTTATGTCAACTGTTTTAATAGTTAATCAGAGGGCCTGTTGCGGAGAAAGGCTTTGCTTTTGTTCGGAGTTACCGGAGAACGAGAACGAGCGGAACGGAACGGGCGCTCCGGTCTCTTTACCTGGTCGCTGGCGGTAAAGTTGTCAACATGAATCCACACGAACTGGACTTTCTCTCTCTTTCCTCTCACCAGCACCTTCCCTGGAACCCTCCAATTCCTGTATAGAATGAAAAACACAAATAATTGTACCGGTATATGTAGAATTGGATCTCTGGAGTGCCTGCCCAAATTCTGAATGAAACTAATTCACAATGTACTCATTAATTTACACGATTTATAACCCTAACACAATGTTTCTCCTGGTCTGCCAGCTTTATCTCACTTTCCAAAAATCTGCTTGTCATTGGCTTGCCCATACCTCTTGAGCTGTGATAATCTAAAGCATGTGCTCGGATAAAACGTCCTCAGTTCAGGTAGGGCTAACTGAAATTTTTTTAAAAGCATTCCTCTCCGTAACGACAGTAATTTACTAGTAGGGATTGGTTTTCTTGGTCTCTGACATGCAGGGAAAACTTTAGTTTAACTTTTGTTTGTCGATATGTGCCTTGCCACTGGCTGACGACGGGCCCAGGGTATAAACCTGCCTTTTCACAAAGTTATGCGTACTAAAACCGAAAAAAAAAAAGTTCAAGATTTCGGAGGGGTTCTCTAGTTACATAGGTTAATCCCATGCCGGGGGGTTGTTTTGAATTCCCCCAAATTGCTGACCTGAAAAACACAGCTGGCTTTCGGACCCTCTCCCAGCCGACTCCGAAATCATGCTGTAATTAATCCCCAGCAGTAGGCAGCCGGTGGTGACTGTTTAGCGTCGTAGGTTTGAAAGAAGATGCTTCCCCACTTCTTCTCTTCTTCCATGAGCAATTAGCAATTCCCTTTCGAGTCACAACCACATCATGTTTTGACAGCTACCATTTTTTTTTATTGACATTGAACCCTCTCTTTTTTGATGGCCTTTCATCTCGCTCCTCAAACAGAGGTTCGAGCAGTGCATTACATAAAAGGCCTTGGCGGAATCGTCGCCGTCTCTTTGACCTTGGGCTCTCCTTCCTTGAGAACGGGGCCTCGTTACCGGCGGAGGGATGTCACCAGTCAGATCAAACGGCACGCGCCGAGCGCCAGCGAATCCCTTTATGAACACCTGATAATGTCAAAAAGGGATGGAGGGGAACGCGATAACAATGCGGACATGTTTCACTTTGTGAACTAAAGTTTGGTCCTCAGATGTCACTCTTGTATTTCCAATCCCAATAACTGTTTACAGCCCAAAAATCAACAGAAGCTTATCTATCCTCTGTGGGGAGCTGTTGTCGTTTTTTTTTGTCAAGAATGTGGCAACATCCCAAGTTTTGAGCTTGAATATTTTCATCATTTAAAGCTTAAACAAACCACAAACTATGATCCCAAAACATTTGATATCAAGCTCATCTGGTCTCATTTGAGGACAATGCAGAAAGATGCTAAAAAGTTTAAGCCATGCTCTGTGGAAACTCACCAAATGGCAATTAGGTGTATGTTGACTGTCGCTCTCCCACCATTTTCTCGGTCTCATTTGCATTTATTTCCTCTTTATTCTATCAAGCAAGTATGCCCTCCGCAGCAGGTCGAGGGCAAAGAAAAGTATGGTGTTTACTCATTTGCTGGAAAATTGTGACTGAGACACATAAACATGACACTTTCTGTTCATTTGAACGTACTCAACCAACGCTCAGCCCTCCGTGTGGAGCGCATTTTCGAAATGTTCTCTTCTGTCAACACATTTCTTCACGAAGCCACGTAGATTCCACCTCTGGCACTTGACTCGTAACAAAAAAAAGAAGAAACAACCCCGCCGTTTGAATGTCAACAACTAGACAGAGCGAGTTTCTCGACACACTGCCTCCAGTCAATCGAGGTAGATGCAAAGTTCAAGGTGATGCGGAATGCCTCTGATTGTAGTCGCATTTACGCACACAAGTGACGTGGCTTTTTGTTGATGAATGGGGGTTTTCCCCCCCTGCCACTTTGTGAAGAGGCATCCATTGTTTTTTTAACAGCGCTGCCAATCAAGCTAATCTAACGGGTTTTGTAGGATGAACCAAAAATGTATTATAACCTTTACAGGTGAACACAATTTCACATTGACAATTTTGAATGTTCACATGTTCATTGTTTCAGTACTTTGCGCTCTCTTCTGGATCTGAATAGCACATTTTCCAACAGGTGTCTTCAATTATCAGAGATAGCAGGCAGATAAAAGGTTATTTAATTCTGGCAAATCCTTCTATTTGTACACAAACAATTAAAAAGTCAATTTTCCATAATGCACAGTCGCCTTTAATTTGTCAGTGAATAATACATGAACAAAGCGCAGGCAGATGTGGGATGTCTGCGAAGCGTTTGGATTTACTCAAATTTCCGTCTTATTATAGATTAATTAAAAGATTGAGATCAAGAAGAAAATAAAATCTCTGGCCGTTTATATGCCGGATCAAAGTGGTTGGAAAGCCCGAATAGCCCACATGGCTAAAATGTGGAATGTAAGATCACTCACACTGGACACACACAGTCGCTCGCACGCACGCTCCGTAAGCTTCTTTGTGATCCTCTTCCATGCCTCTTTCTTCATCTCCCCCCTCATCTTTTCCATCTCATTCTTTTCATCGACTTTCATCTACTTTTGGTGTACCATTCTTAAGCCCCACCCCCCTCCCTTCCGCCCCAGCGCCTCCTCGCTCTGCCGTCTTGGGCTACGGATGGATTTTTATTCACAGCAAAAGAAGACGCCTGCTTTGTCCCCGCGCCGGATGCTAAAATCTGACCTATTTTGGCTCGAAGACTGCGAGGCATCTTTTCTCCCCCCTCCTGCCTCTATTTTACCAAGTCAGTCAAGCAAAGCAAATCATGAGAAAATCCTCATTTCTCATCTACAAACCAGTTGGGGAAAGTTCAGTGGCCAACAAATGGAACTGGTTTTGACTCTAGACCAAGCGTGTTAAAGTTCAGGCAACGTTTTAGTTATTGGTGCCCTCAGCAGTGCACTGAAAGTGAAACCACAAATGTATTTTCACGGTTTGATTCATACCTTGGTTTTAAGAACTTTGTCAGTAGTCTGTCCTCTATTTTCAAGGTCCAACGTGTATGGTTTGTCTTCATCTTAGGGAACTACGACTTTAGTTTCTTTTTTTTCCATGATTAGCTTACAAAAGAAGTCAAGCTCACACTGGCTTCATAAATTGACGTGGATGTCCAAATCTGGTCTGCAGGTCTCGGTTGTGACACCTGTCGTGCCTTTCATCCGTTGCCACCTTGGACAATCATCTCTCTAATTACTGCAGTCCCCAGCCACGGGAACTAAGGTCCGCGACTCCATTTGAACGATTTGATCCCTCACTCTGACCACAGCCATCTGCAACCATCGGCATTGAAATGAGACAAGATAAAAATTGCTTGGCTTCTCCTCCAATCAGCAAAAAGTATCACGAGCCAAGGACCGCCGTGACGTGGGTGTCAGTCTCCTGACCCTGAAGCCTCCGCCGTCTCCATTAATTGCTAAACTAGTCTCGAGGATAATGAGCAGATGAAAGAATAAACATATTTGCAAAATGAACCAAAGGAATGTTGACAGCTTGACCTGTACTGAAGCGACATGCAAAATATGTACAAAATCTCACGATAACTCTGCAATCAAATCTATTTGGAATAGGAAGGAAAAGGTACATGATTAGCCAGTCCTAAAATTGACTTTTGCATATAGGTTGTGTGCGTATGCGACCCTCTATGATAATGACGCTATTAAATGCTCCACTTAAGACGATTTTGCCCCCTCCCCCATTCACTGTCTTCCATCCATCTCACGATACCACCCCTCCCTCACATGACCAAACACTCACTTCCATCCCCAAGCTGCATTATTAGCGCGCATTGCGCTCTCCTGCCTCTGCAGAAGCCATTAGCCAAGATTAGCAGAGGAAGAGCCTCACTCTCGCTTTATTTCTTCTTTCTCTGAGCTCGCCGTAGCCGCCATGCGCGCTGAATGATTACCATCCATTAAAGGGGCCTTATTGTGCTGACAGAGGCAGCTTCAGATCCTGGTCCTGGCCATTAAGAAAAATAAGAGAGAGAGAGAGAGAGAGACTCACTCCCTTTAAGTCAAGGGAGATGACACGAAGGGTTTGGAAGCAAAGGGCGGGTAACAAGGAAGAACTCTGAACATTGTCTTATTCTTGAAATGACTGTGTAGGCAGTAGTGTGTTAGAACAGCTAATGTGTTGGTATCTTGATTAATTTGTGTGCATATATGTAGCCACTAGCGTTTCACAGCATGGCAGAAGTCAATATACCGATTGTTCAACTGCCTCACCCAAATGCTAGAGGATTCAAACACAGCGGGTGAGGAATTGCATCACTTGACTTGGACTATTTATTGTTACTTACTTTTGATTTTTGAACTTCTATCCACTGCCTTGATCATCAACCCCCCCCCCCCCAAAAAAAAAACCCCACAAAGGTTTCACGCAGTTGGTAGGAGGTTAGACGACGCAAATGGGTGTGATTTCCTTGTAACTGGGTGGAGGGATTTCTTCGGAGCATTAACAACTTTCGCCGCCCCAAACCCATCCTCCCTCTCTATTTATCTGTCTGCTTCTCACTCGGCTTCTTCCTCTGCGCTTTGCTGAGCTGCATTTCAATGAGCCTGTCCCAAAATGCACTGTCAATATTCCTGACAAATCTCTAAAGTATGATATTGGAGGACGACAAATTGACAAGTGGCAGTAAAGTTCCATTGCTTTTTCTCCATCATCCACCAATATGCCATTTTTATTAGCCTCTCTTCGCACTCCAGATGCAAAAGTCCTCTCCATTATCTTCATTTGCTTTTACTAGCCAAAGTTGACTACAAATACAACCAAAAACCTAACATGCATGTCTGCTTCAAACCAAAATGCCTGCCTTCCAGTTCTCTTTTCAACATTGGTCCTGAGAATTTTCTGTGTGGCATCTTACGGCAGACATGTCGACCCAATTTCCTGTTGATCCTGTGAAATTGGTGATTTTTTCCCCCACACTTTCCAGGCCTCTTTTTCATGGAAATTGGCCATAAAATGGCTGCTTCAAACCAACGTGGCCCCATTCCAGTTAGATTTTGTGCATGGGTCCTCAGATACTTTTTTGTTCAACTTGTCATGACTGACATGTCCACCGAATTCTGTGTTGACTGGTCAAACTGGTAATGAGGGGTCCATTTTTTTCCAACATTCTTTTTCATGGAAATAGGCCCAGAAATGGCTGCTTCAAATCAAAATGGCTGCACTCCTATTGTTTTTCCAGCATGCATCTGTGAGGCCATTGCATGTGTCTATGACATACATGTTCACCTAATTTGGTGTTGATCAGTGAACTTGGAGACAGGGGGCCCATCATTTTTTCGTTAACTTTCCCGGCCTCTTTTCATGGAATGGCTGCTTTAAACAAAAATGGCCGCCTTACTGTTTATTTTCCAGCATGGGTCCTTAAGACTTTTTGCTACGTGCAGTTATGACAGACATGTCTACCCAATTTCATGTCAATTGACAAAAGGAGTAACTAGCAATATCCCATCATGTTGCACTTTGGTATTTTTCATCCACCAATTAAAACATCTGCTGACCCATGAGAACATATCAAGTGATTGAAGGTCCAAATCCTCTTGAATCTTCCTTGCCTTTTCACTCCACACGCATCCTCTTCTCCATCTCCTCTGTGGTTCCGGATCCACCCTCCTTGCCTCTATTTGCAATCCATTTTCTCTCCTCTACTCAACCTTCCCTCTTACCAATAGCTGCCGTCACTATCTCCTCCACTCTTACCCTCGCCACTATTTTCAATCTCTCTCCACTCAGCCATGCTACTCTTTTTGTTTTCCCATCCCGCGCTCTCTCCTCCCCCCCTCTGCTTGTGTTTCTCACCAGTCAATAATGAAAATTGCTCGCTACCTTGAATGGATTATGGGGGCCCGGGGTAGTTTGTTTGAAGGCGCAGCGGTGTCAAATGAAAAGGCCCGGGCCATTTTCTACCTGCCACAGGCTCTCCGCCTTCCATCACACACACACTTGGACATAGCACGGCCCACGTGATGAAAACACACTTTGCACTTATGATCAATGACAGCGCGTCGCGCTTTTACCAGCCAACCTCCCTTACCCTCCCTCTTCCCTCTGTTCATGTATTATGAATGTTGCTTAATTACACAGCCCGGAATGCTTCACACGGGTTGGCACGCATATTTGTTTGCTTTGTATCTCTTTGCCGTCGCTCTTGTATGCAAAATCCTTGCGCGATTTTGTTGTTTGTTCTTTTGGCGCCGCCGTGCTGAGATCAAACAGCGAGCAGATTGAGGCGCCATCCGCGGTCAACCCTCGAGTTGATACACACCACCAAGCGGGAGGGAGAAAGGAGTAGCGCAGTGTGCGGGGTTATGTCGGGAATCTAATCTGAAAAGCACCTTGGAATCTCAAGATTACAGTGGTACGTAAAATCACAAGTGGCCAAAAAAAATAAAATAAATTGAGTTACAAGCAAGTTGCAGTGTAAGATTGACTTACACGAGAGCTTTTTTCAAACCATGGATCCTAAGAAATTAAGTGCCGAGAAGTCAAATGTTGATAAAAGTGGGCTTGCTACTAATTGTTTTCTCTCGAACTAAACATAACAAGAATTACTGTACATGTTGTGTGTTAAAGCATACCACATAACTTTGTCTAACGAAGATCTTAATACTAATACAATGTGAAATGCCATAGACGAGGCCAGCAAACGCAGCATTGATATCGCATTAAATAATTGTTGATTATAGGTGAGCTGGAATGACATGAATGACGTTTCCATTCATCTCAATGGTGAAAGTTGATTTGAGATACATGTGATTTATGTTACGAGCAACAAAAAAACAAATTAAACTCAAAGTCAAAGTACCGCTGTATGTCATAATCCAACAAAAACTATGATTAATAAGATCTGGCATTTGTAGTCCAATTTGTTCCTCTCGGATCACTCCAGGAATTGCTTGGAGCCGGTGACTCACAAAAGCCATCAAGCGGACCCACGAGTGGGAGGACGTTTTGAAATTGTGGTCAAGCTCTGACTGACAGCTGCGTCGCCCAAGTGGAATACAAAGAAGGCAGAAAAAGAAATGGTGATGAACGGGCACTGTCTTTTTCATGATCGTCAAAAAGGATGTGCTCTATCCACATGATCAGATTGTGCCAATTGGTGAAATTAATAATGGAACCGATTTGTTCTATTTTCTATCTTTCCAGACCTTTTTTTTCATGCAATTTGGCTCCCAAATTACCATTTCAGACTATTCGATTTATAGCATGGGTCCTTGAGACGTTCTTGTTAGTTCAGTCATGTTACTCATGTCCTTGGAAGCCCCAAAATGGCTGCCGAATGGGTCCTTTCAGGCTTGACTCATCACACATGTCCACAAAAAGTTTGTGTTGATGAGTTACAGTATTGTCACAAATTTTTTGTAACGTCCCAGTCAGTTTTGGGAGGTTGTGATTGAGAAAAACAGGATGCGCGCTTTAACAAATATTGGTTCATTTAGGGGCATGATGAGGCCCCTAAAAATCTGATTCTGAATGAGGATAAATGGAGCGATTCCAAGCACGGCCCCCAAAAAAATCTGCTTTTCAAATCTCCCACTTGACAAATGCGTTGCGACATGCTCGTTTCAAGATTGATGCGGACGGATTCGGAAACCAGCTGCAATCCAAACGCGCGGCCGCCCGCTTCTCCGTGTCATATCCGTTTAGGCGCCGCGTCAGTCGTCCGTAGAACGCGGCGAAATGAGCTTGCGTCATGTTTTTTTTTTTTTGTCCTCGCTGAGTGGGCGCCGTGCGATTGTGCGCCAAAATGAATTTCCGAGTGTGTGTGTGTTTGTGAGATTACCTTTTTAAAATGAACAAGAAAAATAAAACAGATGAGATGCAAAGCATTTGCATATTTTGGAGGGAGTTGAACTATTTTACCACAGTGAATCCTTCCCTGCAAGAGCAAATATTCCTTTTTTTTTGTGGGAAAACAGAAAGGCTGCAAAATGAAAAGCATCTCTAACTGAAAGCCCGTGAGAGGAGCTTTGGGGGATCTGATTTCACAGCCGCTAATGAGCATTCAGCATTGGTCTCCTCCTCCTTCGCCTCGGCGGCTAATGCGTGACTGACAAGCCGCGGCTTTTTTTTTTTTTTTGGGTCGACTGGGCCCGAGTCAAAGCGCCCCCGATGCACAGATCCTATCATCAGCCGTTCATCTTTTGGACACCTGTATTTTACCGGAAAAAAAGGACACACTCTGTTGATCTTTAGGTTTTAATCCCAAGAGATGATTCTGGCCGCGACGTGGTATGGTGGGTGGTAGCATTGGGGAACATTGTGTTTTTATTTTATTTTGCCAGATTACTGGGCTGCCCGTGTTGGTTTCCTGCTTAAATTAGCCCAGCAGGGACATGCCTGTGCCAAAGAGAATTGTTTTTCATAGTCAAATTTGAGCATTATTTCTAACCACTCCACTGTTACCCTCTACATCTCATTTGTCTTACAAGTAACGGATCAATACGTGTTGACTGGAAGCACACTTACAGTAGGGGGAAGGGGGGGGGGGGGGGGTGGAGCTACAGGCTCGATTGTGGGTGGTCAATGGGAATGATCACTGGTCCCAAACCAGTAACTCTGATTTATGACTTTTCGACTGTACTCGTTGAAAAGCATTTAACATACCTCTGATGGCAGCACTGTGCATTGTTGAAGGAGCTGGCCAAATTTCTGTTTATGTATTAGCTCGCCTAAGCCGATAAAGGGACAGAGATCCCTTGAAAACGTTCCAAAGCAATCCCAAAGCTGCTGCTGTGTGCACATCCGTCAGTAAATCACAAAGGGATTCTAAACCTCGCTTGCCCAAAAGAGGGCCAAAGTGGTGACAAATAAAGCAACCGTACCATCGTCATCAACAGATAGAAAAAAATGATTTAAATGAATGATTCATGACCTGTTTAATAGAAAGGAACTCAACAAAATTCAATAGGGAGGGTGAGTAGCCAATCTTTACATAAACTAAACAACCAAAGGATCCCAGTAGAAGGCAATCATAATAAATTAGAGTACATTAATTGGTTTACGGTGTTTGTTTTATGATCCGACAATTTTTACATTGTTTTCACTTTGCAGATCACAGCAAAGCCAGCGCTAAGCCAAGAGGAACAGGCAGGGTCACTTGCAAAGATCTTGCATTGTTAATCCAGTTCAGATTCCGTATCTAGGGTAAACCCTCAGAATCCGTGCGTGGACTTAAGACCCACGCACAACACGTGATGAGCCTTGCCCAGATGTCCCTTCGGGAGCACAAACAAAAAGGAACAACGAGTCATAAGGCAAATACACATTAAGTGGTGTTCATGCGCTTTTTTATTTTAACTCAGCAGCAGTGTCAGTTTCCTAAATGAGGAATTTGTCCAAGACCAAAGAGAACCTCGAGCCAGCATATCTTCATTTTGCAGTGCAATACGTTCAAACGGAAATCCTATTTTATTCATGTGGATTCCGGCGGTCTCTCGCTATCTCCATCGCTCCCCATCCCCACCCTTCCTCTTGGACCTCCTTCGCCTGCTGCTCTCCGCAGCGAGCGCGCAAATTAATTTTCAACTTGTTAATTCTCTTTGAAAAAAAAGGAGGGGGGGAAAGAGAATTGAAGAAGCGAGCCCAGGTCCCCTGTTTGATTTGCTATTTGCCGGAGCCCAGCGTGTGACCTACAGATGTGAGAATCCAGAACCTGATCAAATTTTAACAAGATTGTGACACTCTGGTTGAGATCTACGGTAATGGAACAGAGCGATGGCTGCAACCCAGCACGCCTCGGGTTGAAAGGGTCATGTAAAGGAATGTGAGAATTAAATAGACCTCGTTAGCGGCGCGAAGGAAGAGCGACAGGGGCATTTACTCAGGAGTGCGCACGGCAGATACCAGCTCCACCAAGGTCTTATGTGGCATAAAACCGTAATGTGAAACGTACCGCTAACCTTATCGCGTGGATTTACGACCCAACAAGCCATTCATCTCTTTCGCTTTCCTTGTTAGTATTACGCCTCAGCTCCAAAGCATTGAGATAAGCAGAGCAGGAGACGGCAGAATTGGGGAGTGGAAGTGAGTGTGATGGATGACTTGCATGTAGCGATATTCCTGACAGACAGACAGACATGAAATGGAAACACGAGGAGGAAAAACAACAAAGTCGCTAACGGTGACGATGACATCTGAAGGGGTTTGGGAGGAAGGGCTCCGTTACGATGTAATATTCAAGTGGAGACACTGTAACATTAGGATAATTGCAAATTTCAATCTTTTGAAGACATCTGATAATCAGGCCTTTGCTAACTTTGCTCACAAGTGAAGGAAAATACCCAATTTTGGAGCGACTGTCAGTATGTGTGAACACCTGAGAGCCACCTCGACAATATTTGGTCCTTTGGGAACGCTTGCCAGCGTGCAGAATTCCACCACTCACTTCATTACCTGTAGCCCATTGATTTGTCAGCCACGCTTGACCTGCTTTTCTCTCTGATGAAAGACATTCACACTTTAGCATACAAGATGTCTTTAAGACGAGAGCAGGCAGAAATTGTAGCTTTTGCTTAATGCTCTAAATGCTTAATAATGTGGTCAAGAGAGCACAGCCAATTTTCCTTCAAGCACTGAAAAGCGGGCTACATATAATCAGTGCTTTAGGCTCAGTGTCATATCAACTACAGTGGGCTTCCTCGGCATGACCCCGGCAACCCCTCAATTTAAACTGAGGGGAAATTCAGCCAGCCCGATGGGGAGCGGCCATTAGTGTGGAGGCATGCTGCGCTATTTCGTTTGGTTCAGACACAATGTCACAAATGGGGATGGAAGACCGAGTGTACAGCAGCAAAGACATGTTGGAGATAGCCCCGCCTGGATTTGTTTGGAGGATATCAAGAAAAATTTAATGATGCCCTCGATGGGACAAAAGTGCTCATGAGACTAGATACTTACAAATACTTTCTAACACAGTGGTCCTTAAGTTTATCGGAGGTTGTGAACCCAACCAGTTTCCAATTCAGTGTGTTTTTCTCCATCTCCATGCAGCAGTGTTGCTTTAGTTTCATTAGATAGCTAGTTGTACTGTACTACCATCGCTCAACTTGCAAATCACGCAGTTAGGACGCTGACTCCCATCACGCAACTAAACTTTACATTTATAGAGCGCTTTATACTGCATCAACCACCGCTGTTTTCTCAATGATGGAACCCAGGTGCAGCAGATCCAATGAAAACAGCAGAGGCCCCAGAACTGAACCCTGTGGAACACCATATGTTCCGTTATACATGTGAATTCCCACTGCACATTTTCATCTGAACCACTTTTTTTTTTTGCTTGACAGTATGAAGGGATTACAATACTAAGGAAATTATACGACGTACCATCACAACAGTCACAAGTCGAGTACTGAGCACACCAAATTCCCAGTAGCATAGATAAACCAAGTGATGCCACATAATCTGCAGCCAATGATGGCCAAGCGGGGCGTATCATCACGAATCATTTGAGTCAGGTGTGACTTGACCTCTGCCGAACCCCTGAGACTGAGTCACCAAACCCCTGGGGTTCGATTGAACCCAGGTTAAGAACCACTGTTCTAACATTTGTCATCAGTGGAGGATGAAAAATTAAAGAGCATATTTTGACAAAGTACAGAACATAAAATCATCAGAAAAATAAAAACTCAAAGTACATATACAGTACCTGAAAAAACTCTTGAAGGTACTGAAAAAAAAGCAAGTTCAGAATAAATGTGTTTTAGCCTCTATAGCCTTGCGTCTAGATGACCTTTGTTGCTGTCCCAGCAAGATTGAGAAGGAAACTGGAGAGTCTGTTGTCACTGAAGATTTCATGAAGGGCGCGGCATACCGGCAAACGTGACTCCATGCCTCCATATTGATTCCACATTTAAAGATACTTGAGTTCTCTGTACTTGTCACTATTATGTGTCAACCCCGATGTCACCTGAAATCAATAACTGTCTTGCAGTCACACCCACGACATTCAATATCAACACCAAGGAGCAACTCGACTGTATGTTCAGGTTAGCAAAAGTAGTCAGGTACAAGCATCAATAATCATACCGATCTGGAGCCCGACTACATCCTTTCAGGCTCGGTTGTCGACCAGCTCTTTTAAACTGTGATTATCAACTGGTGGGTCAGCAAATAGGCTAGGGTTCACTGTGCCAGTTAAGGGAGCGTTCCGCCAACGGTGAGGTGCAGCCACCTGCCTAGACTCGCAGGAGGGGGTCTGTTTGACAGAGCGGGGGGGTTTGGGGAGGAGCGTAGTTTGTGGAACCAGAGCTGTTCCATCTGGTGGCCCGCTCACCTTCACTGATGAATCGAGTATTCCTCGGATAGCAGCTGTTGCTAAGGTGACGGGTGCGCATGCACATGAGGAAAAAGTGCTCCCGGTGCGCTGACACAGGTGTACACTCATTATGAGGGGTTGACTTCGTATAACCTCAGATTAGGGGAACCTATTCTTTATTCTGGCCAGCGCTTTGCACGTCTCTCACTAAAGACTCTAAATTGTTGATATCTGCGACTGGTTGGTGATCAGTCCAGGGAGTCCAGCTCACCTGTGACCCTAATGAGGACAAGCGCTATAGAAATGGATCCATCTTGGCAGGATTTGCGAGAGCGAAAAATGACCCCTCCGTGCTATTCAGTGACAACTTTGTTTGTTTTTGCAATCCCGCAGTGTTATTCCACATTATTTTGACTTATTGTGTATAATGGCAGGCGGGAATAAACAAGTGTCACCACTAATTGCGTTCCGTGGCCCCCGCAAAGTGTTGAGAGTGGCGACGCGCCGAGGGACCACAACAACTCGACGACGCCTTATCCAATCTCCCATTAAGCAGTCCCCAAAATGGCCGTCCAGTCAACAAGTAATGAGTAATGAGATCTAATAAGGCCGATGCCAAAAAAATGAAAGCTTAAGCGCGACGTTTTCTTTTCACAAGTCGGTGGGAACGAATCAAGCGGAACTGTTAGCCAAGTGCCTCGGAGGGGAGGAACATTTTACATGCGGATTAGCACGCATATCGCCATCATCGCACACTGATGTGACGGCTTGATAGACTCTGTGTCTTTGATGCCTCACGAGGCATGGGGGCCCTTTATCCCTTCTTCGCCCATCTTCTGGAACACACTGATCCGGCTCCCTCGGAGCCGGTGGAGATGGTGGAGATAGGATTGTAAGACGTCTGCATATCGCTTCTTGCCACTTATATCATACACCTTGTAAATGATAGCGTTGTCATGCCGACAGACGTAGTAAAATAACATTTTCGGAGCCAAACACACTGAAACATTTTAGCATTCATTTGGTCGGCACTATTAGCAGCTTCCCCCTTGCTTCTAAATCTCTGCCTGTCGCCATTATTTAAAAGTGTACCTTCATCTTATTTCCGTTTTCATCTATCAAGCGTTGGGGAGGTTTTGACCTTGCCTGATCATGCCTATGATAGTGAGGCTTGGGCAGAGGGGGTGGAAACAGGCAAGAGTGACAAAGATGGGAAGTTGCGAGATAAGAGTTGTGATGATGAATGCGGATAGAGGGATGGCGGGACATGACGGGGAAAAATGTGGCGTGGGGAAAATATCACCGACGCAAACTTTAGTGGCCTGTCAGACGTGTAAGTAGAAGTTATTATGTTTTGCATAAGCCAGCAAAGTAATCATCATTTCTCCTTTCCTTCATTTGCCTCGGGCTTTTTCCACCCCACCCATCTTCACCTACTGTATTTAAACTGAACTACTTAAGTTCCCCATCGCATTATCCACTTACACTTAATTGGTTTGAAAAAGTCAACAAATAATCTTATATTTGTTCATCTATCTATGCCAGCGATTTATAGTGACAGGCAGAACAAATTAATGTTCTTCCATGAGATGGCAGAATATACAATGAACCTGTTTCCATTCATACAACAGAATAATAGGCCCAGATATTCCACTAAAAACATTAGTGAGTAAATTGAGATGAGAACATAATTTTTTTTAGTAAACATAATTTTTTTTTGAATTTTTTCATGATGGTATGCCGCAAGATTTTTCTCATGGAAAACATGCGCCTCTGCTAAATAAAGATTGGAGAAACAGTGATTTTAATCTTTTGTTTTCCTCATTGTATGCATCATAAGCAGGCATGTGGTGGATGGAAGCTGTTACGCGAGTGTGTGTGTGTGTGTGGAACGATAAGAACACTTGGCAAAGGAAATGATGGCGTGAGGGAATAATGGGTGTTTTTGTTAAGATGAGGAGTTGAATGTGTGCTCCATCCTACGCCAATCCATCTTCGTTTCCTATTGGATGGCAGCCGTAATCTCATGGTGACTGAGGAGGGTAAATAAAGTTGATATCATATAAACCAGGGGTGGGCAAAGTGTGGCCCACAGCCCATGGTCTTCCCTAGTTTTTTTTTTTTTTTAATCTGGCCTTCAGAGCATTCCCATTATCAAGAGTCTAATAGATATTGCATTAATTTGGCTTTCTTTGCCCTAAAAAGTGGGGGGGGGTATTCATCACATTACAAAATTGGTAATTATTACTATTAATAATAGTAGTATTAGTATAGTATTAATGAAGTAAGTATTTTGTAAATACTTGGGATAGGCGAGTACCAGTGCTTCTCAATTATTTTTTTGTTGGTGTACCCCAGTAAGAAAAATATAATAACCCCAAACCTGGGACAATTGATCAAATAAAATTAAAGTAAATAAAAGTATAATTTGTCTACAAAATTGCTGTACGTACACCTCTGCAGAGGAGCTAATACTCCTTGTGCACACTCTGACAATAAGAGTTCCACTCCACCTACAGCAGTGGATGTGTAATTACACTTTCTAGTATGGCAAAAAACAAACCAAAAAACATGTTCCCTGGGGTCACATATATATATTTACAGAACGGTTTGATGATTTTATTTACTCATTATCTCATTTATCAATTATTTGATTGATTTATTGTTATTATTAATTGTTAAAAATGTCAAAGAAACCATTTTAAATACAACTTTACCAAGTTAAAAAATGTATTAAAAATGTGTTTAGTTATTTAATAATTGATGAGAAATAAAACATGACAATGAATTTCTATGATTATTTTTGGGAATAAATCAATCATATGTATTTAATTTTTTGGGGGCCCATCTGTTTAAAAAAAAACAAAAAACGTGACCCTTTGCACTCAAGTTTACCCATCCCTGCACAACATTGTCTCCCTCCTCTGCTTCCGACAGTTCATGTTTCTGTGCTAATGTTCTTTCAGCATCAAAATTTTCAATGTAGCAAAACAAGTTAGTGTCTCCTCACATCTGTGACACCAAATGCAGAAAGTCGCATCGGGCCACTTTGCATCAACTCCAGGCCAATCGCCGCGCTCCCTGCTGACACCCAGGGCCGTGTCACAACAAGTTGACGTTGGGGCTCGCCGCGACCCGACAGTAGCGGGCCACTGGTCAGACGCGGTGACGGATCCATGAGTATGACACCTGTATACCTCCCCTCGTGCCCTGAGTTGATGGCTGGCTGGCACGTTAAGATGACAACGGCAAAAAAGCATGACACACGCAGACATACAAGGCCCAACTTCTGTGCCGGTCTACGTCAAGTGTGCAGCTCATGTTGACGTACAAAACAAAATGGGGGAATGCAGCAGTCCCAAGTCGTAAAAGTATCTATTCAAGTCTGACTCGAGTCATGTCTATCTCAAAGCAACAGGATACCACCAAGTGTCACTTTAAGGACTCAGACCCCTCAAACCATCCAACCAAAACCCAAATCAAACCAATAAACACTCTGGCTAAGCTTGTGGTAATGTTCAAATGCATCCCTGAAGAATTGTATCTCTGTTACACCACTGACCTAATCCGCCTCTTGAAGAGCAATTAAAAGTTTAGCGCAGACTTTAAGAAAGTAACCGTGTGATCTTTTCTTTTTCTGTCCCCCCTAACACCCAACTCGTCTCCGTGGCTGTGAGCACCCGGTGCATGCTAATATGAAAGTGTAACCATGGCACTCTTCCAAAGGCATTCCAAACACAGTGGGAAAAGAAAAGGCTTGAAGGGGGACGTGGAAAAAAAACATCATTTCCCTTTTATTCTAAACTGGAATCCGTCTTTCCCTTCAATACCCACTTCCCCCTTTGCCATCCAAATGGGGTCCTGGGAAGAATAAAAACAAATCCCAATAGAGACACTTTGTGCCTCAATTCACCTTTGAAAGTCATAATCTTGACCTGAGAAAGCTAAGACGTTGGAAGAAATGGTCTTGGAAGGATTTAATAGAGCCAAGTGTTCAACTTGGAACAATAAGCACTTGATAAAACGTGAAAACGATACTTTCCTGCTTGTAGCCTTTCCGCAGTTGCTACATCAATCTAATCTATTATTCTTCAGTCTGTTTTGGTATGTTCGCATTTTAGGCGCAACAAAAAAAACAGAAGCTGTGAGTGTCCTTGTATGCCTGGCTGTGTAAAAGGACATTGAATGATGTATTGTTTGAGACTAAGTAGAGCAGGACACAATTTTGTATTACCAAATTCAAACGATGAACTCGCAAAAGTCGTTTCTGCGGGAGTCTTGGGTGTTTTTTTGGAAGTCGCTACCCCGGTTTCATCTCCTCATCCTGTCTTTCCTTACGGGAGGAATGTGTGTGCGGAGGCGGAGGATTTGGCGCACCGAGGAGACGTGGAAGGAAGTTAAGAAGAGAGCCGGGGCTTGATGGTGGGCGGGGGTTGGGCGAAGCTATCAGTCGGGCCAGAATGTGATACTTTTGACTCGGCGGGAGACTGTTCTGAGGAAGCTGCGGCATTTATTGCTAACATTCCAAAGACTCACCCTTTCTCAAATTCCCTTGGTCACTCACCTAAGAGACATTACACAATAGACCATTTGTATTTCTTCTGACAATACAATTACTGTGTTTTTAAGCTGACCTGTAATAAACTGAACTGCAACCGGATAGAACCTCAGCCCACCCTGATCAGATTGCAATTGATAACCCCCTTTGGACATTCACCTTGAGGGCATTTCTCTCATCTATCACTGATGATTGTTAGAATTCACGCGAGTGGAATTACATTCGGGTTTATCTGTCACTATTGGGATACATGTTGACTGGTGTAATGCGGATACTTGGCATTCTATTCGCGTCTCGGGTGGCGTTTCCCAGGCCTCCGTCTGCTCGCCCATTAAAAATGAAACACGGCTTCTTAATTTCAAACTTGATTGCCGATTTTTCGCTTACTCACTCAACTCAAATTTTGAGTTGCTCCTTCCATCTCTCCCTATCCCTTCATCTTTACTGCCATCTGCTAAAGGTATTTACAGGAGGAGCTACAACACCGCCACCAAATGCTAGACTCTAACTAAGCTGTTCGTGTTACACTAATTCCAAACAAGGTGCTAACCACGCTGACAGTTCACGGGCAAAGGAAATGAAAATCAAATCCAAGAGGTCGCACATTATTGGCGTGAATGCCGCGTTGTGTTGTCACTGGCTCGACCCGCACTTGAGTCGGAAAAGCCGCATGTTTTCTTCCCCCTCCCAGACAGAAAATAGGCTGGGTTAAGCCTCCAAATGTACCTGTGACTTTGTTTGCATTGTTCATCTCGAAGGATGGCAGCTTTGCTCAATCACCCTTGGCCGTCGCAGCTGGCTTTCAATCACAGATACACCCCCCACCACCCCTTCCACGCTTCCCCCTCAGAGGCTGCCGATGCAGAAGTCGGCCCCAGCATCTGGTAACCATAAAGCAAACGAGTGCTAACTTGTCATGAAAGTCATTCATTCAAAGCCATGCGACTCAGCGTGGGGTTAAGCCATGCACTTTGCTATGTGTGCGTTTCGGCATACAAGCAAAGCAACTTGATAAGGTTTTGATCTTTTTCTCATCTCTGAATTCCAGTGAGACAAAACATCAATTCCGGATCCTAGTCGGGTTGAAAATATCCACCATGCAACACCGCACTACTTCCTGAATTACCATTAGCATAAACAAACTTGTCTCTCAAAGTGATTTGTCGCAGGGACTTTTATTAGCTTTCCACTGGGTCAGCCTAGTAAAACGCCATCTAAAGTAATGGTCGGGAATAAAAGGTTTCCCCTTTTACAAGCTGGACTTTTTGGCTGTGTGTTTGCGCATTTGTGTGTTAGTGCTTCCCTCGCTGGATTTGATTGGCACATGGGTGAACTTTAAGGCCAGGAGGTGGGAGGAGGGCATGTTGTCGGTCAGCCTTAACAAATGCACGAGGCCCAAAAGGGTACAGAGAAGGGGTCAAGTCCGCGGCGCCGCCGCAGCCATTTCTACCGTAACACTGACAGACAGCTTGTTTTTAGCTACTTCGCCGCAAAAACAGTAAAGAAACCCCTCACATTTTGGCATAGAACTACTTATTAGAGTTATTCTACAGTAGGCCTGTACCCTGCTGCAAATCACAAAAAAACTACAATTACCCTAAAAATTATGAGGGTTGATTATATAACGATACCTTGACTTTGATGAATCACGCTTGAGTTTTTCAAGATTCAAACTGACGCTTGGTTGATTTTTTTGCTAAGTGTTACAAGCACAACTTGGACATCCTAGATGAGAGCAGCCAACTTCACAACATCAGGCCACAATCAGTTGTAAAAGTAAACTGTTGTGTTTTGTTTCAAATTTCTATTTTTTGCCAAGATTGCCAATTTTCTATCAATAATGGTTGAGTTTTCAGGGAATAGCAGAAAATTGGTGAATTTCTTTATCGTGAATACGCACTGTAGTGTATAACTGTACTCTATATTTAACACTTGTCGACTTAAACCTGGGAAAGGAAGAGCAAAATGTTTCACAGATCGAAAAGTTTGAGAAAAGAACGGCGCAAAGGTCACGGTGCAGATGGTGCTTACGGCAGATTCCGATCCAGAGCCGGCGGCAATCCTGGCGTGAACTCCGTTGCCGCTCTGCAAACAAATTAGCTTTCTCCCGCCATCTCACTGCGCAGCAAATAAAAGAGGAAATTCAGGTGAATAAAATATTTCCCCTAGCTTCATTTCCACATACTAATTCTCGCTTTTCCCTGCCCGAGTGGTTCCAATTCATTAGGCAGCATTCATTGCATTTGTGTCACTGAGAAAACTGTTTTCCCAGGACAGTGTGCCACTCCACTGGACAAATCCACAACCAACACCTCACACACAAAAAAAGGTTTGGGTGCATAAACAAACCCACATTTAACATCTTAACATCGACTCAAGTGTTGTTACACTCACGAAGCAGTTTTCCTTCTGGGTCCACGGTTTTAATTACACAACAAATGTTTGGCTATCCGAGTGAGATCTGCATGAATATTTATACCGATTCATTTGTTGAGTGTTGATTGTAATTACACGGAAACATGATTTATTGCCAGGATTGCCGCGTGCGCCAGTCAGCCGGAGAAAGCGAACTAGGTGGAAGTAACTAAATAAACGCACGTTCACAGACAAACAGCAGTGCTTTGTGGGAGAAGTCGGGCAAAGATTCAGAATGACAATTTGGATTTTTTACTCTCTGACACATTTGGATACACAATGGCAGCATGAAGAGGAAATAAACTCATGGAATTGAATATCCTCAGAACAGAAAGACACCAAGGGGGCGGGGGAATGATTGAAAAATGACTTAGGAATGCCAGGAAGCAACAAGGGCCAAGTGACAGAGGCCAGCTGGGACGTTGTTTGCATCTAATTACGAACCGCATTGACCATTTGTAGAGCCATTTATTATGATAACGGCAAAGCCAGCGCTGAATCTATGTCTTTCACCACCTCCTTTCTGCCGTTACCTCAGTGCGGCACTCCGACAGGGATTGAGAGATACACAGTCGGCAAGGGAGAGCGACCGAGTCTGGGGGAGGGAATGAAAGAGGCTTCTACTTTAATGAAATGCTCTTACTGCTTAACTCACTGACACTGCTCAATAACGCCTTCGATCAAGCAACATGTATCGACAGCGGCTCCTCTGGCAAAGACTCCGCCGGATCGGAATGCTCTTATCTTTACCTCCACACAAACTGCAGACTGCTGCTAAGACTCGCGGGGCCCTCGTTCACTCACCGTCGTTCTTCAGTAAATAAGTGAAAAACATTCTTTCCCCTGTGGGCTACCACACCAAGGCTGAGGGGCAGCCATGTTTACAGGTCTGGTCCGCTGAGTCCTATCGATGTATTTGTGGGTGTTAAAAAGTAATGACATTTTTGGGAACTACTGTAGGAGAACAATTTGTTGTGCTTCTTGGTTGGCATTAACATGAACCCCTGCTATTCATGGTGGATAGGGAAAAAAGCACTGCTACTAATCAGTTTCCATTTGTATGGATTTACTACAGTTTGTAAGACCATGGAAAAAGGATTATCAGCAAAGCAGCAAACCATGCAGCTAGCATGTACGCAACCATGAAGCCATGTTACATAAACCACTGTATTCAGTAGTTCAATTACGAGCCACCTTCACATAAAGCTCATCAATAATGGAATTGAGCAAACTAACTTTAATAGGGCTAGCATAAATTGACGAAACACACGCGCATTAGCATTTTACCCAAAGGGTATAAGGCATTAAAATCCCCTTTTGCCTTTGGATAACACAATGAAGGGCAATGTAGACCACGCAGGCTTTTAATAGCTACATCTGAAGAGAGGCAAAAGCAAACAAAATAGATCAGCAAATAAACAAAGTTGCAAATGCGGAACTGCTAATATTTGCGAAATCACATTGAAGTAGCTAGCTTTAGCCTTACAATATGACTGGCAAACCCCTTTCACTCTCTTTGGAATCATCCTGAAAAGCCTCCTTACACCTGTCTGCTTTGTGTCCACCCTAAACTCCCTTCTGAGGACAGAACTCCCTGTAAGCATCCCTTTTATAGTGACGCCCGGCCATTTGGTTTCTCTTGTAGCCGTTTCGCCGAGTGACCTTCTCGGTGGTGAGCCAGCCCCAGGATCCTCACCAGCAGGGATCGCTGCAGAGCTGCTACGACAGCGGCCTGGACGAGTCTGAGACGCCGAGCAGCAAGAGTTCATCGGGGCCCCGACTGGGCGCCCTGCCCCTGCCCGAGGACAGCTACGAGAGGACCACGCCGGATGGCAGTGTCGGTGAGGCAGAGCACTTGGAAAATGGTAGGGGCAAACACTGAAAGGAGATTGAGATAAGATAGAGGGAACACATACATGCACATACTGCCCAAAGCGTTCAAGCAGGATGGCAGGTAGACAGTCACAGATGTGTAAGGTTGTCTGGGTATTATTTAAAAACAAACTTTTAACCACTTGCTGCAACGGGGTAGGGGATTAGCTGAAATGTGCTGACATATAAACAAAACAGTACTTGTAGTTGAACCATCCATCCATCCATCCATCCATCCATCCATCCACTTTCTACATTTGTCCTCATTAGTGTATCAGGTGAGCTAGAGCCTAGCGAGAAGCGGCGGGGTACACCCTGTCAGCCCCAGGGCACGTGGTAACCACGAGGCCACGCCGTGCTGCCTGACAGAAGTCTGACATCAAAACTTTTCAGACTAACGTTCCCCTTTTTCTGGAGGCTGCTTTGGATGATTCCGAAAGAACTGCGTCTCTGCACTGTATCTCGCCTTGTCTTCGAAATAAAGTGAAATGGGGGGAGCGACCACGGGGGGCTAATACCCTACTTGAATTGGTAAGAAGCTGTGTTGGCAGTTGCTGTGTGTTTGCCTCAAGGCCCGCATGAAAGAGCTAATATGTCTCTAAATGTGGGATAGACCTGCTGTGTAAAGACTCCAGCCTTTGAGTGAGATTGTGAGTGACTCAAGTAGGATGAATTAGACCAACTTACATGTGAGTGAAAGCAATGCTCATACTTCTTAACTACAAGCGGCATTCAGATAAGGCTGTATCCTGTATCAAGTCCGGGAATCAAGCTATAAACAGAGTTCAGGTTTTAAGGGGAATTTCTTCATATCAGAATTGAGATGTCAGGATCATCTCCCGCTGGCAGCAATTTATGACAAATATGAGTAATCAAGATAACGGGATTAACTGCCCCACCGTTGCTCTTGATGCACGGGGAGTCAGACAACCCAAACCAAAGATGTCTGACGTCAGATGAGAAGCTGGACTTAATGCGCACTGGTAGGGGATTGTGACGCGGGGCAGATAGGTCTACCTTGTAGATGTGTACAAAATAGATACATATTTCCCTGCCTCCATAAATTAGGCGAAAAATAATTTGTGCCTGGTGCTGCTATCCAATCCCTTAAAACAATCCTCAAGCATCCTTGAGGAAGACCTTTGCTCACTCACTCATGCGTGGCTACTCCTTAAGAGGGGCGTCAGTTGACGTTCACTATGACTCAAGAGTACGGCATCTGGAATGTTGCTGCCTTCTTGATCATGATGCACAGCTGGGCCCATTCACTTATTCATGAGTTCACCCCCACGCCCATCAGATATTCATAAACAGCGAGAGTCAAACAGCCAATTAAATTCTTCCGGCGACATGCCTCGTACTCTTCGACAGTATTGATCACCGCGTTGCTCAAAGGCGCGGCGGTGGCTTTTCCCAACCTCTTGGACTTCATCGCCAAATAAACAACAACATCACGAAGTGAGGGGTGCAATGTCAAACTTCGGAATCAGAACACCCATCGGCGCTATACTGTAGGTCAGAGGTGGCGGACTCGAGTCAGAATTAATTTTTAGAGCTCGGGACTTGCTTGGTTAAAACTTATGAAAGACTCGACTTGAATGAAGTACATGACTTGAAAAATGATGCTTGTACGTTTGAAAATGTGCATTTCAATGATGTTGTGCCATTTGTTTTGTTTTTGAAATAAAAGTTATATACTTGTGTTGTGCATAGAAATCTGCCAACCCATCTCAATCCTATGATGCTAATTGCAGAGGGCACATCATGAAACACATGATGCGGTGGGAGCTCCAAAAGCTATTACATTTGTATTCAAGCATTGTGCTTTTGATAAAATTAGGAAAAAGAGAAAGGCAGCTGGCTATATTTGCAACTTGAAAAAAAAGAGACACAACCACTGTGTTATCTAAACCCATTTGTTACTGTAAAACACAAAAAGAGGAAAGTCAACTTGACATCTTGGCTAACAGGCAGCTAGTTGTTTGTGTTTTGCCTTTGGAACCATTAAAATAGCTAATAGAGTTAGTAGAGTTAACTAACACAATATGTGTATACATGTATGTTGTGCCTGAGAGAGTTTGTACGGCTTGACTTGCCTTAGGAGTGACTGTACTAGCTTGATATTTGCCACAGTAACTTTGGGCCAACACTTGAGACTTAACTTGTGACTTGCGCCCACCTTTGCATCAGTGTGCTGGCCACATGACAAGGTCTGTGCCATTTGAAGCAGCAGGATGACTCACAGATTTGTGTCAGTGCAATCCACGTTACCCTTTACCTTAACTTGTTAGGATTGAATTTACCGTTCCCGGGGAAGGCGGTTGCCCATATGTGTGTTTTCTGACAACTTTGCAGGCGAAGCGAGTCGCCGGGAGCCAGAAAATCGTTAAAACACTCCCGCAAGCCGAGGCAGCACCTTAAGGATGATCACTTGCAGATAGAAGAACCTTTTACTGGCCCGGACATCACTGAGAGTTCATTCACGCCGACTGCCAAGACGGATGAAGAGTGCAAATATATTGCAGCCTCTAAAAAGAGTAATAGCTCGTCCCAGCATCCCTCCCACACTTTTTTTGCACTGGCTGCCAGACAGGGGAGCAAGCATTTCCCCTACTGGGAGATTACAAATGTTGCAGTTGTTGGTATGACAATGGAAAAAACTGATGTAGGGAATTTGGGCAGTTTATATTAAAACTACTGGCTACGTCTGCTTCTTTTCTTTACCTTGACTTTCAATATTTAATCTTGGTTTCTTTTATTGCAGCGTGAGCTTCCTCGTTACATCCTTGTTGTTTTGTCTCACAATTTCCAAAGCCCAGTTAATAATGAGTGCATGTGTGTGTGAGTGTGCTAACGAGGCAGGCCCGATAGTGGAGCCAGATGGCAAAGAAAGTGTGTTTAATTAAAACCATTCATATTTCAAGAGCGAGAGCGGCAATAGCGCTGGTCTTAGGGTTGATTTCCCCAAACGGGGTGGTGGGATGGATGGTTGTGGAAGCAGAAGGCATGCATATTATCCATCCGCCTCCCAAAGGTCACGGCCCATGTGTGCACACGAAACACCAGAATGCCAAAACGGCAATCAGGGTAGAAACAGGACCGATAAGAAAATTATTCTCAGCTGGGGTCCAATTTAAAACAAAAAAACAAACAAGAAATGCATTTACTACATGCTTTCCATTAAATTACCCACAAATCCCAGTTTCCTTGACTGTTTGTTGTGGCGATATCAATGCTCGTTTTTGTCTTGCCCCGTCTATGGCGTTTCACATTGTGTTAGCATTAATATTTTTATAAGACAATAAACACACAACAAGTCAGGGAGCCTCAGCTCTCAGCACCTTTTTTTTGCGCCTGTAGATTTCTACTATGCGCCTCCTATCCATCACCTGCTCCTCGCCGCCCCCCATTTCTTTATGTGATATCCCCCCAGGCGAGGCGACAGTGAGCAAGATAGGCAGAACAAGAGGACCCGGTGAGATAACGCGGGGCGAGGGACCCGACGGCGGCGAGATGGCGGCCAAGCGAATGACTAACACGGCAGAACAGAAAAATCAGAAAGCAGATGGAACAGCGGGGATGTGGGAGAGACCCAGGCGATATAGAAGGAGAAAATTAATTAATGAATGTACAAAAAAAAAAAAATAGAGGAAGACGTGGAGGAGGTGGGGAAAAAGAGGCATCGGCGGATAAGACGCCAGTGGGGAGTGGCGGCTGACAGAGAAGTGATTGATCACTGCTCGGCTGGAGCAGGCAGGTATTCAAATCATACCCTTGTGTTGCATCCAAAGGTCCGGTTTCCTTCTCACTGCCTCTGCACACGAGCACGCGTGAGCCATAAAGCCCCCGTTGTGCACCACAGAAATCCCTTAACGTGGACAGGCATATTCCAGAGGAAAAGATGCGTCCCACGGGAAGAGAAGATTTGGATTGGAAAGTAACATAAAATACACATTTATAACATAGAAAAATCCGCAGATGAGAATAAATTATATAGGTATACAGTATATGTATATATTAGAGCTGTCAATTTCTTTTTTTATCACATTAATCACATATTAGAATTTTGATGAATCACGATTAATCGCTTAATTAAAAATAATTTTTTTGCCCGCCGAATTTGAAGAGCACCTGTTATATGTTAATTCCTTCAACATTTAATGTTATGAGGACATCCAACATTTTTTGGACCCACTGCACACACACTCATCCCCCTTTCAAGAAATTCGACATGTTGAATCGGCGTCGGGGCATTTGATCGCTGTGATTGGCTGTTGGCGAGCGAATCAGCGCACGAGGCAAGAAGAGGAAGTGACGAACGCGGATAAACAGTACTGGATGGAAAGCCTGGAGCATTTTGAATTACACCATTTATATACAGTATTCCAGTTTAAATATTTACATTCATTTTATCCTGGATTGGCTGGCAACCAGTTCAGGGTGTACCCACCCCACCTATTGCCCGAAGCCAGCTGGGATAGGCTGCAGCGCCCCCGCGACCCTAGTGAGTGAAGAAAATGGATGGATGGACATTCATTTTATTGGACCATGCTAGCTACCATTATTGCATTCTTGGGGACAGTAACTCAATGTAGCAAAAATAAATAAATAAATAAATAAATAATAGAACCCGACTTTTACAAGAAATACCAGTGTGGAGTATAGGAGAAAAACAAACAAACAAACAAACTAACAAAATAATAATAACAATAATAATAATAATAGAACTCCGACTCCCTCATACAGTGTGTAGCTCCACCAAGTTGAAGCCAAGAAATCCAAATGCAATAGCGAGCGAGAGAACCATTTATGAACTCTACGCTTCCTTTGTTTCGAATACATGGTCAAATCTGTTCAATCGCCGAGTGATTTTTGAGTTGCGACACAACTCACACACAGGAAAAAAAAAAGAAAAAGTTTGTCATGGCGGCACGAGACATGATTGTGTATTTAATGAGGGCCTGCAGTCATGCTTATATGCAGTCAAGCAGAAGTCTGGCTCAGACTCAAATAATTGTCGTCCCCTTTTTCTCCAGCTCGCATTGCCGTGGCTATAGCGCATAACAGGTGTAGCATTTTGGTGGTTTCCCTCCCACCAACATCATCTTTTTGTGTATGGGTGGCATCCTAGTATTTTGTTGTGAGTGAATGTGAATGAGCTGTAAGATTAAGAACGCGGTAGTTGTCCTTCCTTTGAATACGCAATTGTGCCAGGATTGTGCATATGTTGCTGACTTCGCGCCAACAAAAAGGGAAGGGGGCGGCTGGGGTGGGGGGCTTATTGGTGCTTGTTTTCTCACTCGAGCGGGGATGTGCTGGAATACAAAAAAAAAAAAAAACATATTCAAGCATTCACACATTCTGTAGGTTTGACACTCGGACCGCGGCGCCTCATGCATTCATTCATGGACCCGCCAAACATATCTCACGGTGGAGGAGAGGGAGCGCAACGCACATACGGCTGGTGCATAATAACTCTCAGGAACAAGTTTCTCCAGGCTACGCGTTCGCTACACGCGTCGCCACGACAACGAGGGAGCGCGGTTTAATTTGCGTCTTCTGTCGTGATTGCGAAACACAACGGGTTCGCCTGATTGGAAAGCGTGTTTGCGGCTCAGAGCAGATGTAGATGAATCACTACCAAAAAAATTGGACATAGATATCATCCGCGTACACACACTTCCTGTCGCGACATTTATCACATTGATTCTATTCCCAAATGGACGCAGATATCTGTGCTTACACACACCTCCTCGCCATCTTGACCTTTAAAGATAGGAATCACAAAAATGTGTACACACCCCCCCCCCCTGCCCATGTTTGTGCATGTTCTCGTCCGAGCCCTCAGTTTGTATTATGTATGCAGCGACCGGGCCCGCCAGCTGCTTAACCTCTGACATTTGAAATACTTGTCCAAATAAACAAGAAGTTCTGGGCTGAGAGACCACACTTTCTAATAAGCAACATTATTGGAAGTCGTGAGTTTTTGTGACACCTTGTGTATTTAAAACAAGAAACAAATGTCCCATTAGCTTCATGCTAATGCTAATTAGCATCTATGTCGTGGTGCTTTAACCCTTTCAGCAATGGATTGAACACAAATGGTTCAACAACATGTGGACTGTTATATCTTCATAACAGTACTCAGTTATGTACTCTTTATTTTCTGCGTAGAACAACTCATATTAGTGATGAATTGTAGGCAGGAGACATAGACACACTGCTGCAATATGATTGGTTGCTGCAAAAAGTACCTAGGGCTCAAGTGTGACTCATAATCTCTCAATCAACAATATATCCGTCTTATGCTGCTCCCAGGTGGCCAAAGCGGGCACACCACAAGGTGCAGCATTAAACTCATTCACTGCCATTGACGGCTATAGCAGTCCAATAATGTTTGTTTTTATAGTACTTTATTATGGAGTTTGATTTCTCCTCATTAAAAAAACACATTACATACATTTTTGTTGTTTTATTTGGGAATGCTGCAATACGATTCATTCATTTTAATTCATTACAATGGCAAACGATGATTTGAAAGTTCTCCATTGGGTTAAGGTCAGGGTATCCACAATACGAGCCCTTATACATCCACAACAACGTCATCTTAAATGATAAATTTTTTGCAGCCATTATTATTCCTTCCTTTTTATTTCCTTCATGGAGTTGTTAAAGGAGCTCACGGAGACAATTACTCTGGTGAGGAAATCCTCTGCAAGAGGATGGCTGATTACAGAAGTATCTAAATATTGCAGGATGCTCATTATCTCCTAACCCTGAGCGATCCCCCCCCCTCCCCAAAAGAGGAAAAGCGGATGGCGTTAATTCCTCCCCGTAGCGGCGTGGCGACTCCTGTGTCCGACAGACTTTGACACAAAAGGCTGCGGCGGCGGCGGCTGGGGCCCGGCGATGCACGTAACGGCGAGCATTAGCGTCATGCATGTTTTATGAAGGCCGGCACTACTTAAGACGGCCGTTCGTCTCGGCCGCGCACGCGAGCGCACGTCCATTAGGGGAAAGGAAATTGTGAACATGCACGCCAATGTTTTCTGCTCACATTGTTGACCCATTTAAAAGGCTACAGTGTTGTGCTATTTTGCTTCGCATGTATAGTACACAAGATGTGTTCCCAGCCGTCATTGTTCCCACCGCATTGCCCTCCTTTTCTCGGATTTGAAGCCGCAGTGAAAAGTCGTCAGCAGTATGCAAAGACGCTCGCATAACACAACGTGCTGACGGCTCGAGAATTATCACGGTGGGGGCTGTGTGTGGTGGTGAGTGGGGGGGGGGGGGGGGGCTGCCATTTTCATCTCAATATGAATATGCATCCGAAAGCTGGAACTGGAGCAGCCTCGCCTCTTTTATTTTGTTTAAAGGCTGAACAATTTGTTAAGTTCTAATCAACATAGCAAAATCGGAAATTTGAGGTTCACAACTCTTAACTAAAATAATTTAATGAACAATCTTTCATATTGATTCATGGTTCATTTCCCTTTATTTTAACTTAACCCTAACCTATAATACAAAAACATTGAAAATTTAGTTTTTTGTAATTCAGATTAATTTAATTTGAATTTTGTGTTATTTAGAAAAAAAAAATACATGGAAAAATTATCAAATATTATATCGCAAGATTTACAGAAAAAAATATCACATTATTTTTCAAAAAAAATATTCTATTGATCAGTGTCTCACCAATAAAGCGTGGAACTGCCTATGTGGGGTAAACATTTTTGCATACATACTCACTAGTCCACTCCACATTGGCAGTTCCACGCTTCTGTACACCAAAGTTTTAATTTAATTGTTTTAATTTATAAAAACGTGACATAATCAGAGTAAATGTTTTTCTGTCACACTATATCAATTAAGAGTTGCACAATCTGGTGTGCCTGCATAAAACTGTTGGTTATACTATTATACTATTCATTGAGACGTCTCAGATCCTCCAACTCAGTACGGCACTTATATTAGTCGTTCTTTGCAGAGGATAAAGAATATGACTATGATGACCGTTACACTGTCTGTACAAGTGTTGCTGCACTGTTTGTGTTCAATATAGGGTTATAGCACTGCAACACGGATGCTATTTAACATTAGCATTAAGCTAGCAGAAGGCAAAGTTGTGTGGTTGTTTTAGATACAGATAATGTAAATTAACCTGGGAGTGACATTAAACAGCCTGAAGCTTTTTTTTCTTCTTTTTAATTGTTCACCATTTGCCCTAGCGCTGCTTATTTTGAAGTGGGATGAGTTGCAAGTAACATGACTTTGGCGTGGGGTGTACACAAAGATTAACCGTTGGAACAAATACACTGAGAGCACACCTGGTAACATGTTTTGACTGGCTGCTTCCTGTTCTTTTGTTTGCATCAGCCTGAAGACTAATGGCCTACCTGCGGGGCTAAACCAATAGCATTCATCTTTGTCTGAGGCTTAATCTAACCCTGGGGCCATCACTTTAGGAAGGTTTGCCGGACAGGTCACAAACGCCTCTCAATGGGGCACAAAGGTTTGAGTTCAAGCAGGTGACGGGCAAGCTATGCGTAGCCACGTTCAAACGCATTCCGTGCTTGTTGTTTTGTTGCGCGGGGACAGCTGCGTTGGGAGTTGAGCTTCCAGCCTACGTCAAGTCTTCAACTCGGGGTTTTGGGAAAATCGTCCGTGTGACAGATTGGGTTCACGCGCGCATGTTTGCAGAAACACAAGTTGGACTCGTTATCTACTTGATGAACTTGGCTGTCAAGTTCACGCTGTCTATCATAAACCTGTCCATCACCTCATATTTGAATCGGAGGTAAATCATCCTAATCCATGACTGATGGCTCGGATGCCCACACATTTATTCATAAATACAAACTTGGGAGAGAAAAAACGAGGCAGATTTAACTGACTTGAGCTCACAGGGGGTCCGGTTTAATCTTAGTGGAAAGCAAGTGCAGATTAGGACGAGAGCAGATGTTTTTTGGAATAAAAATGGCATTTCTTGATTGTTTATGATTCCGCTTTCCTCTTTTTATTATAATTTTTATTACTGCCCTTGCTTTGGGGCGACTTTACAACAGTCTTTGGGGCATTATCCAGGCTTAGACCCTGCTGACCAATTCCCCAAAATGCTCTTGTCCTGACCTTTTAACGGCATCAAAGTCCTAATCCATGTCAATACATACATGCAGACGCTAATCCTCCTCCCCCTCGCGAAGGACCCTGGTTCTTTGGCTGAACTCGGGGGAGGACAAAGCGCTATGTTTTCCGAGTATCAAAAGGTGGAGGCCTCCAGGCGCCAAATGGAAGCGTTGGCTGCAAGGAAGCCAACGTGCATAAACACAGTCAGCGCCTTCGTGCGGTTTTTGGCTTGATAAGATGCGAGAGCGCATCCGCGGGGAAAGGAAAGCTATTATATTTTGCAACCTGGGCTTTTTCTTCCCTAGATTAATTGTGCGCCATCAGACCGCCGGTTTAATCTGAGGAGCGGCTGATGCAAATATAAGAGGGTGAAAATAATGAGAAACAAATAAGGCGAGAGCACTTCGCCTAATGAAATGGAACGTCCGACATGTTATTTTTGGTGCACATTTTCGTAATGAAATTCCTTGGAGGTGCTGATAGTGAAGAAAGCTGCTGTAACGCATCTATGTGGGGCTCTTGCGCTAGCATTTTCAATGAGAAATGTTAGCGGCGTAAGGTGAAATGGGGCCACTGACTGCAAGGGATGCAACGATAACCCTAACCATTAAGATGCAATAAATATCACGATATGAAGGTCATGATCCGATAATTATCCCAATATTGTGGGTAGGTTGGCGATATTAAAAACAACTCATGATTTTGCGGCCCCTTCCAAAAAAAAACACTTGAAATATATTTGTTGGTACGAAGGATTTATATGAGATAACCGTCGCAGTGGCCAAAACATTCCTAATTAAATTTAAAACTGCACTAATTAACCACCAGAGGGTGCTATAGCTACACAAATAGAATACAACCTTTTTAATATCGTGGACGACGAAAATATTGTGTCAATTTTAATATTGCAATATGACGATATTGTCATTATTGATACATGACTTCCATATGAAAAATGAGGAATCAAGAATAATCTGGTGTTTCCGGTGAAAGATTATCCTGAGCGATAATCATGCGGTGTACGGTGTGTTAAGAAGAATTGTCCAATCACCATCTGCTTGAAAAACAGCCATAGTAAATTTGAAGCATACACAAAGATAATCAGGTGGAATTTGAAAAAAAAATTCTTACTTGTGATCAAAGTCAACAAAATCCCAATCGTCGGAAGCCCCTGAAAGATTATCCGGAGTGATTACCGTGGGATGTGGCAAGAGTGATTATTTTTATTTTGTCTTAATCAATCGGCTTAGAAAATGGTTGGTGGCAAAAATTTAAATTGCAAACCGATAATGGGCTGCGCTGTACCCTATAAGAAACACGTCAAATGTTCCTCATTGTGTGGGGTCTCTCAGGTTTTAAAATAAATTCAGATATTCTAATTTGGTATCGGTGTACCCTAAGGCCCAGTCCAAATGTCCACAACCTTTGTTTGGATGTGAGCGCGTGACTTGGTTTTCATACTGACTACACATAAATGTCATTGTCTATTCTGATATTAAGAGGCAGTGTTTCTACAGCTGCCTCTTTTTCTCCCCGCTCCCCGTGTGAGGGCGTGCAATTGCATATTTTTCCCTCTCCTCTGAGCGCAGAATGGGAGGAGGACGGGAAAAATAATACAAGGAGATGCCAACTGAAGCGCAGAGAGACGGCGAAGCAAGGGCTCGTCTTTGTTCTGCAAACTTCTCTTTCTTGTTTCAGCAACCGTCCAATATCAAGACGAACATGTAATGAGTCGCCACGCAATGGTCAAGGCATTCTCTGAAACGTCGATTGTGATCACTCGTGAGGAACATCCGTGCGTCCAATTATAAGGTAGTCATCTGACAGTAGCGAGAGGGAGGGAAAGCGCAGCCACTTGTGTGACTAATAATAGACAGATAACGCTGAAGACGTCTGCAAAGGGGGTTGTGTTGCCGTCATGATGTACAAGCAATGTATGGGAAATACAGTATTTTAAGAGGCGGGGCTTGGTTTCATGGTGCGTGACATTAATACAGTATTAGCGGAGCCTCCAAATTGTTCTCGCTAAGAACTGTAGGAGTCACAATTTTTCCATTGCAGAGCGCCGGGGAGTCACCGGCTGAAACTGGTTAGCCGTTCTTCATTTCAGTCGGTCTCGTCACACACCGATATATTCAGCTGAAGCCCTCACAGAAGATGATATAGTAGTCGAGGTAATAAATGTCTCCTACATCCCACTGTGTTTACGGTCCTAAATGGATTACAGTCCATGGGCAGCTGTGCGTTAACCTGCACATGTCTGTTCCCAGGCTCCCTTGGACCTCTATGATGGGAAAGAGGCCCTCTAACCAGCAGCCGCCTCGGCGTGTCGCTAATCACGTTAGCATCGATCACGCCACTGTCCTGGCTTTGACCTTGCTGTGCTGCATTTAGCTTCAGAAGCCGATACATTAAAGCTCAGCCGACTGCCATTCGTATAGATCCCCCCCTCGCATGTCACAATGACATGCTGCCATGAAATACGCGCTTGCCGTAGCCTAAATATACATTACAGTTGGCACTGTATGCAAACGTGAGTATTTAGCCATCAAAATTTGAGCCATGCTGGAGTGAAAGAGTTTGTCAGTATTATGAAGATAATGTTTCTTTTCATCACATCAAGGATGAGGTCGCCCACTGAACGATTCCCCTCGACGTAAGCCTGGGAAATGAGGCTTGCACTTTTCAACAGGCATAATTAGTCCGCCTGACAGTCCATCCCCATTTGTGACACCATTTGTATTTTTTTTCCTAGACTCCAGTTTGGAACTGTAATCCCCCTTTGAGGACGTGCGAGTATTAGGGTTTTTTTTTTTCTTGTAGAATATTCCCGCAATTAGATTTGACATAATAAAAGCCATAAGCTTCTTGGAGTTTAGCGTTTAGACGCCTGACCCATCTGTGTATTTAGTGTGTTTATGAGGGCCAGGATAAACTTTAGTGTGAAACTGACTTTGTGCTTTGTTAAAAAAAAAAATGATGGTGCTGCTAAACCAGGATCAAGGTCAACGTCTTTGAAATGTCGCCACTTTCTTCCGTCAAGTCATCAGTCTCCGGGTCCACCCCTTCCTTCAAGCGACTTACTTACTTGACATTTAGCCTTTTTGGGTGTTGGCTCTGTCGGAAAGAGTAATGGCCGCCGCGTATGATCGAAATATGTTACATTTAAATGATGATTTCATATTTACCATCTTTATACTGTTTGTTTTAAGCCTTTAAGAAAATATTGGGTGATAAAACAAAATGTTTGGGGTAAAAAAAAAAAGTTTGATAATATTGTATTCATTGACGATGTGGACTGGCCTGATAGGGTCGAGCGAGGTGGTGGTCCAACATATTGGCCCATTACATACTCTATTAGAAAGAAATAAAAAATCAACATGATAGAAGAATGTTTTTTTTCTTCCTTTTTTTACAGAAGAAAAAATTATATACACTTCCCTTAAGCCTTCTAAATATTTTAATTATTACTAACAATTTAATAATTATTTAATACCATTGATTTAATAAGCTTTTTAAATATATTTATACTTCTTTTTTTTTTTTATAATAATTGAGCTCTGTCAAACTATATAACAGTTTTCTTTTTGAGATTGAGTGTCATTCTGTAATATCCAACTTATTATTATTATTATAATAATTATTATTATATTACTTTTTCTAGTTTGTCAGCAAATATATAACGTAAACTATTTTGGTGCAAGAATTGACCCTTGTGGTACTCCATAGCTGCTGTCACATACTTCAGAATTTTTTATTTCAGTTTTTTTATTTATCTGAAGTAATTATTTTCTATGTTTTAAGTAGCTTTTTAATCACTGGTTTGTCCAACTCGTTAATGTTTCATTTTATTCCCAGTGTGTTTCAGCAAAAGTTGCTGTTTCTTTAAACTCAAATCTGTAAGCCATTTATTTTGAAGAATGATGTTGTTTGCCAGCAGGTTGAAACAGAGATAGGCTACAGTGCCATGTTTTGAATGTTGTCATTCAGGTATTTTTTTTAGAGAACAGCAAGTTCTGCAAAAAGAAGTGAAACATTAAAGCGTTGGTTAAAAGTTTAGAGGTAAAATTAAGTTCCCCTTGCAGGTTGCAGTGCATGTTAAGTTTATCGTGAATTTTCTACCTGAAAGCCAAACATCCCAAACTTTTTGCGAGTAGTGCATCATCCGTCAGTCAAAGTGAAGCGGAGAAAAACGAGCGACAGAGGGCAGTTTTGGCTGAGTGCCTCCGAGGTGTTTATTTGTCTTCGCTGATGACAGCCCCACCTGCTCGCCTGACACGCGCTTCCTCGCCAAGACGCGTCGTGCATTAGGAAATAACTCCACCTTATGGAGTGTCTTGAGCTCTAAGACATTAAGGGCGTCAGCATCCGCCAACGGGACATCTTTCTGGATTATTTCGCTTCCTGGAGTCCTCAATTCAAGCGCTGAAGGTTTCAATTAGAAAGCAACGCCGGCTTTGGCCACAGACACTCGTTCGGAAAGGTCACTGCTGTCCGTTGGCTTCATCCGAGCTCGTCTGAAGACTAATTTAAGGCTCACTTCAACTTTGAATCGCTGACCTAGACGGGGCTGATCTGCTTGCGCCCAAGGTGGCGCGCTGTGATTTCCCCGAGCTCTCTGCAGCCGTCATTTTACATTAGTTGCTCTTACTGCTTCATTCAGTCAGACAATTCCCTGAGAGCCCCTTTTAAACGCTTAAGCAGGCTAAATAGCGTGTATAATATGCAAATATTGCTTAAATTGCGGTTGTGTACTTTGTGACATACACTGAGATCTTATGGAAATGTACTTTTTTTTAAATTGCTTGTATACAAATAGTTGGTTCTCTGGAGCAGTTTTCCTCAAGTACAATCATAGTTCTTTGAGTTAAGAAAATGAAATGAACACGCTATGACGCTGTCCTGGCTTAAAGTTTCAAAAAAGATCAACGTCAGACTGTGAGGTGGATTCGCAGGCTGACACAGCACGGACGTAAAAAAAATAACACAATGGACTGCTTAGTGAAGCCGGCGGCAGCCATTTGCGTTGCCACGCTTGCAGGAAATTCTTTTTCTACAGTGAAAATAACAGTGAGTGGCGCACGGTTGTAGCAATAAGTATAAAATAAGTCTGGAAGAAACTCTAAATGCAGATTTCATTCGTAAGGATGTGAATATAAATTTTCTCTCGTAAGGTATCTGTCCAAGTGCTACTAAAGATTGCTCTGCATCATCATTTTGTCACAACCGTCAACAATGAAATGAAAGCAAAGCACTCAAGAAAAACAAACATCGCTGTGAAATAAAAACCTAACTTCTGCAAGTCACCATTCATGATACTGAGATAATATAGTCTGAATCATTGATGCAAACAATGAAGTTCATTCTTTGCTATGCTCTCATTATCCCATACAGGGATCCTGACGTAAAACACTCACTGGTAAGTGTTTTCGGTGAAAAAATAACATAACCCAATTACTGAGCATGAGTGGCCGGAATTGGCCCCACATTTTTTGGTTGTTTTAAATGAGCACTGTGGCATCTTCTTTGTTTCATGTTTGGTATGACAGTAAAATTCAAATGACATGTTATATCAAACAGAAAAAAAAAAAGGGTTTTTTTCGTGAAAAACTAGGCACCATTGGATTTAATTACAGAGTTAACACAGTTGCAGTGGCTTACAATGATATAAAATATAATTTAAGAGAATAAGATATCCGTTTTGGTTAATCGGGTGGTACCAAGCATTTTTTTGGAGGAATTATTTAATGTAAAAAGTATGAGAACCACTGATTTAAGGGTTAAGGTGTACAGTATATTGTACAGCATGCACATTTTATAGCTGGATTCTAAGAAACTTGACTTTTTGTCTGAGACCCAGGATGACTGTGTTCTCAGATAGAAGCTATTATGCCAGAATGAAAAGGACACCTCCCCCATGTTTTAAGCTCATAGCAAGGTATGACGCTAATCGCTTCAGACTGGCATGGCAGCACCGAGGGATGAAAAAGAGACGCGAGGGCGGCCGCGGCGTAATGGAAGAAAGCGAGTCGACGCATGCGAGTCGTAAAATGGCCGGAGGGGATGCTGTTGGCAAAAGCGGGCCATTTGTTTGCGTGGCTTTGGTAAATATGTGTCAAGCCCCATCGTCTTTGCCAAGCTAACGAGCCGTGGCTTTCTCACTAGGTGAGGGCCAGGAGGGTGCACAGGTTAGGAACGGTGACAAACAAGCTTAGCCTACATGCAGAGACACTCTTAATATCTACACTGAAAATCAGAGCGCAACAGCGCCAAGTTTGATGGTTGCTACTGTATTAAATGGGCCACCATCAACCCACAAATCAAGCCTGTGTAATAGGGATGTACTACAGGCGGCTATCATAGCTACAAAGGTTGTTATCGGCCATTTGGGGCTTCTTAAACATCCCAGCAGATGACAGGAAGAAAATGCTTGGGAAAACATGGAAACATTGTTATACTTGTAACTAAGCCCAAATGAGCAATAAATCGTGACAAATTCCAGTGCAGGGGGTTTACGACGGGTCCATGAGTTTGAGATTACCAACGGTAAAAGTTAACTTGCGCAATACTACCTCAGCTACTGCTGTACTAACAAATTTGTTTTATATTAATGGCCGAGAAGTGTATTTAATACACATATTTACCGATTTATTACTAATGTTATTGCTAATGTGTTCATAAGTTAGTGATCTTACTGCTTTTTATTTACAATAAGGCTTATACGCGTTTCTCATATTAAAAAAGATATTTCTATCATGACTACTAGTGTGTTAGCAAAGATTAGTAATCGACACTGGCGGGTTCTGATATACGTACAGATTCGGGTTACACCGCCGCCGGAGGAGCGCAACAGTCACAAACCGAGAACCCTCATCTGCATTGTGTGTAACTCTAAACGCAAATGTTCCTTGAAATGTCGCACTCACGATGAATGTACGGGTTTGCATGGAGGACATCGCAAACGCCCTGCCCCACTTCTCTCCCCTCACTTCTTGATGAGGAGAGTCATGATGTCCTGTCCGTCCCTCCCTTTAAATAGACACCCTCTCGGCGAGATGGGGGCGGAGGGAGGGCACGGCTTGACATATAAAGTCAACAGCGCTAAACCGCCCACGTTCACCTTGAGAAACTGGTATCGTCATTGAAGGTATTCCAAAAACTGTCTTTTTTCATTCTTTCCACTGCCTCCTCTAAATAGTTTAGTGTTTCCCAACTTTTACTCAACCAATGCACATATTGGACATCCGAAAAATCATGCAGCACACCGCCAAACTAAAATGTCACAACACGTAGCAATACGAAAATTGACTTGGTGTGAAAAACCACTGCAATAGTCAACTCAGCTTTCTGGTTCGAGCCCCATCTAATTTGCAGCGAGCGGGTTAGAAATGGATATCAATCTTATCTCGCAGCTACTTTAATTATTCCATCTTCGAGGTGTGTTCCTTTTTTGGAAAGGGAGCGGTTAGAGTTAAAGAGTGTCCATTTTAATCACGGAGCACTACAGCCCCAAAATGAGTAAGTAATTAAAGTTGGAATAATGAAATAAGTGAAGAAGCAAATTTTAGTTCATTTTACGGTCACAATCGGTTCTCCCTGACAGCTGGGAGTTCCTGTGGGAGGGAGCGGATTGCCTCTATGTTTGGAGACCGACGGCAAAGGAAGGACACCCCCTTCCATTGGCTACTTTAGTCTTGGTCTTGTTTCCTGCACCTTCAGTTTTTGCTTTACTTTTTATATTCCGTCTCCCTGGTGATAATTACCAGCTAAAGGACTGCAGTGCAGCAGCTGCATATACCACAAATACACCTTTTATGGGATTAGAGTGGCCCTTTTATTGCGCACCCGTGCGGAGCAAGTGGGCATTTATATTTGTTTCCTTAGCACAAAGAAGAATTCCGTCTCAAGCGAGTGGACACAGCGAGGAGTGGGTCTTTCTTCTGAAGTCTTTCTAATGTCCAGCAGAGGGCAGCCCCATTTCCCCCATCCCACATCTCTTGGTTCTATAAGGACAATTCCCACTGTATCTTCCAATATATCTGGCTTTCCACCGCTGCTCCCTGCCTCTCCAACGTCCCGAGGTAACCCTGTGCACCCCCCCCCCCTCCACAACTTCACCCCCTCGACGCCAATGCAAACAAGCATCCAACGGATCAGATGCAAAGGGGCTACGCCTTTAGGGACGGAGAGAAAATAAGGACATGGCGACGAGAAGGGAGGAATAGCAAAATGTCGAATTGCAGCACTGGAGGAGAGCGGCAACAGAGTGGAGGGAGGCTCGATGTGTGTGCGTGTGATACGCTTGAGGGATTGGGCTGCAGAGACAATGAGCTCATTAGTGCTTACTCTACTCTATATGAAGGCACCTCATGGAGTAGGGTTGCGTGAGCACAACTGCCGAGCTGCTTTTTCATTTGCATATTCAAATTTTTACGGCCGCATGCGTATAAAGGTGATCGTTGGCGGAGCCATTTATGTGTGTGTTTGTGCCTTGGCTTGTGTGCGCGGCGGTACGACACGAGCCCAAACACGGGATGAGTGTCATTAGGCCTTCCCTGCGAGCTGCAAAAAAGCAGGTCATGATCAAGGGGAGGAAGAGGCGACTTTAATGAAAGCGAGCCTTCCAAAAAAAGGAAAACACGGCATAGCCTTGACTTGACGGCGCGCATGCGAAATCAAAATGGCTGCCGTGGAAAAGGCGTTTATCCTCGGTGAATGCGCCGTTCGCTGAGTCACGGGCTTAGCTCTTTATCAACGCTTTATTACTCATTTCACACGTTTGAGTTTTCCATCCGTTGAAGGCGGGCAAAGAAAAGAATTTGGTCCTCGGGCTGGTGGGGGGATTGATTGACGGGGGCGCCAGTGATGAGCAATCTTTGACTGTCGTCCATCCTGGCTTTTGTCTCTCGTAATGATCCAACCCACATGCGCAAACTTACATTGAGTCCAACTTGGAACCAAGGCCGCTCACTTGTGTCCATGCGCTGGCATCATTAGCCGGCTTGTGTCCACTCCCCGAGTCAAGGGTTGCGGCAACAATTCGCCACTGCCATGTTTAGGAACATTATCCCCATCACTCACAGCGGTAATGAGGGAGCAGCAGATGGATGCCATTCGAGAAACCGCTTTTAATGACCAAACAGGGGATTGGGCTCCTGAATGGAGCCTGCAGACTCTCACTCTTAAAGGGCAACTGTCAGATAGCAACACCAAAATCAAGGCAAGGGGACTTACATGGTCATCGTTCCAAGAATACTTCTCTGAGCTTCTATTTTATATATTTATAAGTCACACCCCATGTTTTCACTAAACATATGACGGGACTATGCTCCATCCTGTTCCAGTGGCTTGTCCTTTCACCTCAAGTCCCAGATTCCTCTGTTTCATAAACAGCTTTTATGACGGCCAATCAATACAGGCAGATTAGTAATAGGATTTAACATGACAAAAGGTGTAATCCCTTCCCTCCCTCACACTGTTTGTTGAGAGACACCAAAGACAGTGCAAAAATAGCCCTTCTTAACAGAGACGAGCCTCAACACTCTTGTCGGTCTGTTTCTGCTGACACTTTGCAGATATCTTGAATCCTTCTTTCGTCGCTCAACAGTTGGCGGCGTGGTTGCTTAGAAACCAAAACGTTGTTATATGACCCTCCTTGTGACAAGGAGAGAACAGTCAGGATGCTTCGCTGCACCCCTTGAGGGACCCTTGGAGTTACCTCATTCCCCCTGCCTTTAATTAGCGATGTGTATTAGCAGTCCTCCTGCGCAGATGAGAGCCTAGGACATTCAAGGGGACCACCTAGGGATCACTACGACAGGATATCAGGGCTTCTTATCTGTAGTCCCGGGGGGTGAGGCAGAAAAACAGCTTAAGCAAACAGCCTCCCAGGTAGCCTCCTCATTAGCGCTATCGTCACTATTAACAGCATTAGCGTCTGTGTTTTGATTGCCGTCATTAGCGTTAGCAGCTTAAGCAGCGCTGTTACAAACGAGCAAGTGGTCAGTAGTGTGTCTGGTGGGTGTTTTTAAAAAAAAAATCAACAGTATTTTTTCATGGGATAGAGCACCACATGTGCTTGTACTGTAAACCACCACTTTTTGGGATAATAGAACGTAATTGGCATCCTACCTGAATATGTTTGTCCTGGTGGTAGTTTTAACGTTAAATATCCGCTAAATAGAACTTTGATCTCAAAACACATTATTTTCAATCTATCTTAAAAAACATGACCCTTAAAAATAAATGGCTGACAAATGACTTCCCTGACACCAATTACTACTTTCCTATTAGACATTAGCATATTGTGGCATCTAGGGGGGTATTAGAGAAAGTGGAAGGGTAAAAAGCAAACAGCTGATAGGTTGCATAAAAAACCGGCACGGGTTCAATCTGCCTTCCTTGGCCTGTTAAGGACAGATCTGAGTTTAAACGAATGCGCAGACTTGCGACAGTCCGGGAAATGTCCAGGCGGCATGTCCTGGTCTCTTAACCGCTCCGGCATTGTCCATATTGGCTTGATTCATAAGGCCATTGAGCCTCTGCACCAATTTGCTCTCTCTCCCCAATAATGCCCTGCTGGTAACTGTGTGGTTGCAGCTGTCGCCAATTCGCTCCGTCGTCCGCTTGCTCGTTCTTTTAAATAAAACAGCGAGAGGTCTTTTGAAACAATTATCTGTTGAGGACTGAAAGAGGTGGGCGTAATGAGCAAGTGATATGTCAAATCCAAAGTTGCTGTGAAAACAAATCAAACCACGAATGTCAAGCAAGTTGGGTCAAGTAGTCATCAGTCAAGTAGTTTTTTACTCAATCACAAAATACATTCACACATTTTCAGCCACTTTGCACTAAGCATCTGGACTTGCGTTAGCTAGCTGTATTAACAGATTCACAGCCACATATTGATCCTAAATTATTCAGTGTTGTCTCTTTCTGTAGTTTATTCTCAATAGCCTGCTATCAGTGATGTAGCTGAGCTGTATTAGTAGGTTTTAGCTCAGATAAGTATTAAAGTTCCTCGTCCTAAAGTTGACATCTTTAAGTCTGACTCGAGTTCACTACCTCTGCGGACTAAATGACGGAGGCAAAAAAAGAGGACAAATAAATGAAGCGTAATGTACCCAATGGTGCATCACAGAATGTGGGAGTGTTGAGAGTGTTGCCATTGTCAAGACCACACTAAAAACCGAGGGGACTTTGGACATCAGGGTTTACCCAGGCACTCAAGTGCAGCACTGACGAGAGTGAGGAAGAGAGATTATGGTCTAGACAAAGGGAACGGGAAAATACAAAAAAATCACCGGTAACTCCGTACACCGAGTTGCTCCTCGCGTGATCTGATAGCACCAGAGCAACGCCGATGCCGGAGCAGAATGAGGGGTTTTGCATCATCGCATTCGGAATAATCATTTTTGTGGAAAATGCGTGCAGCGGGCGAGATAACAGAAGGCAGGCAAAGATAGCAGCCTCTCTTCTGCTCGTCGCCGTCTTCATTTCAAATGGTCCTTTTGTGCACAACGTGGCATCTCCCACTCTCTGGGCCTGTGATCAGGCAGGCGGCAATGACAACGCTACTGTCAGGCGCCGCACGCAGTGCATTCAATTACAGTTGTTTAGATGTGACACAAAGCAACCTGTCGGTTTTGGACAGAAAAGCAGCAGAGATCGAGAGAGAGAGAGAGAGAACAATTGCAGTTATTGTCCTCTACCAATGGTGAGGATGTTGCCAAAGCCATGGGGCTCATATATTGATCAAGATTGCAAAAACGAGAGGTAGGGGAAAAAGAAATCTATCCTTCCCAAAAACTCATCACCTCCCGGATGACTCACAGCCCCCCATAAGGCCCATTATTCAGCCATTATTGGCAAGTGCAGGGGTTTACTTAATTGGACAACTTGTGTGTAACTGCCAACCCCCCTGGGCTGGTCAACACCAAGTTGAAACCAATGTGCCTAATTGATCCGGGACAACGGATATTGTCACTGCTCATGATTGGTGATGGAGTTTATGACGACTTGAGACTTCATTTTAGGAAACTGGTCAAGGTACACCACACACGATTGTTAATCCAATACTCATAATCTAGTAGAATTTTAGCATTTTCACATCTTTGCTATCAAGGCTAGAAAAGGGCCGAACTTTGTATACCCTTCATTTCTTTTAACCAAAACATCGTAAATTTGCCTAAAGTGAGATAGGACAAACAACAATGACTATAAATCTCATAGCTCACTGGGCTGAATCGATGAAAACAGATTGGCAAGATTGTGGGGGATGTACATTTTAATCTGAAAAGGCTACATGGGCCACCCAAAGAGGGATGAAAGAGTTACACAAAAGAATGACTACTCCTGGGAGACGTAGAAAGATTGATCGTCTTTCCACATCAGTAGCGGCCAAAGCTAACATGCCTCAGTTGTTTGGAGATTCACATCGCTCCATCCCTGCCAAAGAGTGTGCTGTTATTTCCAACTTGTTTAAAGATGAGTTCGGGTTAACTTTGTAGAAGGTCGAACCAAGTAAGGAGAAATGCTCTCAAACTTCTTCGTTTTTTTTGGGCTGCTTGTTAAAATGTAAGCAGTGAATGATGCAGTACACAAAGGTCCCGGGGGCCAAAAGAGACTTCATCCCAAATAAGGACAAATCCAAGTTCAAGAGGAACAGTGTGTCTCTGTGCGAAATGGAGAAAAAGTCAGACCACAGCGCTAATATATCAAAAGATCTACAAGGGGTACGCAGATTCTCGTCACCTTTCCAACTCGAGTGCAGCGTTCTCGTCGTTCTTTCCAGCACGCCACTGTTCTGATTTGCTACACAGTAGACGAGTACCCTTGAATTGGCTCCCGTCTTGGGACGTACGAGTGCAGAAGAAAGAGAGCGAGATATTAATAAATAAAAGCGGGAACGAGGAGCCGAGCTTGTGTGCGAACGCCTGCTGTCAAGTCCTTCTGTCAGTGTGAAATATTGCTGATCCGGCCACACTTCTAGTGGGGAGGTGCTCATAATGATTCAGTCCTTGGGGGGGGGTTCAAAATGTCATCCGTCTCACCTGTCTCCAGTGTGCTGGTGTCCTATAGGGAGACGCCTACCACATCAGGATATCATATTTGGAGGTTTAAAGGGTAAAGGAAGATGTCGGTAAAAGGTTAGTCGAAAAACACTCAACTACAAGTCGTCTGTAAAATTTAGTCAATTGGCAGTAGTGTGACAGGTAAAGTTGATTGGTGATGTCAAGAAATGGAGGCATCAAACTAAACGAAATGTAAAGCAGCGCTCGAGCAATTCTAATTTTTTTCTACTGAGCTGAGAAGCAATACGGTGCTATCTTGATGTATGAATATCCCAATTTACACATTTTTCAAACTGTCGTTCAGCCAATGTTCAGCTTGGTGTTTCCCGCCAACAAAAAGAAGAAGAAAGGTACGAGTATGTTTGTTTAATGCTAACAAATATTGTATATGAAACCTCATAGATGGGCTAACAAAACTAGCATCGGTATCACTTCCCTTGAAACAACTTTTTCGATTCAAGGTCATGAAACAAATTCAAGCCAGTGTACCACTGCATGACTGTGAGTAATGTTGGAAATTCTATTTGTTAGTTTTACTGCTGCCTTTGTGCTTAATAGCAGTTTGATGGTTTGAACTGCCCGCAGGGGTTAAAGCTGCGGCAAAAGTTGTGGCTTACACTTCGAACTTTACGTTACTTATTAGTGCCCGTGTAAGTGATTTTACTCCATTGGGACAAATTGTTTAATGTGCAACCGCCCTATTACCTTTAACGAGAAAGGGGTCGCATTCCGGACGTTAATGAGAGGTGTCAGAGAGCACGGCTAATGGGCCACATTCCAACTCTTTTCACTGGCACGCTTGACCCTCTTATGCACCCACGCTGCTCCCACACTCGGTGAATCAATAACCCGGCCGCATGAGGGGAGACTCCCTGTCACAAGCTCCTCAGCCAGTGAGAAAATCAATGGGGAAAAAAACAACGGCCGCATGCATCCAGAAGCTCGGGGCCCATTTGTTTTGGTTCCTGTTTACCAGCCGAGGGCGATATTCAATGAAGAAAGCCCTCAAACAAAGAGAGAAATAGTAAAGTAGTGAAAATGCAAACACGTGAAGGGCCGTTAACATATTTGTCAGCTTTCAAAGTAATAAATAAGAAAACATGAATGAGTGAACAGTCAATGCTAATATATAACGCTAATAATAGCATCTTTGTTGTGGTACTGACTATTAACAGTGCATCCAGTAATATAGTCTTTATCCTCTGCAAAGAATGACTTGTGTTAGTGCCGTATTGATGAGTTCAGATGAATGAATGAATTTGCAAGTTTTCAGTCAAATTTGCCACAGAAGGTCAATTTGCAGCATAACACAGTGTGCTCTATGATTCTATTATATGCAAATGGTGTGGAAGATAAGTATGTACATTGCATGGCGTCATTCCTTTCATTGTTCCTTTACGTTTTTGCAAAACAAGCCGTTTTCCAACCCCCAAGCATACCAGGGCATTTGTATTCATGCAAGACAGCACTCTCAAAATATAGGACAAATACACTCCAAGAATAGATGCTTCCTAGCCAAAGCTTATCCCTCTCATTCTGCTCACAACTCGAAACCCACTGATTTATTTTCCTCTCCGTTTTTTTCTTCTTCTTTGCAATATGTTACGCAAACCAGCAGAGTTTGGACTCGTCAAATGATAACACTTGAGTACCCTGGGACCAATTCAGAGTTGAATTATCCCACTGTTTGCCTGCTCGGGATTCACGCCACGTCGCTGCCTGCAAAATATAATCTCATACTTGGGGCGAGCAACAATTAAATGGTATTGATTGGATGCTTCTTTAAAAAAAAAAAAACTTTTAGATGTCTTGTAATGAGGATGAACAATTGTAGTTGGTTGGATTAAGGCATCACAGCATCGCGACAGATGTAGTAAAGACCTTAAAAGGGCATTCCAGATATTCTAGCAGGGATTTACGCAGTAGACTAGCAGCTTCAATAATTCATTCAAATATGGCTTTCAATGTCTGCCCAAAGGCCCAACAGAAGAGAACCCCCCCATGTCAGTTATATCTGTTGTCTATGTGAAGTGACACACTGCCACAACAAGACATCAAATTAAAAGGTTCACAGCAACCTTGACACATTGCGGTACGATTGCGCTTTTTCCCCACTCATCCCGGGAGGCGAGCGCTTAGTCCAACCGAGAGCACCTGCCACAAACGTCGTGCGAAAGATGTCAAAAAAGATGTCTGCTAAAGTACAGCAGAATCGTTTCTCTGCTTCTAATATTAATGAACACTGGCAAAAATAGAACCGCGTTCTTCCTGAGATGCAGCATCAAAAAGGGCAGATTTTTTTTTCTCCCCCTCTTATGCTCGCGCCAGGCGGAAAAAATGGACAATTACTGAGCTATTCGTGACAAAAACCAATAAATGACTGCTACGGAAAGGTTGTAGTTATAAGACGGCTGGCTATTGTGCACCCAAGCGCCTCAAACAAACCATGACCCAATGAGTATTTGAGGCACAGTCAGAAACCACAAATAACAAGCGATCGAGGAAATCTTCCGGAACGGCTTTGCTAAACGTCGTGAGGACGACCTCGCTTTGAGACGCAAATCGTCGAGGAGCAAGTGTCTTGCTATACGCGTGGCCTATATAATGTTGGGATGGTCACATGGCTGCTGCCAGACTGCAGTCATTTGTTACTGTCTGTTTAATCACGCTAATGGAGGCCCCTTTTTCCTGCTACCTCTGCCTGAACACACGCTCTCTCAAGAAACCAAAGAATTGAACCCCTCCATTGGAATATAAAAACATTTAGTGATTTTTATTGATTTACTTTTATTAGGGGACATAATTCAGGATAACCTCTACACTCACTACTGTAACGCACTTACAAACTACTGAAATGCTCTCAAACTCACCATTTCATATATTACTCAGGCACTAATAAAACATGTGCTACTTATTTTCTTTCTGGACTCAATATTGCTTTAAACACTAGTAAAATGTTTTTTTACACAACTCATTGATTTTTGAATACACACACCAATGAAATGATCATACACACTACTGAAATAGACACATTGCTGATTTTGTTTTGCTCACATACACTACTGAAACACTCTCACACACAACTAAAACGGCCTTACATAAACTAAATATTTTATTGTTCATATGCACTATTTAAAAGACTGTCCTCAAGTACACTACTAGTGTTATCATACACACTACTGAAATACTCTCATACACAGTACTAAAAAAAGCTCCAACACACACTACTGACATTATTTCGCTCTCTCACGCACACTACTGAAATGTTTCCAGACTACTGAAATGATTTCCACACGAGGTACTGAAAATCTCTCACACTACCGAAACACTCACACCACTAAAATGCACACACTGCTGAATTTGTTTTGCTCACATACAATAATGTATATTGTACACTGTACTGTTGTGCTCACACACTACAGAAATGCTCTCACATCTTACATTACATACACAAGGCAACTCAATGTGCCTCAAAAACACTTTTTTTGTTCACATACACTACTGAAAAGATGCCATTGAAACTCTCTCAAGTACAGTACTAAAACGCTCCCATACGCACTACTAAAAAGCTCCAACACACAAGACTGACAATTTTCCCTCACACAGAACTGAGCTGCTCTCATACACACTAATGAAAACGTATCTAATAGACTACTGAAAAGCACTCACACACTACTGAAATGCTCTCACATCACCACTGAAAAATGAGTACTGAAACACTCGCGCACACTACTCAAATGGTCTTACACACACACTACTGATTATTTTTTGTTCACCACTCACGTTCTCTGAAATACACTACTAAAATGCTCTTATACACATACGACTAAAAAGCACAACTGAACTGCTCTCATGCGCACTACATTCTTAAACGGATTACTGAAACACTTTCACACACGCTAGTGAAATGCTCTCTAATACTACTCACTTTTTGCTCTTTACTATTGAAACGCTCTTTACTGACTAGTGAGATGCTTTCATACACACTACTGGTACGCTATCAGGCACTACTGCCCCCCCTCCCCCCCCCACTACACTAACACACATCCTGAAACACTCATACAATACTACTAATGAAATCCTCTCGCACTCACACTGAAATACGCATCTCAGTACGGTGAGAACATTTCACCATATATTAAGTGGATTTCTTCACTTTGCACACAGCCGCAGCCATATCAGCATGTAATGACGTACAGTAGAAACATAAAAGGAACTTGAGATGCTGGAGTACTGCGGCGAATTAAGATGTAATTCAGAAGACTTTTTTTTTTCCTCGAGTGCCACACTTTATTAGTATTCCGTCTCAGACTCTGCTTTCGTTTCCTTTCACCCTGCGAAGTTCCCTGGGTGGGGGGTTTGGCTGATCCCGATGCATGTTAAGCGGTCGGCCTTCAGGAGTCTTGCCGCCTGGGAGTTTCCGGAGCCAAATAAGTGCACCGGTAGCTGAGAAAAGCGGAGAGGGACCCTTTTAGTATACCCGCCCACCCGTGTAAAAAAATTATCAATCTCATGAATTTGCCAATGGGGAGTCGTTGGCCGATCAGCAGAGACACAAGCAGATAATGAGAGAAACGGGGGAGGGAGGACACCGGAGTGAGTACATTTTCAAAGGTATTGAAGGGATATTGAGCGAGCATGAGAGAACGGATTAGGGAAGACAAAAGAGCAGGTGAGCTTTGATAGACAGAACGAGGGAACGCAAACATCAATGTCAGCTTAGATAAGAAAGAGCTAAGCAAGGGAGGGGAGAGAAGAGAAATGGACAATGTTTTTCTCTTTTTTGCCTTTCACGGCATGCATCCCACATCTGAAAGCCGACGGCGCATTCTGGCTGCAGTGGAGCGAGGTACTTGTTTGGGGGTTTTTTTTGTCAAGGGTGAGCGAGTCCCGGTAAGGTAGCGACAAGAGAGATTGATTGGGGAGCCTGTCCTAAATTTGAGGTCTGGTACAGCCCGAGGGTGATTTCTACACTACCAGACAGTGTGGTATGTAAATGTCATAGAAGTCAACGGAGCGAGAGGCTGGCTGTCTCTGTTGGTTTGACAGGACATTGCGGGTCAGGTGCATTTCTCAGCTGTGTCGCTGTCGGTGTGAACACACATACTTCTGATGTGTGTCAATTGAAGGAGACTCGGATGCACCTCAGCCAAAAACTCACATGCACTGGATCAGAGCTAAATGACGAGGTTCAGGTTGGGGCTTGAGTGCCCAATTCAGAAGTAAGAAAAAGCCTAAACTACAGGCCAGAGAAGGCAGAAATCCAAATTGATAGATTTTTTATGTTGATTAGAACTGAACTGAATTTATTCTTGATGTATTTACACTTTGGTCAAGGGTATCTGGCAGCTGTTAGCCACGTTAATCATCGGGTAATTGGAGAACAAGGTATCACAGAGACAGCACAAAATTAGAATTTGATTAATACTAATCCCAAAAATGTCATCAAAGTTTAGATCAACTTCAATCCCAGCCTTTTCGCCACAATGTGTAGGTTCTTGCCAAGCTCCATCCCTTGTAAAACACTGTTGCAAACACATTTCATCTGGCATGCATGTCATCCAACAAAGATGATCTTGTTCAGAGAGTCTGAATACGCAGTGTTTTGGCCTGAAAGTGGAGAAGAAAGTGTTGCCCGAAGCGCATTAGCATCTGCGCTAGCTATGGCAATAGTGCTTTCAGCAAACTCAGTTTGTCAGAGGACAGCATCATCTCTTATCGGCACATTTCATGTTTCCCAGAGGACTGTGTGAAGCGGGTGATATTATTGAGGAGCGCTGAGCCTTATTAAATTCCCAAGCATATTACTAGCTCTCCCAGTCGGATCGCTCAAACGCTTGCTGATTATGTTTCTCCCTCTCTTAATTTGGTTGCACATTCTACTGAAGCACAATGCCTTAGTTCATATCCCCTTTTTTGAGAAGACAAAGGATTTCTCAGATCTTCCCCCAATCTCGCTCATCGTTTCCACGCCACATTATTTTCGGTTCACTTTCAAATGTGGATGACGTTTTCAAGAAATCGCGGATGGAAAATATGAAAGGAGCAGTTGACTCCGCGAGTGTGGTGGTGGTGACATTCATGAGGATTAGCCCATTTACTAGTTTGGAGGCAGACACTTTGTCAATGGGTTGTACGGTTCATGTTGGCCTTTTGAATATACGTTTGTGTCTCTAAAGTGGGATAAACACATGTGGTGTCTTGACATCTTAATCCATTTCTAAAACGTGGCAAAAACCGGCTTTTGTGTTGACTGCTCTTATCCGGCTGACAGAAAATACGGAAAAGAATCATTACTACACCACAGGATAAAAGTTTGGGATTAATCTTTGAGACAGCCGGCAACCATGACATGATGACCAACAACCAGGTGTGACCACCTGATTGGCTAGCGTTACATTTTGCGAGACAATCAAGAGACAAGAGAGTTAATGGCATGGCCAAACTCATTGTTAACTGCATACGCAAGAATTTGTCAACAAAGAGATTTATGAGTTACGTCGTCTGCTTTCGAAGCTGCAGGGAGAAACAAAAAAAGTCACTTTTAATATGTTCAGCACCACAGGATATCGCTCCGGGACTTGTAAGGGAGGGAAAAGGCTCAAATTTGGCCCGGTGTGTTTTGCATGCCAAGGCAGCTTGATTAAAGTTTGATGCGCCCCATTTTAAATGGACAGTGCCACGCAATCTCTTGAGGAGTCCAGAGAACTACACAATTACACTAAAGCGGAAAAGTAAAGTGTCAGGCTTTACCTTGCCCGGTCTTGAACGTCCCCACGTCGGCGGCAGAGATTCGGAGAAAACTGTTTGACTTACGGTGCTCATGAAGGACCCATTTGCTTGGTCGTCAGATCAATGGGAATAAATATTTCCCACAACCCACAAGCATAAGAATAAAAGACGAGAAAAAAAAAGATAGATACAGGAAAAGAAGAAAAATCAATTGTTCAAGAGCTTTGCTAAAAAGGGGCTATGGTGGGCTATGGGGCATAAATAATGGAGCAAGCTTTCTGCGCTTCCCACGAAGAGGAGGAAAGACATACGTGACATGATTCATGTCATATAATTTCTATTAGTTCACATATAAATAAGGTGTGAATGGAAACATCACCAGAGACACTTTTGAACAGTTACATGCTCAACAATGTCAATTTAATAAATAAATAATCTTTATACGTATCTAGCTGTCCAGAGCTTACCCACCTATTATATTAACCTCTTTCTTTCAATTTTATTACTCAAGCCACTTTTTGTTGTTTCAATAGAGGATCCACTCAGTTTAAACGGAATGGTTTTGTCAGTGGGAATTAGCTCAGGGAAAGAGACGAAGAGGGCGATGGGGGAAAAAAAAAAATCGCTGGGTGGCTGCCGCTTTGATCTCACCGACAGACGGTGTGAAAAATACATTTCAGAAAGGATATTCCCCCGTGATAGGCCCACTAGAGTGTCAAATTGGGACCCCAGTGCTTTAAATAATACACTGTGTATGGCTCTGGCATCAGTTTGATATTGCCTGGATAACCTGCCTGGTGAGCCAGGGTTTATGGAAGAATATATTCCGAAGAAGAAGCAAAAAGTATTCACACTGCAGTTATGCAGAAAAAGACTGTGGTAAAAGTAGAGGTGCTAAGCAACTCCTTTAAGTTAAATTTTGATAGCTAGTTAGCATTGGGTCAGGATTTTTTTCTTATTTAATTAAGACCTCAACCACAGTACCAGCAGACCAGCACAGTGACCTAGTGGTAGAGTGTCCGCCCTGAGACTGGGAGGTTGTGGGTTCAATCCCTCGCCGGGTCATACCAAAGACAATAAAAAATGGGACCCATTGCCGCCTTGCTTGACATTCAGCATTAAGGCTTGGAATTGGGGGGTTAGATCACCAAATGATTTCCCAAAGGACTGCCTTTCACCCCACTTAGGTGGATGTGACAATCAGTGGTAGTTTACGTAAGAAATACTCGCGTCCCAGCGCTGATATTCAGGTATCACAAGAATAGAACTGAGAAATAAAAGGTACCAGTGCGGACAAAAGGCAGACAGTGTTAAAAAAATAAGCACAAACCCAGATTATAACAGATGACCCTCTACCTCTCGTCTCCGGTGGATTGAAAAATTGAGTTGATTCAAAGTTACACAGCAAGTCTCAAAGACAGCGAGTGAACATCGAAGGTGACAGCGCTGCAGGAAATCTAATGCAGCATTCCTGGAGGGGACAAACTGTGCCCTATCTATCCATAATCCAGGACACCTTGGCGTTATCAGGCTGTATCGCTCAGCGAGCTAGAAAGCCTGGATAATGTTTTTAAGGCTCTTGAGAAATCAAAGATCCCGATTTCCACAGAGTGCAATTTTTAGAATAGGACCGGTGTACGCTGATGTTTGACAGGTTTTCAAACAAGACTGCAAATGAAATGATGATCAGATGACTTTGGAAGTACCACGGGAAGCCTTCACGTTCTTTCCCAGAAGCCTTCGTTCGGCGGAAGGTTTGAAACAACAAGGGCACTCTGGTCAGGCTCAAGGATACATTAAAGATGAACCTATTTGCTGACTGACACATCCTTTTAGCGCTTTGATCAGCGCAAAGTCGACTGATGCGGTTTATTTTCAACTTTCTCCGTCGGCGTCAGTCCTTGAGGGGGCCCGTGTGATCATTTTTTAGGTTACCTGGGGCAAGTGTCATCTCATTACAATATCTCAACAGACGAGCCTTTTGAGCTCAACTAAGATGTGTGGTAAACAGAAAAGAACCAAGGGAGATTTTTAACCTCAAAAACAATTTTGGGGGTGGAGCACAAAAGTTTATCGGCACCTCTGCGCCGTATGCCAGGACGGTGGTTTACAGCCTCGTCATAAAGAATTAATGTCTTTATGAATGTAACTCATCACACAGCACTCATCATTGCTCCTTAGTTATAGCCGCATGTTTCATACAATCCTTATGGGAATAACTCGTTTATGTTAACCATGTCAGATGTCACACATCAAAGATCACATGTTTTTTCATGACTCATAATCATTGATTTAGATGGCTTCTACCGCATGACTTTCTAAAAGCACAATTGGTCTTTCGAGTTCATTTTCAAGTTCATTTTCAAGGGATGGTTTAATGGACATTATAGTTTGACAAATAACCATTTGCCACCGTAAAAGTGGCTATTGTGCAAGGGAACCTGGGCGAGGGTGATAAGACCAACAGGGAAAGAGAAGCAATGACATTTTCTTTTCTGAAGACAGCAGTTTTGGGGTCTAATATGCACAGACACACACACACACACAGACACACACACAGAAAGCCCTACCATTTTCTAAACACGTACCGCCGCTTCATGCATATTGTGTTTGTCTTCTCAAATGAAAGTAGGTCTTATTGTCTGTGGCTGGCAAAAGGAAACAAACTGCACTCACATCACAAGGTTCATTTGACAATTTTAAAGAATGCCGGTGAGCCTATGCTAATCTCATATGCGGCTTCTGAGTCTCGATGTATACACATGCCGACAATCAGGCCAAATATGAGCATTTACCGTCCCTTGGCCCTCTGACGCCTCTGAAGCGATCACAAATCCACAGCTTAGTTACCAACAAGGTAACAGTTAGACTATGTCCTTTGATTTCTTCTTCAGTGGATTTTTGGGCCATTGGGCACCATGCTGCCTCTCACAGGTCAGTCTTAGTACTACAACAGCCATCTTTCCACATGCGTAATTTCAGAAATCACCATTAAGACATTTATTCGGTATGGATGTGCCCCTGCCGGCATTCCAGCAGTAAATTGGCAGTAGACACAGCTACGCACCAAATTCCCGCACCAACGTTAACGCTGTCAATTATTGCCGTTGCTCGGGGTGCGCCTTCAAAAAGGTCACCACTCCCCAAGACTCGCTTTTTGTTCACGTCGTTGCGTTCCCGCCGCCTGTCTGCCGTCACTCCTTTAATTGTCTGGCAAATGTCTCGACGTGGGGGGGGAAGACAAATTTCGCTCTTTTTATGTGGATTGTCTGAACCCGTTGTCATGTCATTATTAATTTAGTACCCATTTTATTCCCTTTCTCCTCTCTTCTCTTAGGAACCTCCCACAACGTATTCTTACCCCTTGGCCATTCTTTCTTCTTCTTCTTCTTGCCGGCCCCGTTTCCCAGGCTTCCTTTGCACCCTAGAGCTGCCTCGTGTTGCGTATTTTCCCGCCGCCAACGCATTCCCGCCTGTCTCATCTTTGATGATGCGGGCCTTCTGTCATTGGGGGCCCATCGTGTACAAGGGAGACACGCCTCGGCTATGAGTTGCCAACATCCATCTAATTTACCGTCAGGGCTCTATACTGGCTACTTTCTTTTTTTGAACAATTTTAGCTGTAATAAACTCCCGAAGCGTGGGATTTTTTTTGGTGTGTAATTTGGAAGTGAGAATGTGAAGCGAGGGGCAAAGAAGGCGGTTTATGCGAACCACTGCCTCTCTCCGTCGCTCGTCTCTTCCTATCACAAGTGACGCACTCTCTCGATTTGTGGCAGTTGGTTTTTGCAGTATAAATATTTCACTCAGCTCTCTCGGCGGCTTGAAGTAATCTGTGCGACACGCGGCAATGTACACTGTCATCTTTCCACTGATTGTGCCGCCGCGCCAAATAGATCCATCTGAGCACAAGACCTTTGATGAGGGGTTCGAGGCAATCGTCAGCCCATTTCCCAAGCTTTGTTCTCTACAAGTCCTCTTCTCGTGCGATTTCCACTCAACTCAGTCCGTTATTACTCTTTGCCCTCAAATCCAAAACGTGGAGGCGTGTAAATTACATTTGGAGGTTAAAGCATTTATAAGGTTTCTTGGGAATTGGGCGGAGTTGTAGTAAATCTAATTATCTGGCCCAAAAGACAGGACTTTGTTGTACAGTGAGGAGTTCACCGTTATTCACAAGTGAACCTATTTATTTTTTTCCCCTGTGAAATCTAATTAAGTGTGTTTGTGGTTTTCGAAAAGCTCTAAATGCCACCAATGCCCAGTCTTACATAGTGGTACAGTTATCGGTGTTAAGGAAGTACACTACTTAGAGAAAGTGACACTCGGCTTTCTAGCTTTTAAAATGAACAATTAATGAGGTTAATAATTAATGAGGGTTTACTAGAAATCCCAAAAATTCTCAGGACTGTTGTTTTCATAAAGCGAAACCTCAAAGTGTCTCCTACGAGTAAACGGATTGATAAGATCATGTATGAGAACACATTCGCGAACATGCCAGGATTTATTTGACGCAGAGTGCGATCTCTTGTCAAAGTCAGACCTCCTCTGTCCCAGATCCTTCCTCCTCGAATCTTGTCTCCGCAACTCTCCTTTTTCTGCTGCTCTCTTTTGGCAGCATGTTTGGCCTATGACGGCCCAGAGGCAGCCATGCTGTCTTCTCTGCTCAATCTGCTGCTTCGCCTCTCCCAGGCCCTGACCCCGCTACAGTCAGAGCATTGTCGCTCTCCTTTAATTCTCCTTCTCGCTGTCCTCGCAGTGTCGCCCTCTGTTTCTTGTGTACCCTTAACTGACGGACGGCCGACTGTGATAAAAGACACTCAGCGCGAGCGAAGGTTTCTGCAGTCATATTAATTCCATTGTCTGCATTTTTTGCTCCGGTGCAAACAGAAGGCGGCAACAATTATCACTCAATGATATACACCAATCCGTCTTCTATCCACCATTGCAACTCTTCCTGTTTTCTGACCTGAAGGAGGGCAAATGGGCTGTATTGTAGGCCATTATCAATTTACCCCCCCCCCCCCTCGGCTGAAAGCACTTCTCCCTCAGGCGATAGAGATCGTCTCTGGCTAGCAAATACGGCCTGCGCCTTAGGGGTAAAACCTGCAAGAGAAGGGCCTTCGTTTGCTTGGCTTTTGAGTGGTGCAGTGAGGCTTGTGACCCCGCTCGCATTGTGTGGCGCAGCACTTAATTGGGCATGTGACAAAAGAGCACTTTCTGCAAAGTGAGTCCTCACAGGGCTTTTCTTTCATATTGTTTGCCATGTCCTGATTATTGAAATGATGGAAACAACCCATTTCAAATTCTAACTCGGTATGGTGTTATATGGTTGGAGTTATAAATAGCGCAGAGGCGTAAGAACACATTACATACATTGCTTTTGATTGTTTCATATTGAAGGTTTAGTAGTTTATAATTAGCAGACTGAATGTCGTATATTCATCTCAGCGGGACCTAGCATCAAGATAACTTCCTTTAGTTGTCCTGAGGAGTCAATCAGATGAGCAATCAGTTGCACCCTGATTTAGATTTGCATTGTGGGTTGTCTGGCGGCTCGGTTGTTGGTTTAAATGAGCAGGACAATCAGTGTCCGCTTGTCTCCGTGATGGCTGTCTTTGAAGCCGGGAGAAGTGTCGGGGATGTCACGCAACCATCCATCATTGCATTGCATTGCATCTCTCAATTTTGTCGACTTCTCTCGTCTTGACTTTGGCTCACGTGGCTTCTTAAAATTTATGAACACCTCGCGTCGGATCCGCTAATGATAAAAGTGATTACATTTTTGTGGTAAGTGAAAGTGATTCCCAGAGGGTTGGGCTCCATGTTGACTAGCAATGCTCGGTCAAGCCTTGACTCAAATTCTACTGGAAAGGGATTATGAGCAACAGAATGGCACTCGAGAAATGTCTTCTGCCCCCCCCGCGATCTAAGTCATGTATCTTCTGCATATAGCTTGGACATCCACTCCTGCTTTAAAAATGCAGTACTTTCTATGTGACAAACAGAACAAGTGATTTTTGTCCTGTATGCTTTCTTTTACAGGAGAAAAAGAGCATTAAAAGTAAGCCACGATACCAACTCTTGTTTTGGGCAAAGGCATGCTTGGCTTGGTTTGCACTCCCCGTCGCTGCTTGATTTTGATTTCCCATGCACCCTTTCATGGCCAAACTACATCAAACATCTCCAAAAAAAACAAAACACATCCATCTCGTACTTGTCCGCTCGGCCAGCGATGCATCACCGACGACAACCTTCCCGCTTTGTTGTTTTTGTTGTCAGTGACACCGGGAAGTCTTTTAAACCATCTCACAATATAATAGTTCATCTTGATGCCAACGCTAAGCCAGGTAATTGGTTAAAGCCCTAATTAGCGGATTAAAGAGAACACCAGAACGCTTGAGCCACACAAATCTGCAAAGCTACTTAGATCAAGACGTGATTGCCAGCTGTCAATCACCAGATAAGGAAAGGAGGGCACCGGCCTCTCAAAAACACCCTCGCACACGTACAACAAGACTGGGCCCACATAAATAAAAGTCAAATTGATGTCTTCAGTTGTTCATTGTTCCTCCCCGCCGCCTCAGCACAAACACGTTTTTAAAGCATGACATGATTTCAAACCCTTATTCACGCCACCGTTCTTTAGTTGGAGGCTGCTGTCCTAGCCGGCGGAGTTGTCTCGTTTTTCATTGTTGTTTTGTTACACTCGCTGTGGTGGCATGCATGAAAACAAAACGTTGCTTTTATTTATGCGAGCTTAGTGCTGCAAGCAGAATAAATAAAAGAAGCCAGTTCCAACCTACACTGATTACATTTACCATAGCGGTTAGTCGGGGCTGCATTATTTTATTCATGTATTTATTTTTAAGTTGACAATGTGGTGAAAGGCTAGTCGACGAGTTCCTGATGACATGATTTTTTTTTTCTTCAATAATTAAAAAAAAAAGGATGAGGCAATGCTTTACATTAACTAGCAGCAACTTGGCCAAAAGAGGGAAACTGATCCTCGTTCTTAACCACAGTTGCGGGTTCTGGATGTAATTTATTAAGTTACACATACTGGAATAGAAGTCAAATAAAATCAGGTAATAGACTAATTTCATTCAGCGCACTTACCTCTTAGTGCAAATGGTTGTTAATGCCAATACATTTCAAATAGACATCAAGCGCTAAATGCCTTAATGAAGAAATTAACTAGTACAATAGTACTCAAACTTTACACATCTACTAGCACCAAATGAGGGAGCAATTGTATGCTAAATGTAATAGTCGACAAACGGACTAGTATAGTAGTTCTATAACATCAAACAGCTCGTACCACTTCATGAGGGAGCGGTTTTATTTTTACTAATTTAATATTATTGTAAGCTATTGTAACTTAAAATAAGAAAATTAATTGAAATGATTCAATTAAAATGTGCATAAAAATTAAGTTGAACATTTTACCTGAATAAAAAAAAAAACACTTCTAAAGATTAAACTGTAATTAACGGGTGTGCTGTAACATTAAGCACAGTTTAGTACCACAGACATCAAGGCAGATTCTCACATCTGCATTCATACTGTCAACACAGTCAAGTGTTAGATATTTACAGTACCCATTCATCATTGAATATCCAACGCCGGTGCAAACAAACAAATCATCTTCACGCCGTTCTGTTCTTTCTTCTCCCGCAGACACACGGCCTTTGCCTGACGTAGCCATGACCGGCAAGTGCACCCGGGAATGCGACGAGTACGGCCACTCGGACTCCTGCTGGATGCCTGTCCGCACGTCGCCCGAGCGGCGGCCATCCAAGTCCACCACCACCCCCCAACAACCAAAGCTTTCCACTTTCATGAGCGGCAACAGCAGCAGCAGCAGCAGCAGCAGCAGCAGCAGCCAAGAGCAGCCCGGCAGCCAAGAGACCCTCGCCATGGCCGCCATGGCCAACGGAGACCCCGCCGCCGGCCACATGCTGGGAGACCGCAATCGCAACCTACTTAGTAAGAAGATGGCTTCTTCCTCCTCCTATGAGGCCTTCGGCTCGCCGTCTTACGGCTCGCCTCCGTACAGCTCGCCCGGCGGCGGAGAGGAGACGCTGGGCCATCCCACCGAGGAGATCCCAATGGCACCCACTGGGGAGTACAAGCCCACCACCTGTGGTACTCTGACCCGACGGGAGGTTTACCTGTAAGCTGACGTGACTTTTGGGTCAGAAATATGCAGGAAGGAGAACGCTACTAAAGTTTCCGGCTCTAGTTATTTTTGCCACCCCTTTGCACCGAATGAGGTCGGACTCCAAAGACTTTAACAACAAAAATGTAAAGACGGTGGCCTTTTTTGTTTGTTTTTTTTCGTTTTGTTTTTTAAAGCGCTACTGCTTGGATGTCAATCTGGCGAGTTGGGCTCTTGCAACGCGGTCTGCTGCCTGATAGTCCACCTGTAGAATAACCAACTTATTTTACACACAGACGTGACAGTTCAGTATGCATGCATCCACATCCATCACCACATTGAGACTCTTGCTAAAAATAAAATAAAGGAAAAAAAAAAAAAAAAGAGATCAACTTTTTGTAAAAGAGCAGTACAACTTGCTCCAAAATGTGTCCGGATTTGACTGATTTATTCTTTTGGAACTGTTTGCGTGCAACAGTATACTTGATTATCAGTCGCAATCATTTGGAGCATCCATGGACTCGAGGCCAAACAAAAGGAGATGTTGGCAAAGACTAAGCTTTAATACGCGCTGCATCTCTTCTGCCGAGACTCTGGTGATGTCACCGTCCGCACGGTGACATGAAAAATTGTACAGCAACACTTGGGACTACGTTTCTATTTTTCCCCCTCTCCTCTCTACGCTTCTTGGTTATGATTGGTGAGGCCGAGCCCCCTTGCGAAGCGGGAACATCTGGGCTGCAGACCGCGCACCGTTGCCGTTGTCACGCGGCGAGCCCGATTCATGAATTTAACGAGGCAGATATATTCCTGGTAAGCAAGTGAGCGGAGATTAAAATGAATAATAGAAAAGCGCTGTGTGTACGGGCCAGATGCGCACATGTATAGACTACACTGTAGGTAATACAACAATAGGTTCATGATGGTGTGCTGGTATGAAAACATTGTCCTTAAAAAAAAACAAAAAAAACAACGGTTTTCATCGTGAGAGACTGAGCAATAAATATTAATGTAAACATTTACCATCAATCATCCAATTATTTTTTTTTTTAACATACTGTTTTTCTCAAGCTTTCAAAGGTAACACACATGCAATGATCCTACTAAGCACTAGATGTCGCTCTCGGGAGTCCGTGGCATCTTTTGAGCATGAATGTAAGAATCAGCTCAAGCAAACGGAAAACAATCACAAATCTGATAATTGACTTTACGTTTTGTGCCAGACACTGAACTTAAAACATTCCACATGGTGTTTTTAGATTGTCAATTGAATGAGGAATCTGAAATGCGCTGGATTTTTGTTTTGTTTGGTATTTAAGCGAAGCCAATGGGATTGAATGCAGTTGCAATTTCTGCATTCTGGCTCTCTTTAGTCTGTAAGTACTACTCGTCGTCGGAAAGACAGTGCTCCTATACTTAGCAATTGTATACATGAATATTTACTTTTTTACTGCACGCTTTATGGAACTTACTTCGCTTAATCAGAAGAAGAAGAAAAAAACTATAAAACAAAATGTACAAAAAATACCCCTGTAACATTGGATTCCACTTTGTTGCTTGCTTACTTTATAACTAATGAAACATTAGCCATGTAGTACAACTTAGTACATTGATTTCTCTTTTGGGTATTTCATCACACAAACCACTAAATTCTCCCAGTGTTTTAACAATTGATTTCATTTTCATCACTTTGTTAACGACAGCTGAAATTGTAGAGATGATCATAAAATTGTACTCTGTATTTGAACTTTTTTTCCCCCTCCTTTTTTGGTGCCACTTTGTATATCTTCAGTGCTTCTGAACAAAGACAAAAAATATATATATAGAGTGAATGCAAAATTGCAATTGTGCCTTTTTATACCAATCGGTATGATTCAATGTTGGCTTGGGACGGACTGGGGACACATTTCCACGCGTGTTGTGGAAGGCTTCCCGGAGGATTCGCCAGTCAGATGTCAATGAGCCAAAATTTGAACTTGGGCTTAAATCTCATGTTGAAATATCCATTCCTAGTGTAATGCAATATGAATGATTTCAGGTACGTTCCAAAAGTTGCTTGTTGGTAGTGATCATAACGATGTAATGGGTTATTTGTCACGCTCCGCTGATGTGCACGCGCGCTCGCTTGGGATTTTATCGGGGATTTCATCAAAAAATTGTAGTCGTCGGGTCCACTTGATTGAGAATGAGATCATTAGAATTCTCATTCGCATCCCTTGTGTTTGTTTATGCTGCGTAAGATAAATTGACAAGCGAGTGTGTAAGGCATCAGAAGTTTTTTGCATGAAACAAGCTCTAGGATTGACTATAGAGGCATAGAATGGTAAAGTGGTAGATCGGGGGCAAAAAAAAAAATTTAATGCTTTCACCTGCTCATAGTTGAGGGGGGGCCTACAGATGATGATTCCACTCCACCGCTGCCTGAGGTGCGTGCTCAGCCCGAACCCTCGAGTATCCACAACGTGTAACCAGATTTGTAATATTAACCATTGCTATTTGTCCTGCGACTTGGATGTTGATATAGAAATCGAGGAAACCTGACTTATCATCGTTAAATATGAGTCACTATGCACGCAGCTTAGCTGAACATGGCAACGTGTATTGAACGCAAGTCCACTTCTATTTATGAGATATTTTATGTAAGTTAATTTGCTTTTGTACAGGTTTGTGTAAATAAATCGCTTGTCATTTTTGTCCCTGCAAAAATTAAAATATAACATGGTAAATCTTCGCCGCATCCTTGCCTCTGTCCATTTTGATTCAGGTGCATCCAGCATTGGTAATTACCAACACCATATTTGACGTTTTTGTTATTGCAAGCACACAATAATGTAAAAGCTCTTTAACGCAAAGTATATTTTTCTTTATGCTACAACATACATTATGGGAGACTCAATGTGCTGGAATTTGCATTAATTATTGAAAGTTTGAGAAGCCCCCAAAAGTCACTCATAAACGCCACCATGAACGTTTGGGAATACAAAAGTAGTATCCAACACAAAGCTGAACAGAATACATTTGTTCCACACAGACCCAGTGAAGCTTTCCAAACCGAAGAGGAAAAATTATTAATGATAATTTTTAATCATGTGGCTTGTAAAGACACTGCTTCTAAGAAATCTGTTGTAGATATGCAAATGTCGCTCATTTTCCTGTCTTGTGAAGTATTGTGAATCGCAGGAATAAACAGTGGGTAGCATATTTTTAAGTAGAGAAGTGGGGGGTGGGGGGGGGAGAATTAAGACAAATTAGAATTAATTTGAATGTTATTAATATTCGGGCAATGAACACAAATGTTTTTGTTTTTTAATGAATAAAACAGTGACTGACTGAATCAGATAAATACAATTAAAGTGCAGAAACAGCTAGTGGCAAGCATATGTCATATAACAACTGCAAATGATGCAGTTGATGATTATAATTATAATAATAATAATAATAAGAGCAACAACAATAATAATAATAATAATTCCACAAATCTTGACTGCCCAACTGTAATCACACTTTTCAACTAAGGGGTACCCAGAGATGAAAAAGCCAAAAACTATTAACAGGTACAGAGACCTCAAATCAATAAAAATGTATAAATGTTGCCTGATCTTCAACCTGAGTAACCTTGAACATCTTGCCACAGAATCATTTGCAAACCTGCAGTACTAACAGTTGTATTCCCTTTCTACTGGCGGCCGGCAATGAGCAAATAAGAGTAACATTTTGCCATTTAATTCTGCTAAAAAAAAACTACACAGCATTGTATCTGTGCTGAATCCCTTTATTAGACTGCACATGATTGTATCCGACACGAACATGTGTTCATACATAAACAAATAGACATGCTTCACACTGTGCAACTATTGATCCCTCTGTGATCTTTTCAACCAACCACATGCGGCCACCGAATTTGCAAACCAACCTTACACCGCAGGTGACACTTTGCTCGTGAATAATTCATCAACAGGTATTTGCATGAGGTACATGGAGACCAGCCTCAACCCGAAACCTCCGCGTGGGAGACGTTGGCGTTTGTGCCACAGATCAAACGCTTACCCGAGCGGAGAGGCGACATTAGCAAACAAAGCAGCACTGCCATGGATTATATATAAGCCAGTGTAACATTATGTACAGTTTGAACATTAGCACTGTAAATATGCTGTAGAAAAACTAAATTTAAAGATTAAGTTAACTCAAACTTGCTCCTGAGTTAATGTTAAAATGTGTTTTTTAAAGATTAAATGCAAATGTATGGCTAGTAATGACTAGCTTCTCAACATAAGGTAAAGAAGCTAACCAATTGTAGATAAGAAATTTTATATGTATGTACATTATGTTTTTTAATGACAGTATCTATGTCTCACCAAGTAAAAAAAAGTCAAAAAATAGGACAATAGGATAGTAGTAATTGGTACTTTTACATACCACAATAGCCTCGGCGATCTAAAAGCTAACACGGGCACATGCGCTAACAATTAGCATCTATGTGATGTCATTCCAGGACATACTGTATGTGATGGACACATGGGAACGTATCATCATCTCAATCTGTCGTTCCATCGCCTTTCATCCCGTCGCGGTCTCCATGGCCGAGTTGTTTACTTGCCGCTTCAGTGCTGAGCTCGCGAGTGGCGGCACTTCCTGACCCTCCGCAAAACCTCTGCAGGCTCACTTCCTCCCTCAGTGAGGAAATGTGTTGCGCTAATGAGCCCCACGCACACAAGTACGGCCGCGCACGGTCGCGCCAGCGGTAAAGCGCCAACGTAGTGATGAGGCCCGCAGGGATTTGATGACAGTGAACAGTCGAAATCCCAGCGGGCAGTCCGTCTTCACACATCAAAACATAAAGTGTAATAATAGGCGACCTGAAGGTGGAAGTAACTAATTCCAAGCACATTGTAAATGCTCAGTCGCTGGCAGCCATTTTCACTGAAGCAACCCCATTCGCTCCCGGCTGTTTTACTGGATTTTAAATGATATTGCAAGGCCCACAGAATATTGTGTTCTATTGCTAGAAATGTTTTTGGGACCATGGCAATATTTAAAATATAACGTTTTATACGTTTTGGGGAGCAAATGAGTTAAGTAGATTTTTTTAAAAGGGGAAGTCAATCCCCCCCCCAAAAAAAACCCGTTGACAATAATATGCTCTATGCAGTCCCACTAGTCTAAATACGGTATTCTGGTTAATATTGCGTTAGTGGAATATGAGTTAAGCAGCAAAATCCAGCAGTTTTTTTATCATCTCAGAGGGCGACCATTTTGCCACTTGCTGTCGACTGAAGATGACTTCAATGTTGCTCAGGTAGCAACCAATCACAGCTCAGCTACAGAAAACAGATGAGCTGTGATTGGTCGTTGCCTGGGCCCTGAGCAACTGCGATGTCATCTTCAGTCGACAGCATGTGGCAAAATGGCCGCCCCGTGAGAAAAAATCCGGCTGGGTTTTGCTTCATAAATCATATTCAACAAATGTAGTATTAATCAGAATGTCATGTTTAGACTAGTAAGGTCACATATAACATATTATTGTCAAGAAATGTTTACGGTTGACTTCCTACTTTAAAGATTTTACTTGAGTATGTACCGTAATAACGACTTTTTTAAACAAGTTATCCGTTCAGCACATTTTACGTAAGCACTTTAAGTGACTCTAAAATGCCGGCTTGCTTCACTTTCAGAAGAATGTGTTCATCCGCGGAAGCAACGGCAGCCCGTGCGAGGCCTCCAACCTGGCACATGAGATTAGCGTCTGCTCCCGCACGCTGCCATGCCAATCAGCTCAACGCAGGCGGAGGCCGTGGCAGCCCACCCGCGAATTTGCGTGCAAACGCCGGCCAATCTCCCAACTGTTGCCGAGGACCAACAGTGATGGCCTGAAAGCGGAGCGTTGGTGACAGCTCCTCGTGAGTCGACGCGGGGGTCAAATCAAACAGACTTTGCCCGGAGGGGGGAAAAAGTTGGACATGCACTGGACACCAAGTACATGCAACAAATGTCTGATCCAGTCAACTGCTCGTGGGAGCGGTAACATTGCAGACTTTATGTGTGAGGCAAAGGCACATCTTTTTAAGTGGCGTATACTCTTCTATGGTGATGTCACATGAGGTCCATGGAAGATACTAGTTGTCTCTGAGACTTTGGAAAGAAGAACTTCAGGTCACAATAGACACATTTACGCAACAGTCCAACCAGCCTAATCAAACCAAAGCCCCAAAAAGAAGAAACAGTGTGTACAGTAGTGACGACTAACAACTCACACATACATACAAATGTTTGGTTGGTAGATGAAATCTACCATCTCCAAAATTATTGACTTAGTAAACCTTGACGCTTCTGTGCTGAATCCGTTTTCTTTTTTGACAGAGTGTCAATGTTTGTCTTGGGTCTTGGTCAATCTTCTTCTGAGGATGGGAAATATTTCCTCAGGAGCTCTGTAATCTACTACCGAGTCTCGCCGTGGATGAGACTGACTCCCCTTAATGCCACATTTACTCACTTATCTGGCCTGTATGTGTGCTTTTCCCCCAGCATTACACGTGTACAGTGATGTCGGGGAAAAGAAAATAGAAGGCGGAGAGGGGCCCGAGCCGACTGTTTGTCTTTCCGGTCTTGTCCCTCTTGTCTTCAGGCGTGCCGGGCTGAGCTGGCAATTGAGATTCCGCTCAGTCGTCCTGCTCCTCCAATGGCTCAATGGGGCCAGAATGAGCCCGGTGGTGATAAATGACCCACATTGCTGTCAATGTCCTTCCTGTATAACCTGAGCATTAATTACACCCAACTGGTATTGCACTGTCATCAATGTCTACCGGCTCATTTTGGGAATTGCATGACTTGGAGTAGAGTACTTTTATGTGCAGAAATGTAGTGAAATTATCTGTACAAACATACAGATTTTTACATTTTAATTGATTTTGACAGAAGCCGAAAATGACATTGAAATATATTGCTGTCATTTTTTAGATTGGTCTTGGTGTCAAGACCACTTTTTAAGGGTCTCTGTCTCATCTAAATCAAAAGGTGTTATTACTCAGACAAGGGGGGCTCGTGATTTTTGATCAATTGAAGAGAAAATTTTAGAGACATCTAAGAATTGATCGTCCCTCCCTGACTTTGATCATAAGGAAGGAAAAATGCCTAAATGTCCCCTAATTGTTGATATGTGTGTACTCCACTTTTGCCAATAAAACACAACAACAGACCACACACAAAAACAACACGCTATTGTACTGTTTCTCAAAGTTTCCAAGTCATTATATCTCAACAAACCTCTCAAAATATGATCAAATTGAGTCGAGACAGTCTGCCTCCGCCAACCTTAAAAAACCTCCAAAAACAGACTCCCAGTCTGTCAATCAAAACATACCGGAGAGAAATGTCAGGATGGAGAGAATCTGCACGAGTATATTTCTGGAAAGATGAGCTGATATGATGCTCCAAGCTAATACGAGTGGCTCAGCCTACAGGGGGCCTTTTACTTTAACGTTTCTGAGACATCTAACCCAACAAATCAAATATATGATGGGGAATCCTTCAGTGCAAATACGACCTTTGATTCTTCCTGTTTACTGGCATTTCAATATCTCAATGTAAAACATTCACAACACAAAAAATAATAAATCCTGCTCGCATCAAATCCAGTGCAAGGTGACCCTCAGACAAGATTGCCTATTCAGCACTTGGACATGCAGTCGCAGAAAGAAGGTGACAAGAGTCCAAGTAAGGAAAGTGACTTTGGCTTCAGACCATCTGGCTTGTCACTTAACCCGCACCTTTACGGCTATCCAAACTTCCCGGGCACAACTCTCGCTTCCCGCCATTGATCAGCAGACGTACGTTTGAAGACGGACTTAATGTTGAAATCATCAGGTTGACGGGTCCCACTGACTACAAGCATATGGCGAGCAAGGCATCCGAAAGTGACACTTGACTTTTGGAGAGGAAGGTGATCTGATACCTTGTGTTACTTTGATTCAGAGGCACACTTAAATAGAATTATTTTGTAAAACTTTGCGAACCTTTGGCTGAGCTTGTGAATCCCTGGGGTTCCTGTGTGATTATTTTTGGATCTTAAAATAAAATAAAATAAAATAAAATAAAATAAAACAAAATAAAACAAAATAAAATAAAACAAAATAAAAGTCCTGGGAATAAATTAATCTCAAAACACCATTGTTAGGTCCTGATATTTGTACTGGTGTCAAAATATTGGAATTTATTTAAAGTTTAATAGTTAAACTGAAGCTTAGTAGTTATTGGGTTTTGATTTTGTTAAGGTTCGACAAAGTATGAGCTCCGCGCCTTGTCCCAAATGGACATGGACATCCGTTCAGATTTCATAGACAATTTCCCATTAACCCCTCTTCAAACTTGTGAATCAGTCAGTCAGCCGATTTAAAGCGTGACAAGTAGTCATTGTGCTGTTTGGTGACATGGTGTGTATCACACTAAACATTGAGCAGAGGAAGTGAAGGAGAAAGTTGTCTCGGGAGATTAGAAAGACTATAAAAAGGCTATAAAACCATTTCCAAGCAGCTTGATGGTTTTTTGTGACTAAAGTTGCATATATTCAGAAATGTATTATCTAAAATCTAGATAAACTAGAGAAATGCTACGGAGATGTGAAGAAAATACACTGCTGGGAAGAAATTAATACAATTTCATGGAACAAATATTATAATTAAGGTAGTAAATGTAGGTCAGCAGAGAAGGCCCTTTTTCCAACCACTGGATATAAATGACTTGGCCATACAACCTCTCACAATGTGAAAATGAAATTACAAAGCATGGTCTTCGGCCGCTGCACCATGTAGGAATGCAGCAAACTAATTCATGCATGAAAGCACTGTTGGTGCCGTTGAAAAAATTTCACTGATTCCAGATGCCAGAATCCACCACGGTATTATTCATTAAGACAAGTGAAACGTTGGGAGGCTACAAGTATATCTCCAAACAGGGCCGACCATATGTTTAGTGTCAATATGGCTTCACGGTTGCCCATGTGGAAAATAGCTGCGGGCCACAGAGCGCACACACTCACGCAGTGCGCTGTTTAGATAAATCATCTTGAACTGTGAAATGCAAAAAACAGAAACGAAGAGCCACGTCTAAAAATAATTTTCATCTAGATCTTTTTTAATTGCAAAAGAAGGAACGTTTGATTGTTTCTGGTGACCTTGGGGATTCGACAAGCACTGGCCAAGCGTCAAATTGGCAGAGGAACTGATATTACTGTGTGCAACTGTCTTGGGAACTGAAATAATCAAAAGTGAGATCAAAAATAGCCAGTAGAGCCGTTTGCACCAAAAAATCAATACAAACATGACACTTTGGATCCCCGAGGTGTAATTTGCGACCATCCAAGGAAAATTTGTTGCCAAGAACCCATGGATTGATAATTGAGGTTTTCTTCAATGCAGAATGTCTCACGTCGTTACACTTTTGCCCGTGTTCCACATGGCCAGCCCTCTTTGCTTCCTGCAGTCTGAATGGATCTCTTTTACGAGCCACCTAGCTTGAACGGTCCCCACAGGAGGTCTGAACCCTCTCTGAAATGCACTTTTTAGTGTGCATTATCCTTTGCGGAAGATGCAAACTCCTCAATTTGGGAAGAGGAACCTACAATGAGAATGTGCTAATTGGCTTGGCATTTCACTAAAGGCAGATTTGACTTTGTGCTAATGTGATCGCGCTCCTCCTCTCGCTGTGCTTGCTCACCACAGAATGAGGTGGGCGAGCTTTGAAGGAAAGCAGACAAGTGGTTTGTTCCACATAGAGTTAAAAGCTATTGTTTTGTTTTTTTTCTTTCCTCCCCTCGGTACGGGTTCGAGTTACCTCCTGAGGCTTCCTTGCATCAGACGGTCGACGGCGGTAGAGCTGTCTTCAAAACCGTTCCGAATGTTCCCTGTTGGAAATGAATGGGTGGTGTTTATCAAAGGCAATTTGAGGTATTCTGATTGCATTTATATAAACCGGTATTCCGGATTATTGCGCATATTTACATGGCCGTTGAAAATGTATCGCCCGCATGTAAACGTAGTCACTGATCTTTTTCCGTTGCTTTTTTTGGTTGTACATTTTATATCCTTGCGTCATTGTGTGCTTAGTCAGAATGTGATAGACAGCTAGGGAGCGGTGTGGTTAAGTGGTCGAGTGGTCGTCTCCCAACCCAGAGATTGTGGGTTCGATTTGATGCCATTGTGACCACGTCGAATTATCTTTGAGCAAGATACCGAACCCCCGGTTGCTCTAAGAAGGAAAAAATGTTATACAAATGAAGTAACATTTAGTATCCTCAATCGTCTAAAATCAGAGGTCCATCCTTCCAGTGAAAATTTGAATTTATTTGAATCCTAAGAGCCAATGTACTGTCATTTTTACATGTCGAGTTAAGGATTAGATTAATCCAGTGCCCTTAACCTTCTCCACTAGCGGCGGAGAGAGCAATTTGCCTAATTGTGTTACCGCCGTGGGTGGCTCTCCCCACAATGACACCTCCCCACTGCGTGCCCGGCATCAGAGGCCGGCCGGCGCATTCCCCCGAGGGGTTGTGATGAAAGACGGCGGGGGGAAAGCGCTAGCACCTAACACCTGCCAAATGAGAGCAATGCGGCCATTACGAGGGAGAGCTTCCGACTCTCGGGCAACGCGGGACGTGAGTCTTTCCAAGTCCTGTTGAGGGATCAGGGGCAACGATCTTGTTACGCTGACAGGCAGAAGTACAAATACTTGTGTTTAAAAAAAAAAAGAGCTCTGGTACAAGTACATTTTCAATTTCTACACTTTACTATAAGTACAAAAAAAAGTCAAAGGAAATCAAACATTTCTGCATTCTAGCAGCGTTCCAAAGACGCATCATTTTAAAACCACTGGGTGATGATTTGGAGGATTTTGAGGGCTCGTACCAGACATGCTCTTATTCACACTCAGCAAATTGGCCCATAATCCCGAGCACGAGCATCGGCTGCTTGTCGATGCAGACGGCGTCTTTTCTCTGCTTTTAAGGGAATCTCCTCCAGATGAAATTCCCTAATGACCCTCAGAGGAGGTTATTATTAGAAGGCTGTGGGGAAATCGGTCAAATGGGCAGTTTTCCTGCTCGAGGTCGAAAATGTTGCCTTTGTACCATACAAAGCAGGGGTGGGCAAAGTGTGGCCCCAGGGCCACATGCGACCCACTCAGTTCTTAATCCGACCCACCAAGTATTTATATTAGCAAGAGTGCTGTAATTGTTGGTGTAATAATTTAGCAGTTTTCTTCCCCTACAATGTTTATAAAAACATCTGTTCATTTATAAAAAAAATTCCGCCATTTATTGGCTAATTGGTTGAATATTATTTTCATTAAAAATGTTTATTCACGGTTATAAATTGGTTCATTAAATGTAATTTAATTGTAAATAATACAAATAAAAATGTCATTTTTGTAGTTTCCATTTTCATATAGTTTTATTCAATGATCTCATTAGATAATTGGTTAACTGTTTTATTATAATTATTAAAATAATTTGTCAAATATTTTACATATAGTATATTGCACTTTTTTAACTTGAAAAAAAATAATTGGTTCATTAATTCTGATAAATTATTTTTATTAGTAAAACGTATATATTTATATGCATTTATGTATTGTTTCCTTTAGCTGTCATTTAATTTGTTGCTTAATTTATTTTAAAATACTGTTTACATTAAAACATGTATTGATTACTTAACGTAATTTGACATACATAATACATAACATTTAAACATTAAAATTTAGCATTTTGTACATAAAACTGTTACATATTTTTTTATTTAGTTTTATTAGGTTCTCATCAATTGATTATTCAATATATGGTAAATAAAACAAAAACATTTTTCATGCATTATTCATTTTAAAATATTTTATTAAATGTTTAGTTAGTTAATTATAACTACATTAAAAATTATACAATTTAAAAATGATGAATAAGCCAAACTAAATTATAAACTGATTTACATATATTGCATGCTTTTCTTCATTTTTCATGCAGTTCTCATTCAGTAATTTGTTGATTGGAAATAATAAATGAATAACATTTTTACATACAGTAAATATATGCATATGTGTAGATGTATTTAAAATTATTCCATGAAATAGCTAGTTAATTAATTACAATTACTTTAATTATAAATGATAAATAAATCAATGAGGGGAGGATTATTTGATTAAAATTATTAAACAATTTTTAAAACATATTGTAACCTTGTTTACCTTATTTCTGATTAAAATGGACCATCTGTGTCTTTTACAAATGAAATGTGGCCCTTGAACACAACATGTTGCCCACTCCTGATCAAAATAGAATCCATCTACCCAAGAGAGAATCCCAATGATGCACATTTGTTTGCATGTCTTTGATCATTACAGTACTTCCATCTAACAGCATGCTGTTGCCAAAGGAAGATAAATTGTTGTTTTTAATTTAATCTGAAAGGTCAAACGCTCCTAACAAGTAGCATGCTGTGCTTCCATGTTCTTAATCCGCGCTGTCTTCCATCTCTCCCCCGACAACGCGGATCCTCTTCCCTTTCGAGAGTTTCAAATAAGCACTAATCACTATTTGTATCCTTAGCGGTGTTTGCGCAAGCTTCTAATGACTGTGTTCTGCTCCCCCCCCCCCCCCCCAGGGTGTGGGGGTGGGGGGGATGGGTTCATTTCGAGATTCATTAGAGAACACCCGCAAAATTCCTACCTCGAAACCAAATGGGCTTCCGTATGCTTCTTCTGTTGATTGCGTTTTACTTCGATGGGGTTCATCGAGGGTCTTTACGGACCTTTTTCTCAAATTGTAAAGCAGTCTGAAATCCATGGGAAGTATTTTTAGAGATCTGTAATTGTAATACACTTTATTTTGGAGTCAGCCAGCACACCCCTAAATCATCGGTTGGCTTTTTTTCTTCTTTTTTTTAAACTTTTAAAGTGAGTTAAATCAGTACTTCTCCTTATTTTCCACCTGTATCTATACTTCTACCTATGTATAGAGCGTGAGTATTTTTTCGCACCTTTGTTTGAAACAAAACTCTTGCTCACTTGGATAAAAACAATAAGCCAAATGACGTTTGCGGTGCAAGGATTTGGAATGAAAAGGTCTCTGTTGAGCAATGCAATTTATTTTTTACTATTATAATCATAATAAGGAGGAAGACATTTGCACTTAACCAAATGGCCTGTGCCTAAAACAAAACAAAGCTTTTAAACAGACGTTGTGATTATACTGCAAAGTGGAATGCATTCTATAGGGCGGTTATGTAAATTTGGCAGTTTTGGGGTAATACACTGTGAGGGGAGGTTGCAGGGAAAGTATAATTACACAAGCTAATCCAGCCGAACAAAAACAGCGCTTCGAGCCTGTACGCGTTAATGCAGTGAGCCTTTTTGTCACTTTCATCATTTACCGTCCGAGCGAAACATTCAGTGACTCAGTGGTAATTGTGGAACATAATAATGACGGGGGAAGAGCAACAGTGGGACAAAAGTGTGCCAGTGATGAAGGACTTCCCCCCCCGTTGAGCTCGAATTGAATTGGTAATAACGCCTACGCTTGCAATTAGCCCATAGTCTAACCATCGAGCATGTTCAAATCATTATAACTTAAATACCTTGTGCCTTGAGTAGTCATAAATCAGAGCGGATTGCAACAGTGAGGGCCATACACGGAACATTTCCATCAATGTTGAACCTTCGGAGATTGACATCTGCAAAGGTGACATTCAACCTAACCAGCTCCCGCTGCTAATCATTCCCTTAATCCGCCGTGTGTGATTGTGATTGGCAAAGGCATTATTAGAAGAAAGCAATTTAGATCTCTATTGCCAGTAATATCCAAATTTTCCAAGATTAGCGCGAGTTAACAGCTCCGTACGGAATAAACCTTCCATCTGGATGAAATGAAAGGGCGCTTTGCATCCATGAACACACACAGTAATGCAGGCTATAGCAACTTGAGTGCGTCCTTTGGGAGACCCGTCAATGTGACTTTGTAAACATACTGTACTTAGATCAAGTCACAGCTTGTTCAAAATAGAATGTTTGTAGCATACTTGTCGAGTGGCCAGGTTTTGTTGTAACGGGCAAAAATAATAAAAACACGACTGAAACAAATTGGGAGTTTTTTACAAAAATAAAGCACACTGTGTGACGCATTGGATGATGGCAGCACAACCGAATGTTGTGTTTGAAAATAACAGTTATTTAGCATGCCATATGGTGACCTTATTAGGCAACCAACAAGAACACTGCCGCTTCCTTAGTCTGTGGCAGGACCTTGATAATATATAATACTATTTGGCAGCCGAGTTAATTATAAGCTGGCCCGTGACACTTTTGCGTCAGAGGAGCCTCGCCATCTGAAGGAAGGTTATAACTGTAATCCAAACTGCCATAGTCACTTTGAAACCGGGTATTTATTTATTTATATATAAACTTGCGTTCATACAATACGGCAGATGCAACGAGAACAAAGCAGTGCAAATATCAGCCATGATTTGGAGTAGTGACTTCACAATGGGCATCAGCCAACATGTGCATACATATATACATACTGTACATTTCCAGCCCCAGGCTGCCCATTTGTAACCCCTGAACTGGTATGATCTTTTCACGTGTGCACTGTGCATATACGATACGATGCGATATACTTTTATTTTCCCCGTGGGGAACTTTTTCCTGGACTCCGTCCAGCTGCAGTTGCAGTAAAGAAAAAACAACAGAATAAAAAGAGATAAAATTAAAGTTAAATAAGAAGTATAAATAAAGTATAAATAAATAAATATTGTTGACACTTTGCCAGCTATAGAAGCCCATATTCTAAAAAAAATGGTGTGAGTCAGGTGTGTTGCTGAAATAAAAGTGTAAAGTGAAAATAAGCAATTCAAAGTAGAATCGACAGAAAATTTGCATTCATTCTACTTCCAACCAGCACAAGACAAATAAGGACAATTTCCAATTGGAAATTACTTTTATTCAGTTTTTTAGTTCAATTGATCAACATGGAAATTGCACTTCATTTAAGTATAATTGTTTGTTTTGAATGAAAAGCACACTTTGTATTGAATTTTACAGTATTATCGCATGTGGCCTCACCGAAAGAAAAAAATATATATTTGTGGCACTTTTAGGATTTGTATTTGTGTACCCTACATTCTAAAGAAAATTGTTAAAATAAGATTTCTTCCTCATTAAACTGACTCATAATACAACACAAAATTTGAGTCTTCTAGTATTATTTATTTAACCTTTACTTAGCCAGGCAAAACATTAAAAACAAAAAATCAGATTTACAACTGTGGCTTGACACTGAGGGAAAGAGAAAATGGGGATAAAACAATTAAAACAACAAAAACAAGCACATAAACTATACAAGGAAGACAATAAATGTTACCAAAGACAGCTAAAAATGTGCACACACATGAATCGTGCCGAAGAGTGAAGAAACCACGTTGCTATCCGCCAAGTCAGTGATCGTGGCTTAATAGGCCAATTTGTAGACCAAGGAGTGTTTTCTAGATTAACAAGAACAAATGAATAATTTCATAGTAACTTTATTCTCTTAAAAAATATGAATTTGAATTTTTAACTATGACTTATTTGATTTCAATCTGCACGTCGACATCGCTTCGATAAACCCGGCCTTGCCCCGACTCGCTCTTGCAGATTTAATTCAAACAGCTGTTCACTCGTACCCAATACGCCTTGAGCATTTTTTTGCTCGGAAAAGGGAAGTAGACGCGAGGGTCTCCGGATCCTCTTCAGCAAATGGATTCCAGAGATGTGGACGTAAATCGGCGGGCGGCTAGCTTTTGCCTGCTAGCTAGCCAACGATTGCCAATTGTTTTTTTAAGAACCAAACCGTGACCGTGTTTTGCTCCAACTTGGACGATCCGTGACCACGTTGCACTGCAGGTGGTCGGGCAGTTGTGCGCGCTCTCAGCAGTTCCCCCCCAGAAAGGCCGGATCTCACCGAGCAGATTGCTTGGCCGCTAAAGATGGTCCCCCCCCCCAACACCCCCCCCCCCCACCCCCCCGCCCGGCCGTGCCCCGCAGATGCTCAGGTGCGGTAAGCGGTCGCGAGCCCCCCCGCCGGTGGAAAGGACGCTTGGAAAGAAGAGTAACAAGCGTTGGCCTCACGCTGGTCTCCAAGCTGTGCTGTCGATCTGCTCACTCTGTCCTCTCTTTCCGTTCATCCCTTCTCTCTCGCTACACTATTCTAATGTGCCCTCAAAAGGAAGGAAGTAAAAAGTCATCTCTATCTTGTAAAATGATGAATTCGAATCATACTTAACTCATTCACCGTGAATGTTTGCTAGAATCCAAACTTTCACTGAAATCAACGACCACTTCAACATGAGTATAACACACAAACATTAAAAAAAAAAAAATGGATGATACATTTTATTTTATTTTATTTTGGGGGTCAGAATAGCAGTCGGCATTTGGTGTGACCACCGTTTACGTCCCGCAAACCAACATCAGCAAACTGTCTGCCATCTGACCTGTACAGTGAAAACCGGGATACATCCGTGGCGCCATCTAATGTGAGCATTCGCCCATTCAGCTCGGTTAAAAATGGATGACGGGATTCGGCAAGATTTTTTTTTTGTTTAGTTTTTTTTTAACTGGAAAAATGCACCTTCTTTTTGAGAATTCCGAATTTACAGATAAACAATTCAACTTCATTATTTCTCAATGTATTGAACGAGGTCTGTTTTTGGTGATTTTTTTTCTTCTTTGGTAGGTTCCGTGCTTATATGGCCAAGGAACTCAATATTCTGTGGGATCAGGGAACTACGCTTTGAAAATAGCAAACAGTAAATGCGTTAAATTACAATTAAAAGTCAATTATACTCTATGTAGGTCATTACTTAACATAACATTCAATTATATACAATAGTTGGTAACCAACTGACTTGCAAAATGCTCATAAAGAGAAAAAAAAAGACTCACCTGACAATATTACTTAAGTACAGTAACAAAGTATTTGTACTTAGTATCAAGCCAGAGGCAGCAGCAAAAGAGAACGCACTTCATAAAGTTAAAGAGCAACAATCTTCCCTATTTTTCTTTGTACCGTTTCACATTTTTATTCCTCTTGTTAAAACATTTCTCACTTAACTTCCACGCATTTATCATCCTTGTGAGGATTCACAAAATATTTTCACGCATTGGCTGATGCAGATAGCCGCACAGTGCCTCCTGCCTAATGCAATTTGCAATTTGAGCGGAAAAACACTGCCTTGAGTTCATCATCCGAAACAGTGATGCGCAGGCCACACTCTCGGAGAAAAGTGTTTAGCAGTGAAGAAGGCGGAGAAAATAAAATGAAGGGAGCCGTGCTAAATGGGAACTAATTCAGTACGAGACTGGCAGAAGGACAAACAGAAGGAGCAGAAGATGGAAGGTGAAAGTGGCGCAAAGCACATGTGATGACGAGTCTTTAAAAACAGCTTATCCGGACTGGTATACAATATGATTCACATTTGTAAAGAAATAAGAAAGACTGTGTGCAAACGATGTCGAGCCTCCGGTGCCTCTTGGTCCGCTCAATTGTGTGAGCAGACTGGCCTTGGGATACTACATTTGAAATGTTCATGATGAATAGGTTTCATCTCTGGAGTTGCGTCTAACTACTCTATTATAACCATTTTAACCCTCTGGGCTCAATGCTGACCATTTGTGTCTATCTTGCTTCCTTTTGGAACCAATTTAGTTTTGCCGAAGCAAATGTAATAAGACGTACAAATGGTGTGGATTTGTGTCTAATTTGGTCATGTGAGTATTTATATATTGTCTGCTTGCGTTGTTTTACAATTTCCATAGGTTATACTGTTATACTATATCTGTTAGCACTCTGTAGCATTTCCCATGATGTGCTCGCATTAGCATTAAGCTAGCAGACTCAAATGCTTAGTTATGTCGTTTTAAATACACAAGATGTAATTACCGTATTTTCCGCACTAAAAGCCTTTAATTTTCTCAAAAACTGACTTATATGTGGATCAATATTGGTTACGTAAGCTCCATCTAGTGGATGCTTAAAACAACCCCAGCCACTACAGTAACTAATATTCTATGCGCCTTATAATGCACTGCGCCTTATATATGGAAAACGTTTTTAAATGGGCCAGTCATTGAAGATGCGCCTTATAATCCGACTCGAGAAAAATCCGATATCTTATGTTTAGTTTGACAGTAAACTGTCCCGCTCTTATGAAATTATTACATAATTACATAAACACGGAATTTGTCAAACAAGAGCAAAATAATTGACTTTTAAGCAGCGGATTAAGAATGATTATGTCCTGCGTGATAATACACTGAACAAAAACAAACAACACACTCCGACCGATTGGATGTACTGCGTGATGAAACTGCACACTTCAGAGTTGCATCATATTGAGGCTGCCTAATCAGCATATTGACATGCCACACCGCTGAGGTGGGATGGATTATCTGAACGATGGAAAATTGCTCACCAACACACATTTAGACAACATTTTCTCAACAATATGCGAAGGAAACGGCCTTTTGTGTATGCTGAAAAAGTTTTAGATCTTTTGAGTCCAACTCACGAAAAATGGGCGCAACAACAAAAATGTGTTCATATTTTTGCTGTGCATATCTTTGCTCTGTTTACATGTTGCTTTTTAGAAAGAAAAAAAAATGGTCAGTGAAGGTCATGTGATGGCTGGCCACTCTACATCCATTTGGCTATGAAGTGTATGAGCAGAGTGGCGAGAGCAAAATAGTAATGGTGCTCTTCATAATCTCAATGGCATAATTGAGACGCCACCTGAAAAGGGTTATCCAGACCGACCTTTCGGCGGTCAAGAGCGAGGCCCAGACGCGCTGTGGAATGCGCTACGCGTACTTAAAGGTACATGCAGCCTTCGTGTCTAATGACGAGGACAAAATGGACAGATAATCGCTGCCGGGCATGTCAATTCTGATGGAAGCTCACACCAATGTTGCGAACCAGCCCTGTCGCACGCCCACAGACTTTGCATACTTCCCCTCACTTTCCTGCCCTTCCTTTGGACTCGGTCCAGACAACCAATTGCATTGATAGCTTTGTTGTCAACCCTCTCTCACATCATGAGGCTAACATGCAGGAATCTTGAGCTGCTTTGGCCCAGAGCCAATGTTGCCAAGGCCGACTCACCCTGGTCGAGTTCTGACAGAACAAGATTCACCATATGTAATTTCTGTACAAGTCATCGAAATGTTGAATATCTAAAATACTGTGTCCACTTTACAACAGGCGCATTATGATCGATCGGAAGAAAGGCATGGGCTAAAGTGGAAAGCGATCACTGGTCAGGGAAAAAAATGCTTTGTAATGCACTGTAATGTAAAGTTAAAATAAATCCGATGAGTTGATTAATCGATTGGATAATCGATTCTAAAAATATTCAAAAGAGTAAACGAAAGAGAGAAATTTAAACCATTAGTACGTATCAAGCTAAAGCCTCAAATGTTAGAAGAAGGCGTCTCAAACATTGCATTCATTAAACAACAGTTTCCGTTTAGCCGAACTATACAGTCACTTGATACTATAAAAATTGTTTTCATTGTGGGGAACGGGGCAATTTGAATGGCCTTTCTGTGGCTGAAAGAAGATGCATTTTTTTGTTTGGCATGAACTCTCCCTTTACAGAGGCGATATGCAAATGGCACGCTAATGAACTCAAAGTATTCTCTTTGTGGAGAACTGATTAACCAAGGGGCTGCTTTGCTGCAAATTTGCATTTTTCTCAAGTCAAGTCCGGGTTCTCCAGTCACAAATTACAGTGCTATTCCAGGCCAATTACATGGAACAAGTGCGCCATTAACCAGTTTTGAACATCACACGCATTTGCCTCCTTCATTTTCCGGAGAATGCTTCAGGCCAAGGGCTTCTTCAGACAGAAGAGGACAAGGAGGACGCAGGGATCAATGTTCAAAGGAGAATCAGGACGAATGAGAGTTATTTGGAGCTATATAACGAAGAGAGAATAATTAAGGTTTGAAGACATGACTGTAAACACTCCCTTTTCACGAGGATAAGAGATCAAAACCCAACAAAATAGCAAAGAATTGTAATAATGTTCCCTCGTTCATTCCCGGTTCGTTTTTTGCAGATTCACTCTATAGCGGACTTTTTTTCTTTTTTGTGACATTTGTATCACACGTGTGATTCTATCTTTATTGCATCTAACTACTTCCACTTAATTCATACGCTTCATGTCATTCCAATTTTAATGTATTCCAAATATTCACACCATTATTGGGTGCATTTTGTTCATTCCAAATATTCATGCCTTACCCACAATTCCCGATTTTGTACCCTATTTTTCCCCATTCATTCTTAATGGGAGATTTTACATTTCACATTTACATCATTTCAAAGTGATATTCAAAACATTTAACTAATTCCTTACACTTCAGGGGTAATTATTAGTCCATTCACTACCTGATTCTTCAAACCTTACCCCATGTTCCTAATTGATTCTTCATCACTTACTCCATTCACATAATTCATCTGATTTTCGAGATTCCAAATTTAACATATTCCAAATATTCATGCCATGATTAGATACATTTTTGATATTAGTCAAATTCACGCCTGACCCACAATTCCCTATTTTGTACCCTAACATTCCCCATTCATTTCCAATGGCAGATTAAACATTTACATCATTGTAAAGTCCATTCCAATTTCAAAATATTCCAAATATTGACGCCATGGGGGCTTCCTTTTTTCAGTTCTCAAAATTCACGCCTTACCCACAATTCCCAATTTTTTATTTCTGCAGCATTCTAGCATTTCTCCAGAAATTGCATTTTCTAGTTATTGTAAAAAATTTCCCCCCAAAAATACAACACAATAATTTTTTATTTTTTTTTACAAATAACACGCATGTGTACATTTTTCAGCCACTATTTAGTTGTTTTACAGAAAAATGGTTTAATGTATTCAAAACATGCTTTCACATGTGTGTCTGACTCAACTGCGTGGGCAGGTGCATCAGATTCTAAAGCCATGCAAAAAGCAAGAAAAAAGCAGGAATGCCACATTATCATTCCAATTCGGCGGGAGGTGCAAACACTGTTACTTTTCACATCAAAAAACACTGCACCGAGCCACTTACAAGTGGAGCTCTGCGGGTGCTCTGCAACACAGCGACGCCCCTTTTTTTTCCCTTTTGCGGAACAACAATAAAATAAAAAGAAGCAGCAAAATCCAATCTCACAACAGAGACGACGCCTGTTGAGGTGACAAATGTTTGGGGGCCGTCTCCAGCCAGCTTCCAACTGTTCTATTCATTAACTTTCTGCCTCGCTCAACCGCCACCGCCACCGCCGCCTTCCCTCGCTTTCTTGCCGTGGAGCAGAATCTCCGGGAGATGCATTTTGTGCAAAGTCTCCTCCCGCTGCTACACCTGATTTCACAAATGATAGGAAAAACGAGCCGGCGGAGGCTGAAAAGGAAAACAACAACGATGGCTGTCGCACGCTGGCGTCATGTTCCGCCCTGCTCCTTTTTACATAGATAATGGCGCATGATTAGTAAACAGCAATTGGCAGCAGGGTGCACCAGTAACAATGGCTGGAAGCCGGGTAATTTCACTTTGCAGGCTCCCTGGCATTTATTCACAAATGGAGGTCTAACACACAAACTGATATTCCAGATATATGGCTTACGTGTGCGCCGGGGCAATAAACTGACTTGAGCTTGTGGATTGTGTATTTGTGGCAGGACATTTGTCATGCGCTGATAAAATCGGGGCTCCGGGGCATTTATGTGAGCCGCCGACAATAAAGCCTACTTGTAAAAAGTTTAGAACTTCGAGTCAATGACTTTATTGATGTTAACACGTTATTTATTCGCTGTTAAATCAGGGAGACGTCCATGCTAAATGCCACCAATGCCGCCCCATAAACATAATACCCGGCGGTAATAAACAGCAACACGGTAATAATTGACTGAACACACAGCAGGGTGAGGGACAGTCCTACTAAAAAGGGGGAGGGTGATAAAGAACAACACGACAAGACAGAATCGCAGCAAAAGTGCCCTCAGTTGCCATAAACAGCAATTAAAGGGATTCATTTTCAACAGTAACAAAACAATATTTTGTCGATATTTAATGTGATAACTTCATTATATTTCATGAAGAATTAATACCTTTAAAAACGAGACAGGTAATGACCAATCATGGCTCAGTTTGCTGACCCAACCCAGAAAACACGCGAGCCGTCATTGGTCGCCATCTTCTATCAACAGCAAGTGGAGAAATGTGTTTTTAAAGGTATTAATTGTACATGAAAAATAATCAGCCATTAAATTCATTCTGGACAAAATGTGAACTTTATACATTTACATGGAAATTGGAGAACATTTGAGACAGTACTTAGTAAAAACAGCGTGATTTGCTATGTTGTATATTTGTTAAACATAAACAAGAGTACTTCAGACATTTTACAACTTGCCTTAAACACATGTATAACTCATACGTTTACAGGAGGAAACTTATATATTTTTTATTAAAGAATTATAGCTGTAATTCAACAAAAGATGCCTCTGCCAAATCTAATATTGGGGTCTAAGGAACTAACAGATAAAAGAAAGCAGCGCATACCGTCCACTTGTTAAAAAATACGGACCCCGCCCCCTCCCTCCCCCACAGCACCATACATTCGTCTGCTTGCGAGACGGGAGGAGTAAGATGGCCGCCCTATGGCTTCAACTGCTTGCACGGGCGTGTATGGGCTATCCAGTCAGATATCCAGATCAGTGTTTAAAGGACATTGGCAACAAATCCTCCAATTTGACCATATACTGTAGGTCGTTTTACCATGCGTATGTTGAAACAGCTCCCCCTACGGTTACAAAAGGACGTTGGTCCGTTCTGCGCATGCTCTTTCTTGAAGTCAATTTGTCGTTACTTCTGGGATGGGAAGCTAATGGTTGGGGTTAGTATTTGGCTGTCCAAGGAGTTCTGAAGCATTCGGTTGAATATGAGCAAAAAATATTGCCCGAAACATTTTCGAATTTAGCTTGCTGCTTTGCCATACAGTAGGAGTACTACGCTATTTTTTATTTTTATTTTTTAATTGATGTTGGCCATAATGGTTGTATTTCAAGAGCAAAGAGAACCATGGATGTAGACAAAATGAACATTTTTAGAGAGAGGGGCACAATCACAATACACAATACTGACTCCTGACACAAAGGTAATACATTGTCACATTGGTGCTGACTGATTGTTTTGTTCCCTTCCACTTTCTCCCTGTTGCTGTACAAATGCAACTCAAATAATCTCATTCTTTTCCCACATGCATACAACAGGAGGAAATTATTAGTCAGAGTGAATGTCATCTCATTTAGTGAAGCCGTAATCCTGCATGCTGATACGATCTTCCACGACTGGTCGTCGCGCGTGTCGAGATATATTGTTCGGCGGCGGCTCCCTTTTTAAGATCTCAATCTGCAGAAAGCGCCTCGGTTTTTTATTTCACCCCCTCCCCCGATTCCCTTCCGTGTGCGGCATTTTATTACACCGAGGGCATCAGACTAATGCAATATACTGTTGGCCTGCTGCCACATGCCAATTTATGACATGTTAGCTCTGGCCACACTACGCATACCAAACAAAGTCTGATTTGTTGTATCAGCTGGACTGCATTTGAGTGTTTGTGCACCGCCCCCCCCCCCCCCCCCACCCCGAAATACTAAACAGCGGGTAAAAATGCAACACTTGGAAATAGCGGCGCTTATGAAGTAGATGATTGCAAGGAAATACGGTAAACACGGTGCTGGAAGTAGCACTTGAGAAAGATGCTAAACGCCACAGAGCCGATGAAGCTCAAGAAAAATCCAATGTAAGCTCGCTGAAAACACGTATGGTATGATATGGATTATGCAATATTTGAATCTCAATACGGAGCCTCCCAACATACAAACTGTCGATTATATTAACAGAGGTCTCTTGTTGGGTGGTGTAACTCATGAGACAAAGTTTGTGCCAGAAGAAGCTTTTCAAGCCATGCAGGTCAATCCTTGCAAAAGTGAAACCCTGCAGTTGTTCTTGTCCTACAAGATCAGCATGAAACATTAGGCTTCCCAAATGTCACCCGCTCCCAATTTGCATCCTGGTAGTGCAAAGAGCGTCAACCACCCATTTCTATATTGCTGCCTTTCCCGTCCTGTGAAAATGTCAGCAGCTCTCAATGAGCCTGTTCGAAAACAACTGTTCCCTCCCACTCCCGAACAGCTGCATTGAGATACTGGCCTATTAGGCACATGGATCATCTGCAAACGCAGCTGTTGGCAGGAGCAAAGGCATCTGGGTGGTGAGGGGGGGGGGGGGGGGAGCGAACCGGGGCGGAAACTGCTGCATCACCAGGATTGTAGAGCCCTGATGGCAAAACACCAAATGACAACTTATGGATTCTACTCCTTCAGTTAAAAGCGCGCTGGGGAGCTTTTTGGCTCGATCCTGGTCCTTGAATCGCATTCCAAATAATGCTAATTCATGACGCCAGCACAAAAAAAAGTTAGTCCCTGGCATAACAATCAGTTTAAAATCCTAACCGGAAGGGATGTGTAATCTTTAGGCCAGTCAGCGGCAGAGCCTGCGAGGGAGGGAGCGCTTTGGATCGGGGCCCGGTAACAAAAGGTTAGCTCGCTATAAATAGCTAGCTGGATGACGACCACATCAGGGAATCGGGACCATTTAAAAACCCGCCATTCCTTTCAAACGAATGTGTCAACGGTCTTACCTATTGACGCTGCCGGCTTTTGGTTTAACTGGACATTTCAATTGAGGAAATGGAGATCAACCAATGTAACGGCGCCTGATGCCGCAGCCTTGACATTTTGGATTTATTTATTGAATAACATCTTGCGGCGACGTTTCTGAAAGTCAGAAAATGAAATGCAGATCCAAACTGACTGTGCTTCTTCGCCACGGCTTTTTGTACTGACAACTGTGTTTTCAAGTGTGTTTTTTTGAAGCAGCACTGAAAGATGACACCCAATTGGCATTGCAGTTTTGCCTGCTTCCTATAGCAATTAATTCAAGAGAAGCCTCAAAAGGAAACATAGCCGCGGGTCTGTTTGCGATACTTATTTCAAAAAAATATGCAAATATGGGTGAATGAAGTTCATGGGCCTCTTAACAACACTATGTGATTTGAGCTGAAATCTTTTATTTTGGATTAGTATGACTTTCCACCCCTGATCACACCTACTGTTGCCTATCGGAACTGTTTACCACATCCGTTTGCTAATGTGAACATCGCTGACACGCATGCATGCAAAAACACAAAAACAGAATTATTCAGGAGATCATTGCTAGTGTACCGAGGCTCCAGTAGGGAACTAAAACGCCATTTTATCTAGATAGCATCAAGGCCTGCCTACATGTCAAGCGTCTGAAAGAGTTTTTGGAATGAAAAAGAAACAGGCTTCCCCCTTTTGTTTTGGTAACTGTTACAGCAATATGGCTCCACGGCACCTCTCGGTGCATTTCAAGTGATTGCGAGCCCCTTTGCTCAGTGGCATGAATATTCCACCTCAGTGTTCTCACCGAGCTGTCTCCTGAGAGCCGCAGCTCATCAGGCCCTGATGTGCTCAAAAGCTGCGGCTGACGTCAATCGTGCTACAACATGCCCCACGCCAGCCTCAAAAGGTACAGACGGGTCCTCGGTTTGCGGAGGAGTCCTGTTTAACCTAAATTGGCGACACTAACCCTGAAGTTAAACTCGTTTTTAAAGCACAGGATCATTTTTGGTGTCAGAAGATTATGATTTTTGCCATTCTCTCTACTCTACTGTGGGTGACAAATAAAACCGGCAGGGAATCAGAAACTGGATCGTGAAGGAGGGAAGGAGTGGGTTGAGGCGGGTGGGGGGGAAAAGAGATCAATGCGTCTTTTAATTATAAGTGTGGCTAAAGCTCGCTCTTGACTTCTGCGCCAGCCGCTGCAGACACTAGATCTATCACGCTGACTTGACTACCTTAATATTACAATATACAGTCCGACGTTTCAAATATCGTTCATACTGCCAAATAGTGAACAATCTCTGGCGTTTCTGAAAAACGTTGGGGCACAAGCTCCCTACCCAGATGCACTCAAAACCACAACGAGAGCGGTTATCTACTGTGTCCACTCATTCCTTCAGTGAAAAGGAAAACCCTTTGACTCTCATCAGAGAATAGATATAGATAGGGCCAAGGTGGGGCACTTCAGCGTTGGCGCATTCCCTGTGCGGTGCCATGCAAACTTACAATTCAGTCAAGCTCGTAAGCTAGGTTAGGCTTACTCTTATCTTGATGAAAGGTGTTGGTGGTCTCTCCAACGTCAAACTTCCTTGGCACTAAGTACTACTTTTCCGCTAAGAAAAAAACTGTGAATAGTGTACCATGAATAGGCAAGCGGTTCACTGTATACCTCTGAGCTCTGTCTTCATCACACGCAGGACCAAAAAGAAAAACAAAGCCAAGTAACAATGCGTTAAGATTGTGACCGGGGCAGGCTGATGGGAAATCACGGATCATCCGTTGACTAAAATGGTCTTTGACTATTCATTGTTCAGTTTTCTGTGATTCCGCGTGAAAGCTGATTAGAGGTGGTGTTGAATATTTAACACCTAATTAGTGTGCGCATGTTTCATATTGGCTGGCGCTTTTGGACGCAAATGATGCAACACAAAACAAAGCTAAAAATAAGTGTTTCTGGCAAAACGTATACAAAAGCAAGAATGCAATATCAGAAGGAGACTTTACTTTTGTTCTTTGCTCATCGAATATTTGAGTTGCCAGGGTGGACTGATGGCCTCATCGACCCTCCCGTCCGCTCACCCCCCCCCCCCCCCTCCACACTTTTCGTCAGGTGACGGAGCACAAGGGGACGGGTCATTGGGCAGCACCGAGGGAGAGTGGTGGCTCACCGAGGGGAGGACAGAACGCCATCAGCTCTCTCTACCGTGCTCTGATGCCATTAGGCACGGCTGGGCACGTTTCACAGTGCCAAACACACACGGGGGACCCCACTTTTCACCTGCACGAGAGTCTGGGTGTGCACAAGTGGGCATGTGCAGCGTCTACGCAGCTGGGCATGAGTAGATTTGACTGGATTCTCTCTTGGGTATCACATCAGTCCAGGATATTATCGCAACCTAGTTTCTCCACACCAATGTAAAGTATTATAGGTCATTTCGGGATAAAAGGCGCATTAGAAGTTGCAGTTATTGTTTTAGGGTCTTGCTCAAGGGCAAGTCGTTTTACGCCAGGGTCCTCGCTCTTACGGTGGATTTATTTTCTTAATCAAATAAATTGCAAGACACTGACTAACTTAAACAAAGAATTTGAAATAGCTAGCCTAATGCTAAGATACAATGGGAAACACCATAGGTCCACAGGCAATTAGCATTTATGTGGCAGTGCAGCAACACAGGCAGATGATATAACAGTACTCACAGGCATATATTATTTATCTTCTGCAAAGAACGGCTAATGTTACTGCCGTACTGAGAAGTCAGGAGAGGAGCTGAGTCTCCAGTACGTTTGTCTTTTACTTTTGGGGGTCAGCTTGGTGTTTAAACTGTTGATATAGAAAATACAAATTCAATCTATCAATCTATCTATGCCACATATTAGCCCCTGACCCAAAAAGTTCACGCTATACCATTCGTTGGCTTTCTGATCTTCTCATCAGATTATGAAAATTAAAACAGCCTACTATTTTATTTTTATTTTTTGCTGTATTACTGAAAAATGTGTCTATGAGCGAGCAATTCTGAATGTTGCCAAATTGAGACATCACAATGATCATTTTGCACTGGATGGATTATTGGCAAAAGCTGCGAGTTCAATAAACTGGGCCCTTTCCCAAAGTGATAGATAGGAAAGGTACATGAAAAGTAAAAAAATACCTGCCAAGTCCTAAAACAACAATACAAGTGATGAACCACCCAACCAGTAAACCAATGAAGATCAAAACAATTGCAAATGGACATCCAGCACCATTTCTATCCTGGGCTGGAACATCCGCTTCACACCAAGTGGAGTGGAACAGCAAAATTTAAATGTGATAATACATTCTTAAATCTGCACTTTTACCCACTACCAAATATTTCACAGGCCCTTTCACGGCCCTTGGACCACGCTTCTGTAAAGGCGCATGGAAATTGGCCTGTAATGCTTGGCAGCAGTAAAAGAAAGAAAAATAAATCACTGCTGACTAATGAATATTGTATGAACAGATTGTGCATATGTCTTCCCTCCCATAACCTCCGCATCCAAGAGGCGGCCTTTGTTCACGGTAAGGGTAAAAACAATAAATTAATATTGAATATGCATATACTTCGGAAGAACCTGGGAGAAATAAATAAGGAAATAATGTCAAAGTTTGAGGTTAGCTCTGATTAAAATGTGCGCAGCTCCCAGTGGGATGCATTGCAATTATTTGCAGGGATAAGCCATAAACATGGAAAATGAAATATGGCCTAATGAAGAACACTTGACGACAACAGGGGACAGGGCAGACAAGAGACGATTTGTCTTCCACAATTGTGCGATTCATCAAAAAATACAAAATAAAAGATTCCGCGCACATTTTACATTTTCTCTTGAGAAATCACTTTTTAAATAACTGATAATATCCGCGAGAGGCGTTCGCCACTGATTAGTTCAACAATGCGGCAAAGTGCTGCTACGGCTCTCCCAAACTTGGACAAGTTTTGCCTTCAGGGGGCTTTTCTGCACAGTTTTCCCAAACTAATCCTCGACTCGGCAATATGCAATCTCCTATAAATTACACCTGCTAGTGCCAATACACATCTACCTTGGAAAAAGGGGGTGCAGAGCAATGAATATTATTTCTTCCCTCCTTTCCCCCGGTGCACAGATGTGCCTTCCCTGGCAGGTGCGCTGCATCTGCCTGTATCTCTAAATTCAGGGATTAACTAGGACAACTGAGAATAATTAACCATGCGAAAACCCACCTTGACTCCTCGTCCACCTGCCTGAACAAGGCTGATAAATAAATGGATGACCCGAGCTTCCATTCAAATGGCATATTCCGCAGAGGGGCGTTCCGTCTTTCACAAAAACATAAAGTCCGAGATAAAAACGGTTGAAGTGATGAAGAGAAAAAGGACGAATTTTGCAGAGCGACGTCAAATGCCCACTTCCTGTTTCCATCGATTAGAGGTGAAAGAAGCCTTGACAGCTGCATACGAATGATTAAAAGATGCACTGGGATTTGAGGAAGGACCGCAAAGGAATCGGAACCGTAGCTGCTTTTTGATTTGGAACCGATAGAAGAATTTATACAGCTACGACGCTTTAAACATTTCACACTGCACTTAGTTTTTGCGGTGTTCGGCGCGCAGGACAACGCTCGGCAACAGTGAGCCAGTTGAAGCGTGTGCATATTTGGGACTGGTTGCTATGGTACCGAGCAGGTCTCCTTCACGCTGCTTTACTGTACAACTTCAAACTGAACGCATTCCAATTTGAGCAATGGTGCCGTAAAGGAAAAAACCTGTGGAAGTAGGGGAAAAAAATTACTCTGTTATTTTATAAAAAAAAAAACAAATAATTTAAAATACAAATAAATAGAATGTAAAGAAAGAGTTTGTGCATCATGATTTAAGGCGGCAATGCTCCTTCTGGCGTGCCTGCCTTGGCCACTAGGAGGCAGTATAATATAGTTACACAGACAAAAAAAGAATAATGCATCTAATTCTACTGTAAGTTACTCAGTAAAATGCTCTAATCTTAGTTGTTTTTCATAAATATCGGTTGCTTCTAAAACCGCAACTATCAATGCTAACAATTAGCATTGTCGATGGAATTTTGATTGTTTGGTTTCAATAAGCTAAGTGGACTTTCTTAAGGTAAAACTGTGTGGTTCTTTTAAATGCATAAATTGTAACACGCGGTTTCTCACTCGTTCACTTCCAGCCATTTTCACAGAAGCAATCATTTTCACTCCCGGCTCTTTTACTGGATTTTGACTGATTTTGCAAGGCCCATAGAATATTGTGTTCTATTGGGACCTACCAAAACAAAGATTTTTATCTGTTTCCGTTTTGCAGAAATTAGCATTAGAATATAGTTAAGTTTCATCATTATTCACAAATCTATTTAGAAATGTGAGTAATGAGGGTTTTTTTCAACATGGCCCTTGGTTGATCTATTTTGCTCTGCTGCCACTTGCTGGCCGTTTGTGTAATAACTACCATTTCTTTGCAGTTGAGAGGCTGCATCAAAGCCTTATGTATGCTTTTATTTTTGGGAGCAAATGAGTCAATTAATTGGACAGTAAACTGGGAGTGGCATAAACAGCTTGAACCCTGTCTTTCCTTTAAATTAATTGTTCACTATTTGCAAAACTGCTACTCTATTCAAGGGGTTGAATTGAGTTCACTCCTACCATACAGTCAAGTCAAAGTTAAAAAAATAAAATAAAAAAAAGGTTGAATGACAGCTCGTATCTTGAAAAAGTCTTAATCAGGTCACTTGCATTTCAAGGCGCCACTGTGTATTTGAAGTTCTAAAAAAAAAAAGAAGAAGTGACATTTCATACGTTTTTGGAGTCTTATAAATTGCTTTGATGGAATGATATGTGGGCCACTACAATGCTGTTGAACCACCATGTAGGCAGTACATCATCCCTATGAAGAAACACGAACAGGGTGCTATTATGGGGATTATTTCTAAAGATTACTCAATTTCACAGACAATTGTGAAGGTTGGCATTTCATGTCCAAGTAATAGGATTGTTTTAGCGGTACAAGGTGTCACTTAAGTTCACCTGCTCAGCCATTTATGGACATGCTGGGGGTGGGGGGCACAGGCAGTTGTCAGGAGGCAGGTGGGGGACAATGCTTTTTCCCTTAAAGCAGAAGGTCAGAAGATCGATCGGTGCAAAGAGAGTGTCCACCTGTGACAAAGTGTCCTTGAGTGAGGAACCAAGCGGCTGGGGGGGGGAGGGTAAGATGACTCCTTCATTACCTCAGCCAAGCATCACCGGTTTTATATTGACGTGCGTTTAGCTCGTTACCATTAGTCACATGCCCCAGAAAGCAATGGATTTATATCCCAAAAACTTTTTGGAGAAAGAAGACATTTGCGTATGCAGCACCGTTGCGAGAATTTACCTTTTAAATCAATTCCAGATCAAATGTATTGAAATGTCATGAATCCGTTCCAAACCATGAGATTAGGTTAGTGTGAGCATCTGTGCCATGCTGCTTGTGAGTGTTCAAGTTTTGTATGTTGTGATAGATTATTTATCCCGGTCTTCACTCAAGGATTGAGATGTATGTTACTCACTTGTAAATTCACTTACGGCTATGCAAAAATAAGAATCAAAAATACTTTCTTTTTTTTTAAGCTAGGCTATCCGTTATTTGGTAGCTATATTTCAGTTGCAATTTCTTGTCATGAAAAGCTTGGTAAATGCATTGTACAAGCACAACATGACTGATAGAGCCTCCGCTTTTGTCCGGGAGCAGCTTCAGCTTCCTGATTGGCTGTCGTTATGATTAATGTCAAACGAGCTCTTTTTCATTCATAAATATTGAACAGGATTAACAGTCATGATCCGTTTACGGGGCACGTTGGCAAAGTTAGCTCTCTCAACACACCTTATACCACATGATAATCACGATAATAAGTTTTTTCGAGCAGTGATTTTTAAAGTCCAGTAAATATACTAGGCTCCCTCTAGTGGACACATCATACTTTTTTTTCTCTTCTTTTTTTTTTAAAGAGCTCAGTATTGTTCATTCGGTAATGTCATCATCATTGCTCTTTTTTTTTCTTTTTTTTTGTATGTGGGTGAGTATGTGTATGTGTTTGTGTATGTGTATGTGCGTGCGTGCGAGTGTGTGAGTGTGTACTCATTAGTTTACCTAAAAACTATTAAAAATACTTCAGAATCCAGCTAGTCGTGAGGTTGTCAGGAGACCCGAGGAAGGATCAAAGAAAACAAAGGAAAGTGAAATCCAGCACCGGCCAGACACCACCCACCGGGCCACCAACCAGAATTCCTCACCAACTCCAGAAACATCTCAATTCCAACAAATCCAACATCGTACTTTTTGACGACAACTCGATCTTTGTATGGAAGTGCAAAATGTTCATATTTTGCCCGCTTGTCTGTATGTGTATATCCCGCTTAAAAAATTTAAGAGGACGAGAGGTTAACCAACAGCCTTGCTTTTATGAGTAATACGTCACTTAATGTGGTACCTGAGGCCCTCAAGAAAGACAGCGCCCTAAAACGCTATTTCCAAATGACATATTAATATGTTATGGATCATTTGATCTTCCTCACATCCGTTCCCTCCCCCGTCGCAGCCCCTCGGAGACAAAAGCGAGTCTTGCAGGCAGGGGCGAACAGCGGCGTCTCATCTAATGCGGCATCCGGCGAATGGTGAAATATCAGAGTGTCGTCTGGAAAGGATGTCTGGGGAGCGGGAAGATTGGAGCTCGCAGCCTATAAAAGTGTCTGTCTGTGGGGTATAGAACATTCAGGCCCCTCTCGCGCCCGATGCTGGAGGCTCTTTAAAGTGCCATCGGTCCCCTTTTCTGCAGCTGGGTGCTAAAGAAGTGGTATTACTGGAGCTCAAGAGGCTTGGCCGCATGATTCAGTGTGCCATTGTGGGGAGAGGTGCTCAGGGAGTGGAACAAACTGTCACAAGAGAAAATTGGGTAGAGCGAGTATGAAGACGTGTGTGTTGTGTACAGGCACAGAAGTGTGGGGAGGGAGGTCGTTTATGAGAATGGGAACAGGTTAGCAGGCAAAAATCATTGTGCGTGCATGTGTGTGCCGTTTACAATGGCATTTGCCTGCGGTACCGCTTCTGTGACCTTTTCAGCTCGTTTTTTTTTTCCTTTTTTTTTTTTTCATTTTAATTAGGACTTCCCGCAAGGATGAAAACACAAGCAGATTTATAGAGAAGCAAACCCAAAAGGGACCATTGAAAGGAGCGAAGCATTAAAAAAATTCAGGAGGAAAAATGGACTGCTTGTAGAAGGACATTTGCATTAAATTCACACAGTCATAAATTTTAATAGAAGCAAATCATTTTCAATGGAATCCTGATCTTACTTTTGGCTCTCATTATTTGTCAACACAAAAGAGAGCGGAGCGTTTAAAAATTCTGAGAGAAAAGTACTGATCATAGAGTGTGAGGGAATTTTTAATTACCAATTTGCACGGTATTACATATTATCACAAGACGAAAAGAACATTCATGGTGGAATCCAGTTGTTATTTGGCTCTGATCCTTTGAGTCTGTCAACACAAAAGATGTGATGCTAAAAAAAAAAAAAAAAAAACACTCAGACAAAAACAAGTGCTGATCTCAGAGAATGAGAGAAATCTGCATTACCAATTCACACAATAATAAGTATCACATTAATCACATTAAGAAAAGACCATTTTGAGTAGAAATCTTGTTACATTGGTCTCTGATCGTTTTGTGAGTGTTAACACAAAAGGGAATGATGAAAAAAACAAAACTAGTACTGATCCTAGAAAAGAAGGGACATTTGCATTACCAAGTTATAGCAATTTACACAATGATAAATATTACAAGAAAAGAACATTTACAGTAAAATCCCTGCACTTATCCGGTCGCCACTGTACTATACTCTATATGCCAAGGGCCACGGTTGCCTCTCTCTGTCTCCTGCATCTGTTAGCTCCACTAAATTATTCAGGAGCTTGGCATCTTTGAGCAAGGCAGCCCCCCACGCCCCCACCCCTTCTCTCCCTCTGCGTCCTTATTTGCTTGCTGGCATTCCCTCAAAAATCACAGAAAATGCATAACACTCAAGCTAATTATGATCGTGGAGCGCTGTGTTCTACATTTAAAGTATATGGATGGTGCGGGGCGACACATTTCGTTACATTTAGAGATGAGGAATTAATCAGGTATATATATATATATATATATATATATATATATATATATATATCGGAAAGCCGTGATGAGGTGGCACCCGTCTTATCGTTTTCGAAGTTCGAGCTAATATACAGAAACTTCTGCTCCAGCGTTAAACAAAAGAGGCATGGATGGATGGAGATAGATAGAGAGAAGGATTGATGGATGGATGGATGATAGAGAGATAGAATGGATGGATAGAGAGAGCGAGATAGATAGATAGATAGATAGATAGATAGATAGATAGATAAATAAATAGATAGATAGATAGATAGATAAATAGATAGATAGAGAGATAGAGAGACAGATAGATAGAGAGATAGAGAGATGGATGGATAGAGAGATAGATGGGTGGATAGGTGGATAGAGAGATAGAGATAGAGAAATAGATAGATAGATAGATAGATAGATAGATAGATAGATAGATAGATAGATAGATAGATAGATAGATAGATAGATAGATAGATAGATAGATAGATAGATAGATAGATAGATAGATAGATAGGTGGATGGGTGGATAGAGAGATAGAATGGATGGAGAGAGAGATAGATAGATAGAGCGAATTAATAGATAGATAGATAGAGAGAGATGGATGAGTGGATAGAGAAATAGATAGAGAGATAGATGAGTGGATAGAGAAATAGATAGAGAGATAGATGGGTAGATAGATAGATAGATAGATAGATAGATAGATAGATAGATAGATAGATAGATAGATAGATAGATAGATAGATAGATAGATAGATAGATAGATAGATAGATAGATAGATAGATAGATAGATAGATAGAGAAAGGGATAGATGTAAATATATAGCTACATACATAATGAATGACAACAGGCAGAGACAGCGTATGTTATCGATGCTCCATTAACTGTACTTTTTCCTGCTATTCTGAGGCTTATCTGTACCGGATGTGTAGCACTTAAGATTCACCAAGGGTAGGGTTACTCCGAGAGACTTTTGTGAAATTTGCCTGCACTTTAAGGCGAACGCTGACAGCACTTTCTCCTGAGAGGAGCGAAAGTGACACCGTTCCAACAGCGCGAGGGTGGCGACGGAGGAGGGAACCATCCGAGAGAAGATTTGCCCAGAAAAAGTTTTGCGTTTCATCTGTTGCGAGTGATGACTTCAGCATGGATAATGCTGGGTCTGTTTTTCCATGCCAAGAGGGAAGTGTACTTCATGCATTGTCACCGTTTGAAAAAAAGCTGTCAGGGAATGACAATCCATGGGAAATGCACCTGCATGCCGTCAGGCAAAATAGAAAATCATGCACATGCACCGTGGCAACAGCCCGACTGCAAATTGTTGCTGCAAGTTTGATGCTTAATTTGTGTACAACTGTGCAGCATTCTGTGTAACATGCCAATTTAAAGGGGATGCAACGTATTGATTGTATACAAATAGTTGGGTCTCTTGTGTTCCTGCCCACCCATCAAGAGTGAAATTAAACAACAGAATAAATCTTTTGAATTTCATTAGACCCTGATAACAAATTGGTTAATTTACATATTAACCCCCTTCTCCTATTCGAATACACTATAGGGGTGTGAATTGGCTAGTACTTGGCGATTCGATTCGTATCGCGATTCATAGGTCACGATTCGATACCGAATAATCCCGATACAAATCTATAATTTGATTATTATGATTTTTTCAACTAAAATTTAGAAAATACTAATCAGTAAACTTTGTACATGTACACTGTAAGATTTGTATGAAAATGTATTTATCAAAAATTCAGGCTTATAACTGAGCTACTGCATTTAACAAACAGGTTGCAGTCTGTTTCATGTACACAGCACTGAAATAAAAATATTAAGGCTTAATGTTCCATGAATATAACATTCTTCCATGCTTAATGTGTAAATCTTAATCCTAAGTAAGACGTTTTGTTGAATATTCCCATAAAAATTTGATGTTTAAAAATCGATTCGGCCGCATATTGAATCGATTCGAAAATTGCGCGCTGTAATATCACGATATATTGCCGAATCGATTTTTCCAAACACCCCTGCACTATATATAGGCCTACTTAATGGCTCGTGGCCCCTTTTGGCCAGCTGAAAGCCATGCAATATTTGAAATCCTTGGTATTTACTTGATTGAATCATAACATTTGTGCAAAGATGAAACTCTTATGTTTTGTTTTCTGCCCAATTATCAAACATTTGGACAAGGGAGCAATTTCTTGTCATATTCTTGGCTTCTGAAAGAGGCGTTAACTGGCTTACTGCGCTTCCAGCGCTAGCCTGTCAGCCAAAAAAATGGCTACGAACAAGCTCACAGGGTAGTAAAATCAAACAAGGCATGAGGGTTAAAGCCGTGTATTACGCCTCCCTTAAAGCTAATGACAGAGTGCCTGGAGTATGTTGGTTAAACAAGCCCCGGCAAGGCAAAGAAATCCCTTTTGAGTGAAAGGTACAGGAGGCTGAATCATCACCATGCTAACTTTCCCGTGGTTCACCATGTGCTCGTGTCTGTATAATGAACCTCCTGGGCTTTTCAGAAGACACTGAGCCGCTTGAGCCGCGTGCGGTAGCCCTTTTCCCATAGCCTCCTACAAGCTAGTGCGCTAATGATGCCATACAGGTTGTAAGTGTTCCGCTGAGCACCATCCCGTGTGAGCTGCAGATCCAAAGCGCCGTGTGCATGTATGGGTGTAGCAACGCACCTTGTGCTCTTGTTTCTGGCTTCCGTGGAACGAATTACAATGAGTAACCTGGAAGGAAGTCCGATGTGTGGATTAGATTGTAAGACGGGGATGTCAAACTCGCTTACAGCTATGGTTGCCCTCAGACAGCCAGTTGATGGTAAAAGAATGTACTTTGTTATTGTGGCTGGTTGAGCAGGCCCAACTATTGGTTTAAAAGTATAAAAAAAGTAAATTTTTCATATGTTGCCTGTACTGTTTGTTGGAATTTAGATGTTTCTGCGGTTAGTGAAAGACTCTGGTTGGCAACCCAGTGGGTAGTAGGTAATGTCTGGTCGGTGCTGGATTTCCCTTTCCTTTCTTGTCTTTGATCCTTCCTCTGGTCTCCTGACAACCTCACGACTAGCTGCATTCTGAAGTATTCTTAATAGGTTTTAGGTAAACTAATGAGTACACACTCACACACACACATGAACCAACAAAATTAAAAAAATGTAAATCTTTTTTTTAATTAAAGAGAGCAATGATGATGACATGTCAAATCTGTAAAATTACCGAATGAACAATACTGAGCTCTCCCGGTAAAAAAAAAAAGAATAAATAAAAAAATAAAAAAAGATTGTATTGGGACGTCAAACTCGTTTTCAGCTATGGTTGCCCTCAGACAGCCAGTTGTGATGGTAAAAGAATGAACTTATGTTGAGCAGGCCCAACTATTGGTTTAAAAGTATTAAAAAGTCCATTCTTCATATGTTGCCTGTCCCCCTCCGAACGTCAGCTTGTTCCTTAATGTCAAGCTACTTTTTGTGCATTCAGCAGCAGTCCGTTCCTCCCAGGAAAAGGTTAAGAGGCTGCGTTGGATGACGTTTGGGCAGGATGCCGCCCGTACTTCCAACACAATAAAACTCCCGGGAGGGCGGAGCCGCAGCTGAAAGCGGCTGACGGGGCCAATTCGCCGAGAGGTCACTCTGGAAATGTAAAGCAATTAACAGCGGGTTTAAGCGAACATCGCTGCTGATCTGGAGTTTGTTGCAGAAACACGGCAAATGCATGTCATGCACTCTCAAAGCTAACAAGGGGGGCCACCACTTTTGTCCTTTCTGATCAATTTGAAGTGTAAACCAAGACGACGCCTGATAATTCTGTGGAAGATTTAAGGCAGACTCGGCATCTGTTTATCAAAACCAAAGGCTGCTTTTCTTTTACAAACTCATATTTGCTGAGGGCCAGACGAATTACTCACCTGGCCACTTTACAGCATCCGACTGTCTCCGCTTTCATCTTTTCCGCATTTGCAACCACTTCTTATTGAGCGTGACAGAGGAATTACAGCATTGCCGCAAAGTGTCACAAACAAACAAAAAACTGTGAACAGCACATTCATTTCAATTCGGGCAAAGCCAATGAATAATTCATGGTGACTACTGAACAGTAGGCTGAAATCTGTTTGGGTCTGTGGTTCTCAAAACGGGTTCCGTGAGCCATCGCTTGAGGTTCCGCACAACAATTTGCCCAAAAATTATTTCATTTAAAGAACATACTAATACTACTATACATGTTTCAATCGTGACTCAAGTCTTATTTTTATAGTCTTGCATTTAGCTAAACGACATGTCGGCCAGTTTAACTGCCACTTCTCCTCTCTCTTGCCCCCTCCTCTCCTGCTTAGAGAGAAGGCGAGGTCGCAATGACTGAATTTGATGCATTTTGCTGAATGGATTCGGTACCGACCAACCCTAACAGGATCTGAGCACTTTCCCGGAAGCGTTGCTACGGAGAATTTTCCATCGGCCGGTTGTGGTGTTAGATCAGGGGATGTTGCTAACATTTGTCAAGTGGGTGCTTCAGGGGTGTAACAAAAAACGATTTGAACCGGAATTCCGATGCGAGTGCGATAATGAATCGGTCTAAAAATAGCTTGAACCGGCCGATGGCCTGGTCAAAATGTTATAAATCGATTTTATGTTGCTGGTAAAATTACAGGGTGCGCTCCCCGTTCGCCACGTCGCCGATGACGAGGAGGGGGGCGAAAAAAACATGGCCATATGCAATTTGCGTACAGTAATCCCACAATCCTCGACGCGGCCAGTGACTCACTTGATTGGTTACAGTTCATTCACAGCATCGCTCCAAGCCATTGACGCATTGCTTATATCTGCTGGCGCGGCATGTTACTGCTAGCGAGTATTAGCAAACAAGTCGTTCTGTTGCGACCTGAGGAGGGATGAAAACGGGAATATTGTGTCGGTTTCTGCTCGAAAACGTAACTATATTGCACCCGAGTCGCATGAAACAACTCCGAATTACCCCCTGGGCTCCCTCGAAAGTTGCGGGGGGAAACGAAAGATGACGCGAACCCTTGTCGGATCTTAATGGCTTGGCAGCGTCCCCTGGCTTTGACACGACGAGGAATACACAAAAAATTGTTTTAAACTAAAGTGTGTTAAAAAAAAGGATAATCAGACACTTTCACGAGCGGTAAGTCATCCAGGATCGGTTTCTGCTCCAAAACGCATTACATATGACAAAAATGTTGATCGATGTTTTTCAAAATAAAAGCAGATGTTTGCAAATGTGCAAATTATGAGATTTAGATCATTTTAAATTAAACAAGATATCAAAAACGATTAATGGAGTATCAAAATAATTATAAATAAATTTGGCAGTTGACTAGTTGTCAACTAATCAAATAATCGTTGCACCGAATCGAACCGAATCGAATCGTATGCCTACTGAATCGAACCGAATTGTTCTATTTTAAAATCCAACCGTCCTTGTATCGGATCGCACCGCATGTATCGAGATGCGTATTGAATCGTCTTGATTGGAGAGCCCTTTTGAGACTGTTTTGCGATTTTGGGCTATACAGTACAAATACACTGGACTTGCTTGATACTAAACCGATTTGTCCTCCATACCTTCACCTTGGGCCCATTATCTGTGACATACCATCACATAAATCCATTCAATTTTATTTACATACCATTAGAGGGAGCATGAGTACCACTCTCACTGCTTAAAGTGAAAGGCTCAAAAGAACAGGTGAGACTTCAAACCTTCTGCTTTACGGTTTGCACCAAAGTGTGAACTCTAAATTAAAAAAAAGCTGTTGATTGGTCTTTGTTTTTGTCACATTTATTTAACCAAAGGTGCAAGGCATAAAAATACCACGTGTAAAATGAACTACAAGTTTCCTTGTCGTGCGGTGTTACTAATACACACGGTGTGACAATGTACTTTCCAGAAACTCTCAGACGGTAAAACTCAACAGGTTTTCAATTTTTTTGGTGGTCCCAATTGCCTTCACATCATCAGCAAGTTCCTACCATGTACATCAAGATTGTTCTTGATCTTTCGTTCCCTTACGGATCTTTCTCCAAGAGGTAACCCCTTCCAGCCGATGCAGGTCTACAATCTTCGTCCCTGTGAAGGCAAAAAAAAATTTGTATCAGTAACAAATTACAAATTAATGAGCCGAACAGAGTGGCATATTTGCTATTAAATCAGCAGCATGGCATTAAAAGTTGGTTAACTGGAATCTTCTGACCTGATTTTTAAAGCTGCTCTTTAATCTATTGGGAAATGTTGAAGGTTAGATGTTCCGGTTCGTGCTTGGCTTTCATTTGGTAGCAAATTGTGTTTTCCTCACATTTGTGCCAACAAGTTTGCATCCTCTTTTTGAATCAATATCGTTTATGTATGATGATGGAATATTCCATTGCAAGAGAAGTTGCTTCAAATGAAAGAAAACTTGCTCAATCAGTTATTATGAGACTTTTGGGGGGCTCCAGGCAACCCGCCTGTGTAGCGCTGACTGTATGAGGCAGAATACTGTCTGCCTCACCTTGCACTTTTTGCCATCAGCAAAAATAGCATGTAACAATATTAAATACATAAGCCCTGTGGTTTTTAACCTGGGTTTCATCAAACCCCAGAGGTTCGGTGAGTCAGTCCCAGGGGTTCAGCGGAGGTCAAGACACACACCCGACTCATACGACAAAAGTAAAGACTTGGTATTTTGCTACAAGGCAGTCTGACTTGCTGTCCCCCCAAAACACACAGCCATTAATGTCTAAAATGCAACAAAAGTGAGTACACCCCTGAGTGAAAAGTGAACATGCCATTTCCTTGTGAGGGGTGTATTCACTTTTGAGAGATATTACATGTTTGATGAAGAGTTTTTCACCCCTGCTGACTATTAAGCTGTGGGCAAGGCCACTGAAGCTGTCCATGGTGCTGAATTGTGTGTGTGTGTGTCTGTGTCTGTGTATGACAGTGAGAGTGCTAAGTTGCTAAGTGCCATCGTTTTTTTTTATTTTCAAAATCTCTGACAAGTTCAAATATAGAGTATTTGTTGGCTGGGTGTGAGGTCCATCTGGAGCCTTGGGACACTCTTGTCATTGAAGGGCGCGCAGCGTGGACATGCGCAAGGAGAGAGGCGACAGATGCTAAGGGGGGGGGGGGGGGGGGAATACAAGTTAAAACGCAATTTAAAAAAAAAATCAAAGGGAAAGAGACGGGACAGGAGCTGAAGCTGGCAACAAAGGGTGCCGTCTCCTTGACACATGCCCTCTTCTCTAATTACCCTCTTTGCCAACTGATTTTTCAGGTATTGAACATTTTATTTTGTGTGCTTTTTAAAAAAATAACTTTTAAAAACAGATTCTGCACTACCAAAGTGCAGAGTGTGAGTACTTTTGCTACCTATGAGGGAAAGGCACACATGTAAAAGCAAAAGTGAGTGGATGTGAAAGTGTATTAGCGTGAGGCGGACTTTACTGCTGCCTCAGCGCCTTGACATTGTGTGGCTGTCGCCAAGGGGGCCCTGGCCATGGCCCCAGATGAGACGCCGTGCCGTGTCCACTCAGCAGTCCCCCCCACTCCTCGCGTGCCCACCCCCTTGCTGCCGGTAAATTAGTCGCAGCAATACGCTGCCACTCCCCCCCCCCACTCCTCCCCCTCCCGTGTGCTATTGTTCATGCCCTTGAGGAAGAGAAGTGTGTACCGGCGCGTGTGTGTGAGTGTGAATTCAATATTGGTGTGAAGTGTTAAAAAAAAGCATTACAAATCTGCAGAAACAAATTACCGCTAATCACATTTAATCTAACCTCAATGCAGAATCTATCCTGAGTGGTTGCTGCGGTTTGGATGAAATCATGTAAATAAGGGGACGGGGTGTTATTTATTAAGAATTTTATGACTGAAATTCATTAAACAAACATTACGGATATTAGGGGAGACCGGGGCTCGTTGTGAGATTAGCACATTGTGAACTGAGATGAGGGACGTGCACAACCCAAAGCAACAATTTTAAACTTCATATATTTTTGAAACAGGCGTCGTACATAGACAAATTCTAGCGGCGAATTATGTGGACTCGTTAGAGGAGAGATTCAGGCATCTTAGTCACGCTTCAGTCACTGCTCAGTTTTAGGATAACTAAACTAGAGCAAGTATTAGTCAGCATGGTAGTTTGGGGCATCTTTTCTCAATCATAATGGGGTTTGTTGTCACATATGCAAAGAATGGGCCAATGTCAGGGCTGGTTTAAGGTTCATGATTAACCATCCATCCACCAAAATGCTTCATTTTTTTGAAATTCAATTTAATCTCAAATTTCCAGTTTAAGTGGAGCAAAACAGGCATTTGAGGCTGAGAGCTATGACCTACAACCCAGCAGTTCCTAAGGACTTTCATCTATTTCATAATATTTTATGTAAACTTTTCCTCAATGACTATGGTACATTTTCAAGATCAATGTTAAACAATTTCTCTGGCTGTAAAAACAAAAACAAAACAGAAAACAGGAGAACGAGGATAATTTTGTTTTTGTTTTATTAGTTGCAAAATCCAATGTGACATCTTACCCCATATAGTGTGACAACTTACCCGTTGGTGGGGCAACATGTCACATGTTCACTACTATTTGATGGCTTATAACAGGAATACAAAAAAATATACCTAAAACTTTGATCTTTCATCTGGTACCCAATTTGTTTTTGTATGATGTATTGATTCCAATAAATATATACAATTATAAAAGTAATACAACTAACCCCGGTCTTCCCTACATAGGAGTAGTTCGTTGGGCCATGTTTTCGAGGTGCTGTTGGCTCAACTGAAAGACATAGATGTTGACTTTGAGCATGATTTCACTGGTAAAGTGTCTGGCTTGAATGTGTGATCTGTTGAGTCTTTGAACTAATGCGCCCCCCCTGCCTCCCTGAAGCGCACCGGAGGTATGACTTTGCTCGCCAGTGGAGTCCGAGTCGACGGGCAGCGGGACAGAGGACTCGTTTGTGGCGGTTCATCACCCCCTGGTAGCAACTGCAGGTGACGTCTTTGAATTCAACTTTAAACATAGGCAACAGATGACAAATGTGCAGATATTTGTATGCGCTGCGACGCGCCTGCGCTGCGCTTCCAGTCATAGAAAGACAAAATTACACACGCTGGCAAGTCACTGCCTTTCCCCAAGGTGAAAATGGATCCGCAGATGAAAATGTCCAACTATGGCACAGACAGCAAAGTGCTTCTTCTCAACGTATGCAAGTCAAATGACTCCCCTTGTGGCGGCTTCGCACATCTGAATGCACATCTCGCCTTTCCAGCGTCCATCATGAAAACGGAAATGCTATCTCCTCCCCAAAAGTGCTGAGTATCTCGGCGTTGCACTATCGATATGCGGTTTGGGTCGATGGCCTCGGCTGTCGGAGCAGACACAGAAGCGCGTGTTGGGTTGTAGGCCTGATCTTGTTCAATTGACCCGTGGCGTTGACACGGTTGGCGCACCTGATTCTCCAGCCTGTCATGGAGGTCAAACGCACATATTTGAAACACAAATGGAACAGCCGATATGCCAGTTCAGGCTACCGGTACATGTATAATATGGGCATGGGATTTAGGCTATTTTTTTTCTCTGTATTCAAATATAAGGCTGATTTTATTTTATTTTTTTGGTTTAGAGGTTCATCCCATTTATTATATTCTGACAAGGCTTTCTACGAATTAGCCATGGCTGCAGGAATGTGAACCTATATTTATAATATGATGTTTGTCAACAATGAATACACTAAGCCAGCGGTCACCAATCCAAAGGTGGTGGGCAGTTGACAAAAAATAAAAAAAAGTAGCTCGCCAGTGATCAGTGAGCATCATGATTTTCTAGGAATGTTGCATAAATGGTCATCTGAAATGTTCACAACAAAGGAAGAGAGGTACAGAAATAAAGTATTGCACATTAGTATTTATCTGTTTTCTAATTATAGTGAGAAATCATGAAAACGAAGTGTTTTCACATGCATGAAATAAATTTGTGCTGTCACTATAAATCTGTCAAAAATGTATTATCCTATCTATTATTCCAGCAATTACTCAGGTAATTGTCCCTGTTTTGATGCAGAAGCTTTTTTTGCAGTCAATTTAACCAATTTTTCCCCCCTTCCAAATCAAAATACTAACATATGATTGAAGGTAATTTGAGCAAATTTCAGACGTTTGCATCAAAGTGGTAGCGCTTCGCACTAATCAGTAGCCAAGAAGGTTGCTGACCCCTGAACAAAAGCCATCACTTGTACCAAAACACACAAACAAACCCGTTAGTTGCATACAAACTGCACAGTCAACTCGCCCACTCTTTTAAACACGCTGGGTTATGAACAGAAACATAATCACAGGTAAATTAGAGAAATAAGGCTTTGGTTTAGAAGAGTTGCACGCGGCGAGGTGAGATGCCACCAAACCAAAAGCCAAATCTCAACTCGAATGGAACAGGCATCTGTCAGCCCCAACTTCATTTTAGGTATTAAAACTATTGTCGACACGAGAAATGTACCATCAAAAGGAGATTTAAAAACAACAACAACAAAAATCAACATCTGCCTGCGGCCTAATCCCTTTGATGAACATTTGCAGGGTTTGACGAGCACGGTAACAACGGCAGCAGAACTGCTGCTTCGGCAGGCACGACAGATGCCTCAGCCTGCACCACGTCATATATTTTATTTTTAATCATGCAAAGCCCCCCCCCCCCCACAAGTCTAACGAGCAAAGCAAAATGCGACAACAGTAATGATAAGCGCTCATGATTAAGAAGGCAAAGCACAAGCAAAAGGCTTTTTCCACAGTGACACAGATCACATTTACTATCCATATGGTTGCCTGTTGAACTCCATAACTCAGCGCAAAAGATGTCGGCTGGGTGTGGGAGGGGCGTGCGCACTGAAATAAGACTGACAATTACCCTCATCGGAAACCAAAGCGCAGGACATTATTTTTCAAGTCGAGCGGGAATCAGAGAAGTGTCTGACACTTTGCACGACATCCAACACTAAAATAGTATGTCGGGAATTAGAGGCGATTATAATCAAAGTTGAAATGTGCCGAAGAGTTGGAGAACGAGGCAGATGGCAAGGCTTCATCATTGGCCTGTTCAGCGACACAACCCCCATCCCATATGACCAATTATCAGGGTTTCACCTTGGGCTGGTGGAAACTATGGCGGATGGAAGTGAGGACGAGTGCAGGCGTGCGTGTGTGTGTGTGTGCGTGTGTGAGTGTGTCTGTGTTGAGGGATCACAACATTTCTCTTAAGCGAGGACAATGACTGCAGCAAAGGACTTTCCAGAAAGCATAAAACTTTGGAGATGATTTTGGGGCTCGGCTTGACTTTCTGAATTTGACCAGCACATGTATATTGCTTGATCACTTGTTAGGTTAATTGACACTTATTCATATTTGCTAGCTTCTGATAAGCAGCATTTAACTTGATTGATTTCAGCAATATGGCTCACTTCCAATTATAGTGAAAAAAAGTCCTTCATTTTCATCTTTGTCAATGTCATAGAAGAGGTTTTTAACAAAAGTTTATTGCATTCACTTGAAAAAAAAAAAAAACAACTCCTGTTTTTCTGACAGATTTTTGAGGGAGCTTTGTTTTTTTGAGTATTTTTTATTTTTATTTTCAGTTTTTCTAAATATTTGTTTCAGTTTTCCAGAATTGTTTTTTCTGTCAAAAAAAATATTCAGAAAAACAGGCTGAAAAAATATTCAGAAAAACAGGGGGGAAAATTACTCAGAAAAAAGGGGGGGGGGGATTATTCAGAAAAATGGGGAAAAACTATATTTTAAAAAAACAGGAAAAAAATTATTCATAAAAACAGGAAAAAAAATTAATTAAAAAAATTGTCCAAAAAACAGAACACCAGCTCTGTTTTTTTGAGTATTTTTTTTCTTTTTACCTCTGAACTCAAAGTGACTTGTTGCGGAAGCGGACACTTTCCCGCATACCTTCATATGCAATAAGATGGTCATGTTTACTTACTGGCTTTCAATAAAGGAATGAATGTGTATACTGTATTGTGGTTTGTTCTCTAATCTCTGAGGGAAAATCCCTTTCAAACAATATTCAGAAAAATAGAAAAATAATTATTTTATAAAACAGGGAAAAATTACTCAGAAAAACAGACAAAACAATTACTCAAAAAACGGGGAAAAAAATATTCAATAAAACAGAAAAAATAAAATACTCCAGAAAACAAAGCTCCCCCCAAAAAATAGTTAGTAAAAAATGACTTGTTTTTCAAGTGAATGCAATATTCTTCCATAGGTTTCAGATTAAATTGTCAATGTTTTTTCCAGTATTGCTGTACATCCGTACAAAAGAAGGAAATAAAGAAAAAAAAAAAGCTATCATGAATAATCCCAAACTAACCTAGTTGTTAGTTGTTGCTAACAAATGGCAAGGAACTTCCAACATAATAAATTCCTTCCCCTTCAATGTGTGACACCTGTGTCGTCGCTCCACCAAAGTCCAGCATCTGCTGTCACCTTTGCGGCGTGTCGATCAGGCCAGAGAATTCCCCCCCGCATGGTCAACTTTATAGTCCTGCTGATAGTTTTGGATGCCAAACTGGCTCCCTCTTGTGTCTCCGCACCCCCAACCATTTTCTTCTCACCTCCCTTTGGCATCGCAGAGTTGTGAATTTCCTCGCCTTTGTCGCCAAGACAAGGGCTCGTCGGGGGGGTGAGAACTTTCAGTGTGTCACTGTTGCCAACGCATCGGACTCGCGGGGTTTCTCTAGGCCTGATGGACCTTCACCTCGGAATAGAGGTCCATCTGTAGTGCCAAAGCAACTGCTTCTCTAACCGAGACATCTAGTAGTAAAAATAATAATGGTTTAGATTTCTAGAATTTCAAGAGACCCGACGAAGTTAGTGGCAGATGTGGCTAAGGATAGTGGCTAACGATAGCCACCAGTTGATAGCTGTCCGGTTTGACAGCGAACAGTGCTGGAAGATTCCAGAAGAGGTCCCGACAGGCAGGTAAGACTCCTAATGGCAGCTAATCTCGGCAGCTAATGTGTCACTTCCTGTTAGCGCTCTTATTTTAAACCAATTCACACCACTAACAGGGCAGTACTTAGCGGACCGATGCTAACTTCACAATCACCACACAGCGACAGCTAGCTTAAAGAATGTCACAAAGCACAAAACTAAATCTTGTGGTGGTTTCAAAATAGTCATGGGGCTTAGAGGAACCTTTTGCACGGGTTGGAATAGTGGCAGTAGCAAGGTCAGTTTTTCAGTTTTTTTCAAACTGAACCAATGAATAACGAGTATTGAATAATTTCCTGCCAGGGCTAGAATTGAATGATCCATTTAACTAAGGATGTAGTTGATTTTAGCCGAGGCGGCCAGCATCCTGAGATGTTTTGGGCAAAATGCAATAATTTTGTCAAAATAGGACTTTTGCCATTATTTTAAGATATTTAAAGGAGGACTGAGGCAAAGCATAACAAAATGGCCGTGTCGTAATTGACATTTTTAATGGGTTGTGTCAGTGGTGATATACAGCCAGTGTCTCACTCCCTGACATTGCTGCCAATTGTTAAAATCCAGCATCAGTTAGACTCTAATTATTGCAAGAAAAATATTCATATTCTTCTCGTGGAAAGACAGAATTTCCTTTCACAGGGGATATGATAAAGAAAATATGATAATATATTATAGTGGCTTGGTCTCTGCATTTGTAGCAGTCAGAGTGTGTGTTGAGGATTTTGCACAGCTTACGTTCTGGAAAATCAACAAAGGGGAAAACACTACATTCATTCAACAGCGGCACGCATGGAAATTTAATTCCCTTGCATAAAAGGACCGAGCTGTTCTATAAATAATGGCAAAATGTCTTGATAAGGAGGGAATGGAAAACATGCTTGCTGCGGTCAATTGGGGTCAACTCGACTCTGAGAAAAGTGGAAAACAAAAAATGATGGACCCCCACCGGCAAAACACGACAATTACATTTTGCTTGACGATCAAAAAAGAAGCCGTTTGGCGTCTCCGCCGCCGCCGCTCTTTGTTCTCGTCGACTCAACCGAATAGAAATGGAGATGAAGTGAACACATTTCATCAAAATGACGGGCAAATTCATGACGGTCTCCAGGCAGCAAGATGTTCGTGTCTCAGTCAAATGATGTTCCCCGTCCCTTCAATCTATTCGGTGCAGAGGTTAATGTATATTTAACTTAACGCCACCTAAAAATGGAGGTAAGTGATGAGATGAAGATTGAAATGCATGCCTCACAGAGCACGACCTGCAAATCTTTGAATAACTTTACAGGAGTGCAGACAAAGAGGAGACTACATATCAGGGGGCTCATGCTCTTTCTTACAAGAACTTGCCTATTCCAAGTTTTTTATTTTATTTTTATTTTTTTTATATAAGTTATGCACCATCGCCTGGTCGGTCTTTTGTTTTTTTAGCCTAGAAAAGTCAAGTGAGCTTGATGAAAGCTGTTTATTGCTAATCCCAGTTCAAGTTTACTATACAATTCACATTAAAAAAAGCAGAATTAAATATGAATTTAATCAAACCACCTCACTTGATCTTTACGAAAATCCGCAATTTTTTAACGCTAATACAATGTGAAATGCTACAGACAGGTGAACAAAATTTGCATTGATATTACAGTAGTGTTAAACCTTTGAACAACTTATAATGAACACAAACAGATCGAGCACCCTATTACAGACAGAGCATATAACAATACTCGCAGGCATGTATTCTTTATGCTCTGCGAAGAACGACTATCACTATCACTGTCACTCACATGATATGTTTGGAATAATTTTGACACGATGCGAGACTGTAGACAGATTTGATCGGCTGGATTGGACTGGCAGATGTTTGCATTTTATGCTAAATTAGTGGTCGGCTGTAATGTGATAATTTACCAATTGTTCAATGATATAATTGATCAAATACGCAAAATAAAAAATTAAGCATGTTCAGTCAAGGAACATTGTATGCTGCCATTGTTAATAATCTAAGGTTTCACAGTTTATACAGTTGGATTTTTTTTTCCCCGTTAATTGAATATTTATCAGGGTTTTTGGGAGAATGTTTAGGGTTTATTTGTTATTTATTCTGAATGCATTTCAATGGGCATAAATTACATACACATTTTGGCAATTTGTGGGCGGCCCGATCCCAATCCTTAAATAGTGGGGGTAGACGTTACAGTAAATAAAGCCGTTGTTTAAATAGATATATCGGTTAGGGCCATCTTCTGATCAGATCGGTGATTGGTTATTCTTTTTTTTTTTTTTTTTTTTTTTTTTTAATGAACTAATCGGCCATCGGCTCCAACAATCTGATCATGTAAAGCCTACTGGATGCCCTTCCTGACGCAACACACCCATATGTTTTATTTTTTTTTCTATTCACGCTTGAGAATTGGCTGTGGCTGAGTATTGGGGCAGTTAACCGGAATCAAACCTACAGCAGCAGCATGTACGACCATTCTACCAGTGCCTTACGAACCTCCATTCTCCAGTGTGTGTGTGTGTGTGTGTGTGGCAGCATTGTTGTGTGCCTTACCTTTCAATTAGATTTCTATAAGAGAACCCCTGGGGAAGATCTGATTGTCACAATAAAGTGTGGCATTACCTAAAACCGGATTTAGTGGCGACACCATCCCTCCAGTGCTCGGGGTGAGCCTTTTAATTAAGTCTCATTGCTCTTTTGGAAAACGCCATTTAACTGCATTACATGCATTTGGAACAGTGCAGAGATAATGTAATCATAATGTAGTCGAATTGTGGTCCACCCGCCATTGGCAATGTACGTGTTGACCAAAACTAAGGAATATCCTCACTATGTCCATTTTATGTTCCCCTGCCAAAAGCAGGAATGAAGTTCCGTGTGGCACCAGACGACATCTGTCACAATAGGCCTGGGGCTTACTTGGAGAGTCAAAAGGGTCAATAGATGTAAACTGACCCATATCTCACTGGGCAGTTGTGACACACAGCCGCACAGGGACGGGAGGAAAAGCATGAATGAAATTATGATCCCCCCCTTGCTCACGCCACTGTCATACAGGAAATGACCGATGAGGCTGTACGAGACAGAATGGCCCCATGCATCCTCTTCATCAGTAAGCCTCCAAAGATACCCATCTAAAAAGCTATTCTCCATTAAGACACTTTCACTGGCCCAGTAATCTCCAGTCGCAAAAACCAGCAGGAGACAGGCTTTGAGTCTCCCTTCCAATCCCCTCTTAGGGAATCCCAAAGCTCCACAGAGCCTCTGACCGGTGGGCAAATCTGGCCAGTTCCATCTAAACAGGACTTTTATGACCCACAACAGACAACATGCTGAGTCCCATAAGCACCAAATGTATCCTCTATTAAGTTTCGGCATTTGTCAAGTGCGGAAATCCGGTTTGTTGTGATTTGGTAGACGGGAATAATCCCCCGGTCAACTCAAATCGGTCCCGCTAATCTTCTTTTTAAAGACATTTTTACCTTTAAAGTTTGCCAGCAGAGGCAGATTTGCATGCAGCTATTGTCTCACAGTAGAGGCAGAAATGTTATTTTGACTTTTTATTTTATTTTAATTAAATTATTCAATTTATTCGAGTCATTGTTTCAGACCTAATCCGTTTTTAATAGTCAACACAGACAAAAGTGATGCATGACATTACCAGCAGCCAACAAGAGCCCAAGAGATTAAAAATTCTATGAAACTGAGTAGTCAACTATCTTGCTTTTTACTGCATTTGAATCAACATTTAAGCGTATTTTACACCGATGAGTGTTTATATTAGCGTAAACTAGCTGCTAAATCACAACCGCTGAATTTTTCAATATAGCTCAATTCTGCTAAAACTAAAAAAATATATATATATATATATAGTATATATATATCCCGGTATTCCAAATGTACACTGTACATCGGACCAAGCACGTGTAACAAACAGCAACATCATTAAACACGCAACGTTCCATTTCTCACGACGACGACTTGATTCATATGGGAGCTCGGGCCTGCGGTATATTGGCCACGTAACATTTGCGCTATCATGTCGGCTTCTAAGAACATGTAAGCATGAGGTACATTGATTGTTATGTCGGCTGCCATTTTAATTTCCCCAGATGGAGGAGCCAATTTCTTCTTGCTTGTCACGCAAACACCTCGCCTGGAGGTTTTAAAATTGCATAATTGACAAAAGGAGTGAACGCATGCTCGAGACCTGTAATTAATTAGGAATATTGTTATTAGGTTTTGCTGGGACTCGGTTGGATTCGCGCACGTGCTGAAATGTCATCACACCAACACAGAGGACAATATTAGGCCTGGGAGATTGCAGGGAACTAAACTCATTTGTGTGCACATAACGTCTAAAAAGCCAAAAAGTGTTACTCAGCGCTGTGAATATGCTCAACTTTTTTAAACTAGTGGCTCTCAAACTATTTTATAAAAAGTTCCACCCCAATATATATATATATGGGTCATACCAGAGTTTTGGCTTGACCTAATGGGCGGAAAGAGCAAACACAAATTTGCTTTATGTTTTTAATTACTAGGCTGAAGTCAATTATTCACTTAAATCCATTTTGGGGCAATTTATAGTCTTAACCATAACACTTGTCCTCCCCCATATGCATCAAAATGAGTGCATTCATCTCATGCTTTTAAGCATCCTGTTCATTTTCTATCATATTGAACGAACAGAATGCTTTCCCGCATTCAGTTCTGCACTGTCTATTCAATGTTGGTACTTGACAGCAAACAAGTCTGCACACGCGCCCACACGGATCAATTCTAATGTCCAATAGTAGCATGACCTTGCGCATAGCCAAAGTGTTGCAGGATTGCTATTAAAGAAACATTTTGGACATTATAAACCCTCCAGACCTGATCTGGTGTTATTGTCCAAAAGTGTTTAATTGTAATGCTACATCCAATTATACTGTGCCTCAACCGACATGGTACCCAGTGGTCATTTGGTCATTTTTCAGTGTCACAGTCACCAGTTGTATGCCCCAATTCACACACACACACACACACACACACACACACACACACACACACACACACACACACACACACACACACACACACACACACACACGAACAGACACCCTGTGCCAGGGAAAAAATATAAGTCATCCTGTCCGTCATCCCTACAGGGCCTCTGGATGAGTGGCCGCCGATTGCAGCCAACCAGGCCAAGGCAACAGTGCGTCTGTACACCAGCTGCCTCTGACACCCTTTTTTACTCTCCGCCTGGCTCAGTTGCCTCCCCATCCAGTTTTCACTATTCACTGGCCAGCCACGCGGCGGTGGGAGTCAAGTCATATATGAGCGTCATACTGTAAATGAATCACAAGTCTTAGTTACCAGTTACTATGATGTGAAGTTAGCATAGCTGATCTATCTTAATCAGCTTGAGATTGGTGAAAAGTAACTATATTGAAAATGCAGATGTTCAAATGTAAGCATTTGGTTAAAGACCAAACTTTACAGAGAAAGCATGAAATATAATTTCTGAAATTGTAAAAGTATCTTTGACTGTTTGCTCTAAATTAGCCTATAATATTGCTCCACAAAAACGGTAATATGTTCATTTTTGATCATGCTATACTGTTTCGCAAAATCTACCATCTATACAATAACACATCAAATTTGTTTAGTTATTTTTAGAGGTGCAACAATTAATCGATTCATCGACCACCAATCGATTATCACAAATAATCGACAATTATTTTTGATAATTGATTAATCGATTAGAAACTCGAGTCGAGTATTTCAATAGCTTCAGCCAACTAGACAAAGTGCAATTTCTGCAGAAATTGTGTGGGAATGCTGAAAAGCTGAATGCTATTAGCTGAATGCAGCTGCTTATGAATCAAATTAAAAGATAAATTATGTGAAAATAAAAAATTATTTAAGCAATCTGTGGGATTTAATCATTTCAGAGAAATTATAATCCATTTCCTGATATTGGTATCAGTTGGTATCGAACCACCGAAGGTACTAAAATGTGGTCCAAGCGGGGTTTGAACCCAGGTTCTCTGTGGTGGAAGACAATTGCTCTAACCACTGAGATAACGTGACTTTTTTTTTTATCACGGTTAATGGTGTATTTATTTTTTAAAGTGTCATCCGATGCTGAAAGCGAGCATTGATTTAATAATTTCAGTAAACTTATAATGCATTTCTTGATATGGTAGTCAGTTGGCAGGCTTGGGGAGTAACGGAATCCACGTAATGACGTTACGTAATCAGATTAAGAATTTTTTTAACTGCATTTCGTTACAATTACAGGAAAAAACATGTAATCAGATTACAGGTACATTTATTATAAATGGGGATTAAGCATTCCCACAACAAGTTTCAGGTCCTAAAATTGGCGATTTAAGTCAGACTCCAGTCAAGCCGCATGGCTCGAGTTCCTCACCTCCGCCAACTCCAAGCAGCCTAAACTGCAGTAGTATTTAAAGAAAATGAATGAGGGCGGTTCCTCTCTAGCTGTACTAAACAAGGAAAGTGACATTATTCATCAGCCATGCCAGAGGTTTCATTTATTCCCCATGCACTTGGCAGGTGGGGAGGGTGAAGATGACTTATGCTCCGCAACGTTGCCAGTTCCTGCCTTGGAAGCACATGGCAGATTGGCGGGAGCGCTGGGCCACCATATTGACCTGGCACTGACTGACACATGTCGGGGAGAGGGAAGTGTGAGGAGAAGGGTGGGGGGGGGGGAGTAGAGGTCACCAAACCGCTAGTCATGTCATCAAATATTCTTCGTCGCCACAGGATAGCCAACATCTGCTAAAGTGCCACCTCTCAAGACGTGTCCGCCCACTGCCCACCACCCCCACCTCGGGTGTCCAGCTAGTAACTAGAGTGGCTGCTGTACTACAAACCACAAAACTGCCATTGCACAATTGAAATACATTCAACCACAACTGACGGTTCCAATGATCAATGAGCAAACAACGGCCTCAACCTCATCAACGCTTGATGAGATTTTCAAATGATTCCACTTGGATCCGTCATCATTCTGTCATGATTAAAAAAATCTTCCCTCGACAGCGCCGGTTCACGCGGGGAGTCCATCAACGAGTCGGACTGGACCGCAGGGTCGGCTCAGAGGATCGATCCGCTTTGCGCCGATGACAGCCGGCTCATTTCCAGAAGGTGATTCAACTGTGAATGCAGTGCTCTAATTAACTCATCCATCAACTTTGGACAACATTGTGCAGTCTAAAAAAAAAAAAAATTGGATTTAAGTGAACTGATGATTTTTTTTTCTCCTCTCTCAGACGGCTGCCAACGCAAACTCATGTAATCCTCAAGGTTTAAGATTCAAAATCAAGAGAAAAGCATGAAACTCGACAATTACTCTTCATGAAGGTGTAATCGGAACTAACTACACTGTTGCTCTTGTGCTGTTGCTTGAGTAATGAAATTGAATCCGGAGATATATGGTGGGCAAATATATATTGTCCTTCTTTGGTTGTGTGGACACTGGGGACCTATTCAATTCTACTGGGCTGCCTTCATATTTACATATACAATACGGTTCTTTTCCCTCTTGACTGCAATGTATGTGACCTTGTTGCATATGTTTGAATACATACAATAGGAAATGGGTGAGGTTTTTCCTCCACCCACCGGATTTGTCTTTTTATTTCTCGTTGTACCTCCTTGCATATTTAATACTAAACCTCAGGACAGCGCGGCTACTTCCAACTCCCAATCGAGGCGTAAAAGGATTTTCAACCATAGATAATAGTCTTTTCAAACTCCCCCCACTATTCCAAACCTTTTTGATGATTCTGAGAAGTAGCTATTGTCTGGAATATGTACCCGCCATATTGGGGTAACAGAACAGGTGAGAAATGTCGGCGCTGGGAGAGCTGGTATAATGAGATCAGATATGTCTTGTGGAAATATTCCATTCTATATGTAGAAGCCGTGTCCTCGAGTTTCCAAGCAATAAAGATCACATACAAATCCAGTTAGTAAAACTGATCGAATGGTTCACAGCAGATTGCGGTCTGTGTTGCTAGGATTTATTTTCCAAACATTGAAGACATAAAAAAATAAAAGGTTGTGAACTGCCCCCAGCTGGCGAAGAAAAAGCACAACCCTTGCACATTGTGAAATTAGTCACTCATTGAAGTCCCTGTGTTGTTTGAGTTTCCTTTTTGTAAATATGATGCATGGGAATAATGATTAGGGCAAATGGAACTGCTGATATAGGAGGAACGAATCGTGTTTGAATTGGCGGCACAGGAGAGATTTCCCCGGATACTGGAACACAGAAAAACAGTGGCGGAAACGCTTGGCTTGCATACAGCTTTGGCGGCGACGGCGAGCTGAGGCTGCGATGTAGGGAACTCATTTTGGAGTCGATTGGTAAAGTGGTTCGAGTTCGCACAGGTGTGTTTATCAGTGACCAACCACAACCAAGTAATCTAACCTACAGTCCGCATATATATATATATATATATATATATATATATATATATATATATATATATATATATATATATATATATATATGAATATATATATATATATATATATGAATATATATATATATATGAATATATATGAATATATATATATATATATATATGAATATATATATATATATATATATGAATATATATATATATATATATATATATATGAATATATATATATGAATATATATATATATATATATATATATATGAATATATATATATATATGAATAGAGGTGGGCACAGTGCATCATAAAGAACTCACCGTAAAAGTGGGCACTTTGCCAAAAGATGAGCAAACCGTTGTAAATAGTTTCTGCATGAACTGCAACATACTTCCTGTATCGGACAAACAACCTATTATTCTGCTTTTCATGGATAAAGAGCCAAAATGATTAAATTAAACATAAGACAAAGCTGCAATGGGATGGCAGCTGAAGGTGGGGGTGGATATGAATATGTATATGCATATGCATATTTATCCGCAAGATGATTACTTGCTGGAGCATTCATTAATCGTTTTTCATAATTCATTCCGTGCATATTCTCCTTTTTATTGAATTTAAACAAACCCATTAACGGGGATTAACTTCCCTGAATGAGACTTTGGTTCCGTTCCCAATTGCTTCCAAAAGGAGCCCCTTGTTCCGTCAAGTGGAATTACTTGCGAGCGTCTGCAATCTCCACGGAGAAGAATTATTGAACACAAGGGTGTGCTGTGCTGCGCCGTCCCCGCCATCCTCTGTCTTTGCCACTTTCCCTCCAGTTAATTCATAATCACTTTTCTAAGACGGGCTCTCGTTTTTTTTGTTTTGTTTTCCCCCCCAACTGAGATAGGCATGTGGAAATGCCCAGTCATGATAGCATTACGCATGTTGTTTTTCATAACGACTCATTTGTGTTTGGCCACCATCACTTTCTCTCCGGAGGACGTTGTCGAGTTATTTTCTTGGTCCTCGTTGCTTAGAACGCAGCACTAATTATAGCCCGAGGAGAAATGGTTTTCTCGACCCTGACCTCTTCCTTTTACTTAAGGCCATGGGGAGAATGAAAACAGGGCAAAAAAATGAATGAAAAAGAGTGAACTGAAAATAAAGGACGTTTTGCTGCAGATTTACCATAAGGCATGCATTAATAATAATTGGATGATGGGATGCGAGTGGAGCCTTGAGCAACAAATGCACTTCTATTTTTTTTTTCCTGCCGAGTGCTCAAGATTATGTTCATCACTGATGTTTTTATTATTTTTTTTCCTCCAAAGAATTAAGGATAGCTGCAACTACCTTGGGGGCAACACAGAAAGCCCACTGTGTAATGCTGACCCAAATCTGTAATTATAGTGCACATTGCTTATTACTGGGTATAGGGCAATCCGTTTTACTCGTGCTGAATTCAAAATGTATTACATCTATTTTGTATTCAATTTTCAAATCAAATAGGGTTTTTTTTATGTAAATGTTCTTTGGTTGTGACTGTCTTTCAAAAAAAATCCTTTTGGGTTGTACAGCCCAAGGTTTTTAGCTAAACTCAAAAGGAATTGTGAGGAAAAGCTTGATGAAATGCACAAAAAAAAAAAAAAAGAGCCATTTGAGCCATTTAGCTAAGGGCAGATACAGCAGCAGACTGTGAAATCACACAAAAACAAATAAGGACAACATCTGCCATGATAGGATAAACATGTACCGATTTTGAACTTGCCACAATCATGGAGTCTGTGGATCGGCTAAATTTGGGATCAGAAATATTGCACAGGGTAAACAATTGTGATCGTTGGAGACATCGCACCTTTGACAACTTTAAATGCAAAATTTGACTTCGGGATAGCCATCTTACATTTACTTCTTTTTTTTTTAACCCATTTCTTCTTCACTTGTTTTTTTTTTGCCCTAGAGACCTTTGGTGAAAAAAAATAAAAATGATCACGGTTGTGTGAGCACCATCTGGCAGCCTGTGCACTTACAGCACCCATCGCATCCCTCCTGTCGACCTCACATCTCTACTGTATAACACTTAACCTCTTACCCCACAAAGAGGAAGTCAATGGGAGCCATTCATAAAAGCACCAGAAACTTCAGGTCAACACTCGGTGTTAAACGGCAGGCTTGTTCTGGGATTGCTAAATTACAATTTGATGTTGCCGCAAACAACTTGAAATGTGGAAACGAGAACGCGTGTGCATTTTCTCAGTCCACAGAGTATTTTTGTCACCCTTTTACTGACAATGTCGCCGAATGCCTTATCTGGACATGGACCCGACTTCACTGAATATTGCAGTAATCTGGTTTGCTACAGCGCTTCATGCCAGAGGCTGCTGGAATGACTTGTGTTAGCATACACAGATCAAATTTGGGAATAGCGAGAACCAAATATTGACATTATGTTGTGTGTTAAGCAAAACCACAACCAATGGAGTTTTTTTTTATTTATTTTTTTAACATCACCTCACAAAGAACTATACATCCTTTTTACATGAATTAAAACTACAGCAATGCATTGTGATTTTTTTTATTATGATTTCTTCTGAAGGTCCTTTCCATATTGATTGTGATCATGCACTGGACATTGCAGATTAATGCTCCCATTTCTCCTGGAGAAAATACAGTCATTTTGTGGCGTAAAAATTATCAGTCCTCTCACAGGCACCCTTTTCCCTCCACAATCTCTAGTCAGTGTAATTGATGGGCGCAGAGCTATCGAGTATTTTATAGCAGCCGTCTTCCCTGTAATTTCAATCAAGACTTAATGGGACAAATCAATAGGACAGGCTCTAAATGAAAGACTGGAATGCTGACTCTGTTTGATATCTGTCACGAGCACTTGGTAGAATTCTAATCAGCCAGGCGGCAACGTTTGAAGAGCATAGCGTATATACTACATCCTTATTCAATTAATTATTGGGCACATTGAAACAGAAGAGTTGAAAGTTACACTATATTTACACACACGATTTCAATTAAGAAGCCAATGGTGCTTTATTGTGTTAAATGCAATGGTTAACGCGAGTCTGCCATCTTCATTGAATTGATTGTCTTCTAAGGTATACAATTCCAAGTAAAGAGCAGACCCTGGAATTTCAATCATGGAAGTAATAAAAAGTCTTTGCGATATGCATATTATAAAAAGTTAACTGGCACTGTAGAATCAGAGACAGACTTTAAAATTAGGTGATTAATATGGTAGGACCAAGAATGAGGGCTAAAGATTACGATTACTATAGCACCACGAATGCCATGAATGGAATTGTGGGGCCAAAAATGACTGGTAGTATAGGATCAAAAATGACTGTGACTGTAGGACAAAAGATTGCTGGCACTGTAGGAACATGGATGAGTGCCACTGTAGACAGAGAATAATTGGCACTTTAAAACCAAAGCTGCAGGACAGAAGAGTTCTGATACTGTAGGACGCAAGAAGACTCGCGCTGTAGGATGATTGGCACCGGAGAACCAAGGATAATTAGCACTGTAAGACCAAGGATGACTGAAACTGTAGGACCATTTCATTTTTCTTTGAACCAGGATGGTCCCATTGAGTCATAATGACTCTTCTTACAAGGGGTCCTAGCCAAGATAAACGCCAGATAATTACACAACAGACATGAGGCAAAAAGTTGCACACAAAACAGCTATGCTACAATTGACAACCTCCACACAGTAGAAAGGCAGACACGAGACACGCATGATTTTCCCATCATGGCTGATTTTAAAATATATATTTTTTATTTGAAGCATATGATGGAAATGATGTTTTATCAAGTTCTGTTCTTGTCAATGGTATGGTTAACAGCATTTTTTTCTGACGACCTTGTCCTGTAAGTATTATTATGCTAAGAAAGCAGATTTGAAATCTAGAGGCACAGTTTACCCGTAAGTGCTTTAGCAATAAAAATCAATGCGTAGGTTTTCCTTCTAAAGTAGAGGGAGGGCCATTGTACAGTTTTATACAAAGAGCAATGGTGTGTTGCAGCTAGTGCAGGGGTGGCCAAGTTCGGTCCTCGAGAGCCACTATTGAGCCTGTTTTCCATGTTTCTCTCCTCTAACGCACCTGATTAATGATCAGGATTCGTTATCAGGCTTCTGCAAAGCTTGCTGATGAGCTGATCATCAGATTCAGCTGCGCTGAAGGAGGGAGACATGGGCCGGATAGTGGCTCTCGAGGACCGAACTTGGCCACCCCTGAGCTAAGTGCATCTGTAATCAAACATAGGCCTGAGTTTTTCTAACAAAGACGAAGAGGCATGCATATAAATTAGGTCAACACAGTCCAACACTGATTTAAAAAAAGTGCACCGTGCTAACATTTTTCTTGCTGAAAAGGGAAAGCACTTTTTTGTTCTTAAAAGTTTTCCTAAAAGGCTCTCAATATGGACCCCAGTTTATCGTCCAATCAAATACCTACGTATTTGTAGGACGACAGTCTCTCCATTGCAGTACGGCACCCGAGTTAACAAGGTGACTTCCATTATTGTTTTTTAGCTTCATTTATGTTTAACCCTATCTGAGATTCTTGCACTTCAGCACGACTGTAAATATGTTATTGGTAGAGGTGTACAGAATAGTATCAGCTGCATAATGAAGAATTTGTGTTTGCCTTATGTCCCTACATAAATCATATGGATAAGAAAATGGGGCCCAACACTGATCCTTGTGGAACTCCTATTTTTACTTCCAGCGAGGATGAGGTACAAGTATCCAATGTCACACACTGAGTTCTGCCACTCAGGTAATTATTAAACTAGTTTAGTGCAATACTAATAAAACCTATGCTTTGCAATCTGCAGGAAAAGGTGGTGGTCCACTCCACAGTATCAAAATCTTTAGATCAGGCTTCCTCAACCCTGGTCCTCGAAGGCCCGAGTCTGAAGGTTGTAGATGTTTCTGTCCTTCAACACACTTGATTCTAAAGATCAGGATCGTTATCAGGCTTCTGCAGAGCTTACTGATAAGTCAATTATATGAATTTAAAAATAGCAAATAATTGTCTAAAACAGAGTCCCCACTTTTTGGAATAGAAGACTAATGTAGACTAATATCGAAAATGAAGGTAATAGGGCCAGCAATCACGTTTGCTGCACTGTTAAGGAAATATGGCTCAATCTAGTCTGGGCCACCAGATTTTTTACAGTCCAATCCCAACAGGGCCCTTTGTACTTCAGAGGCAGATATTGAAGTTCAATGTATTCAGATTTGCAATGGACAAATCAGTGAAGGCGGTTACCCTATCAGTGTTGTTAGCTAGAAGTGTTAACTGACTAACAATAATAAATAATAATGCATCGGATTTATACAGCGCTTTTCTACCTAATCAGATACTCAAAGACGCTTTACAAAGGAACTGATACATTGATGATGCACTTGCACATCCACACTGTGGTGGCGGTAAGCTACTGAAGTAGCCACAGCTGCCCTGGGGCAGGCTGACGAAAGCGTGGCTGCCAGTGTGCGCCAACGGCCCCTCCGACCACCACCAAACATTCGCACCAGCTCTTCGCGCATTAATGAAGTGCATGTTGAAAGTATCTACTATGCTTTGTTTACTCTAATTCCCCCCATGGCTTGTTATAATATTAAAGACTAGAGATGATTGCCACTGTAGAAGCAAATATGTGGACTAAAGACCACTGACACAGTAGCACCAAAGGTGATTGGCATCATACAACCAACGATGACTGGCACTGTTAGAACACAGGAAGAAGTTTATTACTTGGTCACAGCGGAGCTTTTGCGCCACCACCTGCCATCTCATGTCCCATTTCAGGGTGGACAGTGTAATGATATAAACAAGCCAGCGTGAGTCAGACCCAAGATTTCCTGTCGGTCAACGCCAAGTGGAACATTGTTTGTCCGGGCTTGCTTCCAAGTCTTCCATTAGGCCTTTGGCCCAGGTAAAATGTAATTAAACGCGGTGCTGAGTCAGTCTGCCACATCTCTCCCCTGCCTCAGCGTTTACATTCCGTTTTATTTATGTTGCTCTCCATCACATTTCTCTCAATGAAAAGCCATGTTTGTATTTACTTGTCGCAATGAAAGGCTTAGCATAATTGTTAATAATGGCAACAATGCCCCATCAGGGCACCCAGTATTTCCATTAAGTGTGCGGAACGCAGGAGGCAGGAGTAAACTGAGGCGAGCGAGGATAGAGGGATTAGGGGCCAAGTGCTTGCGGTTTTGTTGACGTCTAAGTCCGCCTCGCTCCCTTTTCCGTAAATCTGCAATCAGTGGTGGTGGTGGTGGTGGAGGGGCTCAGGTATGAATTGATAGGTGAAGTGGAGGGGAGTATTTCAAAAGTGGAGGCAGCAATAAACACCAGGCAAGCACATAAACAAACAATAAAAGAGACGGCTGACTGTGGAGCGGAAGGAGGCGGCGGAGACAGTTTTACCGGCAGCCACCTCTCTGCACGTCTCTCTTCTTTACCACTGATCCCGTTTCTCCTCCAGCTCTCAGCCGCATGACTATTGGTTTGCAAGGAGCCCGGGCAAGGAGAGAAAAGCCCAGACTTAGATAGAGAGGCATAGTGTTGAGGCGGCATTCAGACAAGATTACAGAGCAGGCTCTCTGATCAGCCTCTCCGCCATTTTTCTCTTCCTGGTACCGAGCACAGCCCATCTCGCTTTGATTCACGGCCAATGCGATTAACCAGGTAGGGAAATAATGTTGATAGTGCAAACATGGACACACTGCTGGAAGATTTTGGACAACAATATCGCGAAATGAGGTTTGAGGAAAATTCAGCTCTTTTGGAAGCCATGGACGGAATAACTGCAAACAACTTGCTTCACAAGATACGAAAATGAAACAGTGAGGGAAAGAAAAAGACAGAGACAGATGTTAACTTGCTGCTAATTATTCTGGATTGTTTGGTTCCAATGTTGCGAGTTGAGCATAAAACAAGTGTAGGCAAAAGACAGAAATCACAATGCCTGACATGCCATCTGTTCACCAAAGCATACATTCAGTAACGCGCACACACACACACACAGACGTGAATATACTGTTAACATGGTTTTCCTGCATAAAATTTGTGTGTGTGTGTGTGTATATATATATATATATATATATATATATATATAAACACTGGCTTCTGACTAAATAGTGGAGAAAAAGCAGTTTTTGTGAAAACGTCACGCAGAATAGTGACTTTGACTAATATCAAATAACACTGGGAAAATATTTTTGCTATCAGAATAATTTATATACAGATAGACAACTATGAAATGGGCAGTGAGCATCTCTGACTGACCATGTCTCAAGTTGAACATCGGTGGCTTTTTTACACGGCATTTGTCATTCATTCCAGGAAATGCATCATCTTTTACCTACAATGGCGCCACACTTTTTACCCTCCGCGACACATACACTGAGTGTGCAAACACATACTTTACAAGTAGTATGTGTCAGTGGCAGTAAATGGTCGGATTATAGTAGATGAATATAAATGTCCATGGCAGTGAATAAGATAAAAACAGTGTTCCTCAATTTTTTATTAACTTTATTATGAAAGAACATGTTTTGAGAAAAAGAAAATGCAAGTAAATAAACAGGTACAGGTACAGTTACAGGTAACCCACCCCCCCCCCCCCCCCCCCGCAGGATAATTTTCCTGAAAACATTGAGGGACTTTATAGATCATCAAAAAAACTAAACTGAGCCTTTTACCATACAATTTTTGCATCATATCACATTTGACAGAGAGAAAACACCACCATCGCAAAGCTCTCACATACAGTACATTTCTGCGTAAAAATTGGATGAGACGGGCGGAAAGCAAGGTTTTCAGTCGAGAGCAACAGCCTCTTAATACTGAAGTCCGGGTAAGCAAACACATGCAGACAGCTGTCTTGTGTTTGTTGTGAGACAAGATTCGATGTGGTATAATTTGGCCAGATGTGAACATTTCTGCAGCTCCAATAAAAATAAATTTCTCCTGCAAAACTAGAATGAGTCGCCCTGCCAAATGCTATCAGTGAGTTGCTGCAGAGCGATTGCGCCGATATGGAGTGATGGAGGGTTTCTAATCGGCCGGCAGGATTACTGGTTTGGAGATTATAGCGAGATCTAATAGATGTCTGTCACAAATGCCAATATACGCACCAAGGAAGACAATCCTTTGCCCTCTTCTTTTGACCTCTTACACACCTTTTGGCCCTCATCTTGAACAGACCGCTTCTCGGGCTCGCCCAGCTAAAAGCGTGATAGCCATTTTGAACTTTCTGCCTTTTTTCGTATAACAACTGCATCGCCCAGAACTCAAACCACTCAACCCCAGCGACCCCACCGGGGAAATTTTCGCCCCTCCAAAGAACGCCAAGAAACCCGCCCAAATCTGGAAAACGAGGATTAGTCTCTTTCACAGAAGCATCAAATACCCTCTCAAATGTCTGTGGATAATACTTAAAATGAAAGAATTGTAATGTGTTGGTGACACAAAGTCTTTCTGAACCTCCAAAATGTCATGGTTAACCATCCAGTAATGTATTCAGGGAATTGTGGCCGAGCACTTTTATTCGTTTTTCATGACAAAATCTCCAACTAAAAGTGTTTTTCGTTTTCTTTTGCTTAACACCACTGATGGTTGTTTAAAATGTAGCAGTAACCTCAAAAAGCTACACTTTGAAGCACTAATGGAATACAGTATTCACAAGGACAGCTCCAAAACATAACGGATGATCACAAATTCAAGCAAAATAAACGTTATCAATATTACTTTCCTAGAGAAGCAAAAGAGGTTAAGATGCTCTAAATGAAGTCAATAAACAAATGATAAATAAGTGTAAGCACCCTTCTGCAAAACATACTGAAGCAGCTGGTTGTGTTAACAAGGCTGGCTAACGTTTTAGTAGAACTGCAGCTACATTAATCAGCACAGATTTATAACAGGTAGCGGGATGATAAACCCTGTAATAGTTCACGCTTTGAGTTTAATATGACTCGAGAAACAATTTGGGTGATTATTTGAGGGTTTTATGGACATGCTAGCCTGATTATCAGCACGGTGTTCTGGAAGAAAACTTTATTGTAGACCAGTGTTTCCTTTTGAGCCAAAGTACATATCGCATATGCTACTCGCAAAAAGTTAGGGATATCATGCTTTGAGGTGAAATTTCACAGTGCTGAAATGTCCCAGACACAAGGAAATGCGGAGTTGAAAGGAGTTTTATGATAAGTGATATGCATTGCATGACTCCTTGTGACTGGCTCAAAGTCAGCCGAGAGCTAATCCAGAAGCTCCTCAATTAAATTACTGAATATCACGGTAGTGATGCTTATTAATTGAGCTGAAAGACTACAAATGTACAAACACACCTCTATTCCCCTCTGAAAACATATCACACACTTCCAAATCCATAATGGCAACAAGCAAGTCTCGTGATTCAAGGGCTCTTCTGGTAAAATGACAAAAGTTGATTTTGCCACTCCTCCCAATTAATTTTGTTTTGTGTAAAAAAATAATAATAATAAAAAAGTTCCAGTATTCCACACAGCTTCGTTTATGTACACACACACACACATATATATATATATATATATATATATATATATAATTATTTTTAATTTTTTTAAGAGCTTTGAACCGTGCAGTTTCAATTAATGTCAACGCCAAACTACTGAAGAGACCTTGAAAAGAGGTTCCAGGCATAATATGGCTCAATATTGGCCAACTTGATTTAAAAGACATGCATTTTGATAGGCGCGTCCACCTTGAATAGTCTTAAAGGACCCATAATGTAAAATGAATGTAATTTTAATTTAAAGTGGCCATTTCAGGCCACCGAATACTGTTGTTCTTCTTGATAGAATTGTTTGGGTTTTTTTAAGAATCCTCTGAAGCAAACGTCACTGACGAAAATTTGAAGAACGCAGCTCCACGACCACATGTTGGCCTTTTCTCAGATAAGAATGATATTTTCATGAATCATGTTGCAACACGGATGCAGTGACTCGCCGTAAGGTGGAGCACATATAATAGATTTAGGCAACTGTAAGCAGATTTGGCCTGGGGCCTGACTTAGAGGCAGATCATTCGGCGGTTGTAAACAGGCTTTGGGAAAAATGAAACCGTTAAATGGAAAATACATTTATTAGTTCAATCCGCTTAGTTCAGGTTCAGCTCTTCTCCCTCAAATTAAGTTTGCTGGATTTCACAGGATATTAGCGGGCAAGAAGAAAAGCGAGGCATCAGGGGTGGCTCGTGCGTTACCGCAGTCATGTCAGTGCCTTGATGTCGCTTAGAAACCAAATCCCCTCTGCTTGCGGAAAAAAAGGGATGACAAAGAAAATAAACCAAGCTTCAGTGGCAAAATTGAATTTCCAACATAAAGTCGAAAATGGAGCTATGAGTGACCAGGTATGTTTTGATGTAAGCTTTCAAAACAACTGGAGCTGAAAACATTAGCAAGAACTTGAGCTGGATCAAAGTCTTTTTTTAATAATAGTCACACAAAGGGTGATTAAAGTTGTGAAATAATGGAACCAAATAAGTAAGTTGGCAACACTCACTGTGCTTTTGGAAACAAGTTTCCCTCTTTGCACCCGTGTTGTTAATCTAAGCAGTACACACGTCAGCCAGCGCACATAAGAGAAACTGACAGTTTCTAATCCATTTGATCTATTTCAAAAAACGGGTAAAAGAAACTGTGTTCCTCACAGATGCCTGCCCAATTGCCCCGCTCATAGAAATGAAATGGATTCATCTGCAGCTCCTTCGTTGGGACAGAGGCTTGCATTTGAGATGATTATTAATGGTATGCACTCTTCTTAAAATGCATCTTAAATGATCACAAAGAAGCAGATGAATGAGATTGAAGTGGGGAAAAACTGGAAGCGGGTGAATTGGGCCTGCACGGTAACAATAACTGATCATCTCATGGCAGAGTATCTTAAAGGTCTTAACATCCTACGTTTATTATAATGATGATGATGACGATGATGACAGGTCAACCTGCTGAACACCCTCTTGAGAGGCTTGACACACCCCGGAGAACGCTATAAAAGCCTTTCTATACACAAACAGTGCCAGAGGTACTAATGTCCTCCCTCTGCAACCTTTGATTCATTATCTATCCTGGGTTGCATTTTATAGCTTCATTTGCATGGGTTAGATGCCTCCGATAAATATCTGGCTACATGTGTCAGGTCTCATATATTTTCATCCAACCAAGCACCAAGTAGGGTCAAGTATTTGTCGTGATCGATTAATGATTTATTTTCTTCCAAATATTACACCAACAATAGATTTGCCAGTTGGGAGAACGTGTGTCATCAACGTAATCGCTCAGTTGAAACAACCTTGAAAGTTGCGTTCAAAGTGTTTCCCGTGAGGCAGCGGAGAATCTCATTTACAGATACAACTTTTTCAGGGTCACTGCCACCTGCCCTTGTGGAGGTAACCGATTCCCCCCCTACAAAGTCATACTGCCGCTGTGTGCGTGCCGCCCGCTTTGACCCCAGCACCTCATGGTCATTTTGGCAGATGTGGAATGTGCCTTAACTCCTCTTTAATCCCGCCCATCGACCATTTACATTATAAAGAGTGCAAGTACTTAATATGTGGTGCATTCATTTAGATATTTCCTAAAATAAATAATAATAGACCTATTCTGTTTTTATTCACTTCTTGTTAAATCATTTGACAAATTAATTCATTGTGAATACAAAACATTAGGAATAAAAACAATTTTATGTTAAATCACTGGTTTCATAATAAGAGCTTAATTTAAAGCAAATGTCATAAATTCACTTGAAATATTTAATTGTGTTATTTATTCATTTTGTATGCATTCATCTCTAGTGATTTGATAATTGCTTTATAGTAAATAATAGGAACATTTATTTTAAGAAATATACATTCAACATGTTTTTATTTTGTTACATAATTGGTTAATTAAATATACTCAAATTATTTAGAAATGAATTGACATTCCCTAATTTGATTAATTAAATGATTGGATAAATAATTTAAATTGATTAGACATCACATAATTTTGATAATATATATAATGTATTGTGTTGTTTTTTAACCTTGTCTGGCCCATTTATCTGAGCACAAAAGTTTCCCCACCACCGTGTTAAATGACGGGGAAACAGGAATGCGGGAAATGGACGAGCCAAATCGAGCTTGGACCTCTTAATGTCCGCCTCGGCCCTCAGGAGTGCCATTCGACGTGCCACAGAAGACAATAGCGCACTATTATACCGTACCGACAGCATTGTAGCAAAAAAGGACACATGAACAAGATTTTCACCGATATACTCAAAATAGATCTTCAACACCCAGTCCAATTTAACATGCATCAACACGAGGGGTGACCAGAGAAATTGTGAAATGACATGACAACTCGCAGATTTGTGGGCACGAGAGGGGGGGGGAAAAAACAAAAACAAACTCCCAGTGACATCGACAAGGTGTTAAAACAGTCAAATATGAGTCATACAGGAATAGCCACAAAGAGAAAATAGAATAACAATTTAAATTAATAAGAAGAAAATTTAATAATTGAGTCCACTGAAAATGTTTGTAATACCAAACGGAATACCAGACACTAGAATTCCATTTCATTTATACTGTGGTGTGTAAAAACAGAGACAAAGAATTCTCATCAAGGCATCAACACCATGCATCTCGGATGTACACAGTCAAGAACCCATGTTACGTAAACGACTGTCGTCAGTAGTTCAATTATTCAAAACAAACTAACCACATTCACATTAAACTAGCTAGCATATAAGCTTAAATAACACGCTAGCAGAATACACACAATATTAAAGTAAACTATACGCCGGGTATTAGCAAGCTGCATCATGAGAAAATCATACTTTCAGTTTCACTTTGACTCAGCACAAGGTTTTCCATAATAGGTTCCCTTTCAAGCCCTGCGGGAAGGGACTAAAAGCGTTCCAAACCCTGAGGCGGAGTCACCGACCTCATATTGCATCTGTCATCTATGGGGTCATTATTTTGGATTTAGTAAGTTCACCTTGCAACCCCAGTGTGTCGAAGAGTGTACCGCAGTGCAAAAAGCTGGCATTCTATGACTTATATAAAACTTTCATCCCAAATTCAAAAGCAAAGGGTAAGCCCTTTTCCTAATGACGTATTCTGTCATATACATACCGTGAGTTTGGTTTCTTTCAAGCGCTCTGCTTTCAAATGAGTTTCATATTTATTCATATTCCCAGCCATCATAGACACGCCAGCCCCCAAAAGTCCACACGGAGATTACAATCAGACGCTTGTCATGTTCAATTTTAGAAGCGATTTGTCCCAATTGCCATCTCTCCATTTCCTCCTCATTTCATTCCCTTATGTCATTGTGATCAAAGGCGTCTGTGTGCCTTAGTTTCATTCAAGTTGCAGAAGAGAGGACAAAGATTCACGACGATGCCTTTCCTGACAACCGTCGGTACTATTAATTGACATTATTTCGGTCCGAAACACAAATAGGACACCTATCTATTGTTACGGCGTCTGAACAGGGCAGACAAAACTGGCACCTTTTTTGAAGTGGTGCCACGTCAGAGCCGCAGGTAACATCTGGACTTGTCGGTCGAATATCCACAATAACAAATTTGGAATTCAAATTAAACTAAATTGAAAAAAAATAGAGGGATTATGTTTATTTGTAAGTAAACACCTATAAAAGCAAGGTATTTTGTCCTGGCGCTGGAGCAGATCAACCCAAAACTCTGATCCCAAAACGCTAATACAACAAAACACTAAAACAACGAGGAAACAAAATCGATTGCATTGCAATTGCCAAGTGACCTTTTGCTCTTCAAAGCAGGAGGCACCTTGATGTCGCTTTGGCCGTCACGCCAACATGTTTTTACCGTCGTCCGACCTACATTTTTGTTGTCACTGCGGGGCCCGAAAATATCTGTGACTTGTCTACAATACACCTGCCCATCATACAACTCTATTCATCCACACTAGAATACATTTGACAACGATGAATCTGGTCTACTTGCCGCGCATCAGTTCCATCTTGGTGGAAACAGAAAAAAAAGAAAATCCTTTGCAATATCCTCAATTTTTTTCAAATTGTCAGCCAAAATATCTCAATAGCTGCCAAAAAATATCATAACCCAATCAAATTCAAGAACAGATGAGGAAAAAAAACTGATAATGCAACTGACATTGATTAATCTGGAAAGGGTCACAAAGCCATTCCTAAAGCTTTAGGATTCCATCGAACCACGGTGAAAGCCATTATCCACAAATAGCGATAGCATGAAACAGTGGTGAGTGGCCAGCCTACATAAATTAGCCTCTCAAGAGATCACAAAGGAATTGAAAACACCTGAGGAACTGCAGGCCTCCCTTGTGTAAATTAAGGTCAGTGTTCATGATTCAACAATAGGGAAGAGACTGGGCAAGAATGGCATCCGTGGCAGAGTTCCAAAGCGAAAACCACTACGAAGCATAAAGGCTCGTCTAACTTTTTTTATGGACTGACAAGACAAAAGATGAACCGTTTTGGAAGGTGTGTCCACTTACATCTGGCATAAAAGCATTTCTAGAAACAGCCAACCATGATGGTCGAAGTGTGATGGTCTAAGGCTGCTTTGCTCTTCAGGACGTGGACGACTTGATGTGTTTGATGGAACCATGAATTTTGCTCCTTACCAGAAAATCCTGTTCAATTAACAAAACCACCATTTTAAAACTGCATTTAATGTTTACTTGTGTTATCTTTGTCTGATATTTGCATTTGTTTGAGAATCTGAACATCAAAGTGAGGAACCTGCAAAAAAAATTATTTCCGTTAGATGCCCTGCAGTCAATGTATTTAAGCTTTTGGATATAACTTCACCTTAATGATTTCGTACATTTTGCCTGCTGGTTAAACCTGTCCGGTTGAATAATCCTGAGTTTTTATTAAAAAAGAAATGCTTGGCTTTATGACAGTTCTCATTAGAAACACGTGAAATGCAATTAGAGGCTTATCGGGGAAAAACAGGACAAGCTGGCTGCGATGATAAGCAGGAAATCAGGTAACAATTTCCAATATCCACAGAATGCAACACTACGCTTGCAAACTATTAATTAGCCTAATTTGGGTTTAAATTATCTACTGTAGGCGGTTTAATGTGAAAAAAAAAAGCATAAAAAGGCAATTTATCACGAGACAGTTATAGTCTGTGCCGTGTTGCAATTTGACCGAGGTCATACAAATGTACCGCTTTCTTTAAAAAGCAAAACAACAGTCGCTTGGTGCTATTCAAAAGGCCACATTATGTGATGAGCAAAAGTCAGAAGATTGCTGCCGGCGGTACACAGCCCAATAGCCCGTCATCTCTTCAGCAAATGCCAAAACCAAACCAACTGCCCGCTCTTTTGCTCCATTTTCAAGGTCGTTTTCGGTAATGGATTTCAGCTTAATTTAAGCAAGCTGGTACATATAATTACACAGAAACAGATTGTTATTTAATCGTGAGCCATTTCTTGTTTTTGAGGCAGCGGTGCACAATGTTTTATAATAAGGTTAAAAATTGCAGGCACTCTCCTTCAGGTCGTACATTTTGTGGTACTTGTGAACTGTTAAAGGTTGCAATCATGTCCTGTCGGTAAACAACTGCCGCCGTCAATCATTTGGTTACGAAATTTGGAGTGATTTCCTCCTTGGCACATTTTAAAAATGGGTTAAGTTGTTAAAAATCAGGATGCGTCTATTTAAGATAGCAAGCATTGATTATCAAATCTTGAACAAACCTAACATTTCTTCCCACTTGCACGGCAAACCCGACCGACCCGAAAATCAAACTCTCCTCCGCATAATCAACCGCTTTGGAACACTTGATGCATGAAACTTAACTAAAACGCAGTGTGGGCGAGTTTGAGAGTGTCATGACAGATGCACAGCGGTGCTGTAATTCTTTATTACATCATTCATGGCAATTTTAAAAATATTTTTTGAGCAAGCACTTGATAATTTCAATAACAAGGTGTCTTTCTTCACCCTTGCTCTGCTTTTGGAAAAGTGTGTGTGAACTTTGTATGAATGCTTCATGCTGCCAATTAGTGTATTTTCCCCTCTCTCGGGAACTTTAAAGACAGATAAATGTACAATAAAACACAGCACAAGTTACCAAACCCGCGAATATGTTGCCTATTAGGCTGCTGCCGCTGGGTCTATTTCGTTATTTTTCCTTCTCATTTGCACTATCTTACAAAGTTTGGGGAAGATGCAACAGACACTTTACGAATTGGCATTAATTATTCATAAATGGCATCCTCTTAAGTAACAAGCAATATTATAACTGAAATGCAAAAATGTGGAATATGCTCAAATGTAAATGAATCACGAGGCTCAGGATGTTTTTTTTTTTATATATATATATATATATATAATATTTTTTTTTTTTAAGAAGTTGAATCAAAAGGCTCCACTGACGCACCCGGAAAAGAAAGGACAAGGAAAGTGGACAGCAACATGATCAGACACACACACTGGAGCTGAACTATGTACATGTGGAAGCAAAAAAAAGCAATACTTCAACATTTATTTCATTAAATTTGCAATGAAGTGCTGCCTCCATGAGTGAAAATTTGCTTTTACTTTTTGGACCAATGAATTTTTTGCATCAATTAGAATTGATCTGCGGCCACTTCATCACTTGTAAAAAATAATAGTGCCATTTAAGTTCATGCTGAAATTTTCCCTGAAAGTTCAATATCGTTTTTTGTGAGTACTGTATATATCACTGGGAAAACATTTTTTTACTAAAATAGTTAATAGGAAAGTAGTCATTTGTATTTTATGGGTTAAAATGTCCTCGCCGCTTCTGGCGCAATTTTTGCAAATCTGTAAGCCATTTATTTTATGTAATGTAGTAGGATGTAGGGGTCACAATGGGAATACTGTATATCTTTATAGCTTATATTTAAATATTTGATATACATTTCTTAATTAATTATTATTCATTGATAATCAATTATTATTATAATTTTTTTGTATTTATCTGTTGTGTGGGTGTATATATATATATTTATATATATATATATATATATATTTATATATATATATATATATATATATAATTTACATGACCTCTTTACAATGCCCATATCGATATCGCACATTCATTCGCAAAGTTTCCCGGCGGGTCTCTGACGAGTGAGCGTACATTTCGACCATGCGCGGCGCTGGTAGTAAACTGTAAGCGTTGCTAACATGAGAAGTAGAAAACATGTTTGCCATCCTTCAGTGTGCTTTTGAGCATGTTGGGAATTGCAGCTATTGGTTTACACATAAGAAGTACTAACTGTCAAAGGTGGGGGTGTGATGCCAAACCGTATTAAGTGTTGAATAAACCCTAACCTCATCCTAACCCCTTTTTCAGGCTTGTCAACTATTTGCACATTTTTGTTATTAGCAGAGGGTCTTGGTATATGAAAGTGATCTGAGGTGAACCCGGGAAGCCTGCCAGCTCTCCGAACGTGATCGTTCAATCTCTCCCGGCTCGTCTGCATCTCGCGAGCTGCGTTCGCTATCCGTTCCCGCCGCTCTATTATTTCCTCATCAGGTCTCCACTGATGCGCTGCTGATGCCCGTCGCGTCTCGAGCCCTTGTGTTAATCCCGCCTTTCGTGTGCCGCTGGGAGACCTTTCAGCCCCGTGGCTCACTCCTGATATCAATCATTTGACTTTGGCCTTGCACATGCCATCATACAATGGGTTCATCCCATGAGCTTTCCGTACCACCGTCACGGGAGAACTTTTAAACGGGCTGGATCTGGATATTTACTCATTCTTGGTTTATCTGACTGAGATAGCCAATAGCAAGTACCATGCAAACGCAAACTCAAACACATCCACCTTATCCCGTATATGGATCGATAGTAATTTGCTGTTCTGATCATTATCATCATCATTATTATGTTTATTATCAGTGTTGACATGGACCTTCAAGCTGGTCCAGTGCAAATGGAGCCTTTGCTACAGTTTACACCAGGGGTGGGCACACTCGGTCCTCGAAGGCCGCAGTCCTGCAGGTTTTGGATGTTTCCCTTCTCCAACACAGCTGATCAGCTCATCAGCAAGCTCTGCATAACCCTGATAACGATCCTGTTGATTGGAATCAGCTTGTGTTGGAAAAGGGAAACCTCCAAAACCTGCAAGACTCCGGCCTTCGCGGACCAAGTTTGCCCACCTCTGGTTTAAACTAACAGTAGCATTTAGGCTTTAGTATATAAAAAAAAAAAAAAATTCTCCTTCCCTTCACGAACTACAAAGCGGGCGATGCGGCTGGCATTCTAACGCGTTTGCAACAGCATGAAAGCGATGAAAGCTTGTCCTGTCATGTTTCGTCAGGGCACTGTCTAACTGGTAAAGGCTAACAAGGGTGAATGCTGCGAGCGAACAGTGCAGTAACGCAGCCCCCCCCCCATCACCCCCCCCCCTCCATTCCCGCAGCATGCTTGCGAGCCCCTTTCCAACCAAAGCCTTCGCATGGCATGAGTGTCACAAACACGGCGATGGGAATTGAAGGCTTTGTGCTGTCAACGGGCGAGGACGGAATTTGACGAGTCGTCAAATGGCAACGCAGATGGGCACGTGAATGATGTAAAGCATTCTGAAACTCTTTAGGCAGGTTTACGGCACAGTCGCTACAGAGCTGCCCGTGTTGCGCTAAGCCGATCTGGCGGGACGCTGTGACGATGGCAAAACAAAGAGGGAAACAATAAAACGGTGCAGCAGCAGAATGGACACAGTGAAGCATCAAGAAGGCCGCGCTGTACAAAAGGATACCAATTCCTTTGGCCTGCACACAAATGCATCATATCCCCTTGTGTGTGGCACGGCTGGCACCAGCCATAAGGAAGCCCGGACCCCAACACACAAACAATACAGCTTAGATCTGTCTGCTGCCTGGATTCAAGAGAGTCCTAAATAACTCAGTTTTTGTCAAGGTTGGTGGGCGGGAGGATGGGGGGGGGGGGGGGGGGGGGTGCTACGGAGGTGGAGGAAATATTTTTGACAGGCAAATACGTTGGAACATAAAAGTACTTGCAAACATGTTTCAATGGATTTCAATATGTTTGAATGTATCGCACTTGCAAATACTTTGTAATGTACTCACAAATATGTTTAAACACATTTGCAAGTACATTTGAACATACTGGTAGGCTATATGCTAAAAACTTAACTTCCCATAATGCCACGGGGTACTGACTTGGATATGTGTAAGCAAAAACACAAAAACGTTTTTGTGCATGATTTTCATTCTGCATTTTTCCCCCACAATGCCACGTATCATGCACTGCAAACAAAATAATACATCATAAAAATTACTGATAAACAATATTTGTTTACTTAGTTTTCAAACGTATTGATATAATGCAGTCCAAATGCAAAACAGAAAATCATAAAGCATTTTTTAAGTTGTTACCATTAGAAGTTTAAACCGAAAACAAAGATAGTTGCAAATTGTGTATTAAACCATAGCACTTAAGTTTTGAGAACCAAATAGCTTCATACAAACACACAATGCGAAACTAGAATTATATCTACGGCTGAACAATTAATCAAAACCAAATCGGCATCACATATAGAATGCAATGTTTTAAATGCAGAAGCTGCGATTTGGGAGAAACTAGTGCTTAATTCTGGTCAGTCGGTACTCGGTAGGCTTTATTCTTTATACATATGCACATTTTATTTATATAGTGTCTAGGTAAGCTCAGTGGAGTCCAGAAGTCAAGATGCACAAACTGCACGGCGTACCAATCATCTATCTGCATGCCAAATTTCCACTTCAATGCACCACAATTGAGAATTTCAGAAGTCAGACAGAGATAGCAAAGTACATCATCTCTGGAGGTAACTGCAGAAAGGTCAGCCCTTTTTTATGGCCTATGTTTTCCACAAGAAAATTAAGTTGCGCAGAAGATGAGAATTATCATTAGAAAAGAACTCTTATTCTCTATGCCATTCAGTTTTTGATTGTATGGTTGAAAAAATTTAATAATTAAAGATAATCTGAATTGTATTGTTGTTTAGCACTGTTGTCTAAGCTGTGTATGAAAATCATCGCTTTCATTTCTGTCACGAATGCAACAGCTTTCGCTTCTGTCACCTCTTTCTTCTCGGGGAAGAAATGCTTTCTCGCCACTTTTCTCTCACGGCAGATGTCTGTGTGTGTGTGAAAAGAAGACAATGTCGCACATCAGTATGCTCTTCAGCAGGGAATTACGCCTGCAAAAAAATGCACTATTTTCTGCCACATTCGCTTTGCAATAACGATAATTAACAGATGAAACAAAAGCAGACATTCAGTGGGAGTTATGTTTGCGCGTGATGCGGAATAGGTCCTCACAGACGGACACACACAAAGAGTCAAACAGAATGCAGTGGACTTGACTCAAGTCAGACTCAAATTGCCAATCTTAGGGCTGGGGAACTGCTCGGCTAAAACTCAGAACAATTCATTTTCAAACCAATTTCAAACTTCTTTTTTTTTTATATACGTACATATAAATGATCAATCTGAGATTATTTATTGTAATAGAGCATATTGCTTGTGTTTGTTAAAAAATACTTGGGAAGAGGACCTTGAAAAAAATTATTGCATATTAAATTGCAATTTTGAGGTGACGGAGAATGCAAATTGCCTTTTTTTTTTTATTCATTCAACCCTAAGTCTGACCCACAAAATGATGAATGTCACAATATTATCATATGAACCAAATGATCCGATAATTATCATGATATTCTAGGAGGGTTGGCGTAAAAAAAAAAGAAAAGAAAATAAATCTCATGATACTGTATAAAAACTCACGTTATCGTAAAAAAGCTCTTAACGTAGGTGACCAAAACATGCCTAATTCAAATTAAACTGCACCAACCACCAGAGGTTGCTGGAACTGCATGAATGGAGGACCTGGCCTTTTTAATAGATGTGCTGCTTTTAATATTGCGATAATGCTTGTGAATTGCTTCAAACTTAAGACTTTGAGACTTGCTTCCAACTTTCCTATGCAACTTCCTCCCACATCTGATGTACCGCTTCCCTTGTCACAGCAGATGTGCTTGTTTTTAGATGGTGGTATAATCCACCACCGCTCCTGCTGTGTTTGTGACAAAAAGGAACCAAGCAGGAAAAAGAAGTGAAGAAAATAAATAATACAAACATTGGGCAATTGGGCAATTTCCAGCTGGATTGCAAAGTGTGCACATGATGAACTTTCCTGACGTTCATCCGACACGCAGCCTACTTTGCATTACAATCTGCACTCCTTGGCACCTTTGCTCAGAAAGGGCGCACAGCGTCAAACGCATTCACTCTCACAACACGCACTGTGTTCTTTTGATGTGGGAAAAAACCCAGAGGCAGCTGTTAATTAAAAATTGTGAAAGGATAATGTTAGTCTGAATGTATGTCTGTTAGGTGCACAAAAGGAGTCTAATTATAAACGTTGAAATGGATCCTAGTAGCCCTCTTTTGACGTCTCCTCATCCCGCCGAGAAATGAAGTCGAGTGAAATTAAAGGGGTGACGCGCTGAGGTGGTGTTATCGCCGTATAATGGCGTCCTCGCCCCGAGTGCAAGAGTTCAGCTCATGTTGAACGAGGCAGAGGGGGGCGCTCGCAAAGAGCCCCGCAGGGTAGCAAAACAGGTGACTCGTCAGACCCCAGACATTTTGCTGCTCGGTGCCTTTTTGGAGCCTCGGCTTCCTAATTGCCAAACAGATGCCTGGCGGAAGGCTTTGACGCGTGTTATTCGGGAGAAGCTTATCATTTTAACATTTACAATTCACCACTGGGTGCTTATTAAGTTGAAAGCAAAGATGTGCTCGCTAAAGCGCATTAATATTGGAGTTCATGACTTTGTGCAGCTCTGGAACTTTGAAATTAAATGTGGCTATTTTATTCTAAGATATGAAAAAGAAAAAAAAAAGTCTACGCAGACGCTAAATGCCACTCAGAAATGTTCTGTGTATTATGTTCTGTAACTCCGCCACAAAGTAATATGCAATTGTGTCATAATAGCTCAATGAGAATTTAAGACAAGGCTGAATGAAAGCAGTTTATTCCCTGGTAATTGGAATTTTCCATTTTTGGTATTAAAGCCTTGCTAAAAAAAAAAAAAACTTTAGATATTAAGTCTGAAGGCAAAACACAGGCCAAAACACAATGTTTGTAGTAGGCCTAATGTGAGCCCCACAAAGAAATCTAATTTCGCAACCGCAGTTGTGACCTCAAAGTGATGCCTGAATTTTTCTTTTCACTCTATGCGCCAGCTGCTGCTTTATGCGGAGGTAGATGTTTGGCAGAGTGGAAAGCCGATGCTTCTCCTCAAACGTACAAATCCTGTTCAATGAATCAATATTGAACGCTGCGGGTGCCGGCGAGAGGCCCGTTTAGCGTAAACATCTCATTTCCGCCGGATCGCGACCGTTGGGATCGGTGTTTGGTGCGCCGGGGCTTGTGACTCGCTTTTGTAGTTGGAGCTCGTCCATGGCGCCACCATGGATGAATCGCATTAAAGCTGAAAATGCTGGTAAATGCTCAGGTGATGTGAGGAAATGATTCATGCCGATTCACTCAAAAGATGATTGAAAAGAAAACGCACCAGAACGCAAGCTCAATGCAATGGAAATTATATATATTTTTTTATATTCTTGGACAGTGGTGTCACTTGTTTTTGTCACGTTCCTCATCATAGGGCCATTATGAGTGAAAACCATATAAATGACCTCATTACATATGTGACCCGCTCCAGCAAAAGAGATTTTTCCACAAATAGTCTCCCCTGAGGTCTCTATTTTTATTTCCCAGCAGCACAAAAAATTAAGATTGTAATGGAAGTGTATGAAAATACGCAATTGTTAGAACAAGTGCATCTTTCGCAAACGTGGTTTTAGCCGACTTTAGCTAGCAGTGCATTCGAGTTCCTTGCCTCTAACGTCACTTCAAAATGATTTAACATAAACGGACATAGCAAAAAAAAAAAATCTAAATACATCTAAAACCATAATGTGACCGTTCAGCACAAAATTTAACATAATGACGCACGTCATAACAACGGCATTCTACCTTTATGGAGCAGAAGCGAATGTCGTCATCAGTCGACAAACAAAACAAAATGACGTATCCGCTTTCCCGGCTTTGAAGGTAAAAGAGTGCTACAGCGCTCCCGGTTTTAGTGGTAGAAATGTGGTAATACCAAAATAGGTTAAAGGTGAAAAGCATGAACTCAACTTGGAACGATGTGAATATGTTATGTTGAATGTGTCAATGGAGTATTTTTGGGGTAAAAATTGAGAATGATAGGCATTTGTGGTATGTGGGACAACTGTTCCCAAGGTGAATTAATTGAATTGAGCATGTACAATTTGGAATGAGAATGAAGTGAATCTGTATTGAATGGTAAATTTTGGTTGGAATTGAATTTGTAAAAATTAAAAAAAATAATAATAATAATAAATTAAAAAATAAAAATAAAAGTAGAATATGCAAGTGAAAATATAACTTTTTTGGTATGTAGAAGACTAGGAATGCTAAAAAATTTCCCCAAGGTAAATCGAATCGAGGAACATGTCCTATAGAATTTGAAATGAGAATGACATGAATCTGTCCTGTTAAAGCCATGAATTTTTGGAATATGTTACTTATGAAATGATATGAATAACTTGAAAAATTTAAATGTATATGCATGGGAGAATAACAACAACAATAATGGGAGAATAAAAAATACAGGTACATTCACAAGTTCCACAGGTTAGACCACATTAATAGTGGGGAAAGTTTTGAAACGATACATTTTAGTGTAATTTTTTTTACACATCACTAAAACCTGACATTCAAACAGGGCTGTGTGGACTTTTAATATCTACAGCATATGTTTTTAACAACAGATTTAATTTGAAATCAGAAGTCCAAATCAGGACAAGCACGTGTTTTATAGTGAAGAAAACTACCAAAATGAAAATAACAAAAATTTACAATTGAGCTGGTTTTGACCAAGTTCAAGAAATATGGCATGAATGACATCATAGCATTACAGTAGATTTATTATGTGCCTTTTTGCAACATTACGACCCGTGACGGCTTCTCGACGGCATAACAAATGTGCCTTGTTGCTCGTTTGTCATCTTAATCCTTAGCCCTCGGCAGCCAGCCAAAGCACACTCTCAAATTAACTCTTTGTGCCACATTTTATGAGCTAATAGCGCCGAGATGGTATGCCAATGTCAATATGTTCCTACCTCTAGTCCAAGTCCACCTTGCATTTGTTCAGTTTGGTGTACAATGGCATGTCTGGAGTGAATAATCGGCGGACACACCCAGAAATGATTGGGGACCTCAACTCGATAACAGTCAGACTACGGGGGTGCATGGTGTGGGGCGGCGTCGGCATGTCACATTACGGAAACATAGATTTCTCACAGGACACAGAGGTCCATCGACAGGGACTGTGGGGCTGCTGTTGCCATAGCGACAGCAGCGCTCGTAAAAGATGTCTTTAGTTGCTTGATTAGCCTTTGAAAGTGCAGCAATAGCAGCATGATGTGGCGTTATGAACACATGACTTGCCTGCCAAGAACACCAGCCGCATTCAGAGTCGAGCCAAATCAGCGATAATCTCCAACTCGAGGCCCGCTGGCAGACGACCAATTTACTTGTCATGTATGTTTGTCACATCATGCATGTAGGGATGTTCAGTGAACCCGGCTTGCGCGAGAATGAGGAATGCGCGTACAGATTAGCTGGCTGAGTGTGAAAAATCGACTTTGGAGTTGCAAGTAGGTGAATCCACCGCCATCTTCCTGACTCACTTGCTTTCAGAGATACATTTTATTTGTCGACCAGTAAAAAACGACAGATGTTTTATTATTTATTGACTAAAGATTTTATGTGACCAAGTGTATAGCTGAATTTCTTTGCATGACAAATAAATTACCCTCTCCTTTTTAAAGGGGAAGTCAACCCAAAATTGTATTTGCAATAAAATGTTCTCTTTAGCCCCAATGGTCTAAACATGGTATAGAGAATAATATTGTGTTTGTTGAATTAGAATTAAGCAACAAAATCCACCTGTTTTTATCCATCCCAGGGGGCGGCCATTTTGCCACTTGTCGCCTGAAAATGACATCACAGTTGCTTAGGTTCAGCTAACAACCAATCACAGCTCAGCTTGCAAACATCACATGACCAAACTCAGAAAAAGGGTGAGCCGTGATTGGTCGTTACCTGAGCCCTGAGGAATTGTGATGTCATTTTCAGCCAACAACAAAATGGCCACCCCCCCTGAGATGAAAAAAATGTGTGGATTTTGCTGCCAAATTCTTATTCCACAAGCGCAATATTAATCAGAATGCTGTGTTAAGACTGGTGGGTGCATACAACACATTATTGTAAAGAAAATGCTTTGGTTGACTACAGCTTTAAATGCAACTTAATGTTTATATGTAGACTGTTAAAAAAAAAAAAATCTATATAAATGTGCCTACTGCAACTAATTGAACTGTCATTCATTTGTTACAGCCCCCCCCCCAAAAAAAGTTATATGTTTATATTAAACTAAAACATAAGTATAAAACTAGAAAAAAAATCTCGAGAATAAAACTTATTTTCTAATGTGTAATTACGGCACATTCTGTAGTGTCTGTGTGTTGGATAAGTGTCTTTAAGGGGCGTGGCCTGCTGAGCAATGTCAAGAACCGAAGCAGGTTCGCTCGATGTACAGCAGCTGATTGGATGTGGTCTCACAAAATCACTACTTTTCAGGAATTAAAGGGCATCTCGTTTTAGTTACCAAACGCCGCACCTTATGCAACAACCAAGATCAACACCTACCCGAAATTATGTTCAATTGCTAATTTAATATGTTGAAAAAACCTTTTCCAAAGATCTTTGAACCATGAGAGGCAATAAAACGATGAGCTGACTAAAGCTGTGAAGGCTTGCAAGTGTCTGCAAGCTAACAATTGTTGATTTTTTTATTGATTTTTTGTTGGGGTTCTTTCAAGGTTGCAAACGTTCGCAAGTACATTCTTCTTGGCGACAGGAAATAGTACACAAAAAAAGATTGAAAAATCAACATTAGCTACCTTCAAACACTCTTAGTCAGCTGATCGTTTTATTTGCTGCATCAGTCTTGGTTCTAAGATCTTTGGAAAAGATTTTCTTTAGCACGTTAAATTAGCAATTGAACATAATTTGGGGTAGGTGTTGATGTTGGTAGTATGAGGGAATTAATTCCGCACGCAAACTTGGTGGCTGGCGCATCCTTCGGCACCGAAGCAAATAGATATTTTAACAATCAGGGCAGCATGCAATTGTTAGTTGTGAGGATTCACAACAACGGTTTGGGTTCAAACCAGAACATCTCAATCTGTGAACTACAGGTGATCTGCGAGTGAACTTCTGCAGCCTCTGCACAAGACTGGCACGGGAGGCTTTTTTCCCCCTGTTTTGATTAGAATAAAGAGCAATGTGGACAGATGGTGGGGGGCGAGATGGGTGTCAAGAGGGCTCCATTCAGCTCAGTGAACGCATCCCCTGCTGAGCCTGGGGCTACAAACCTGAAGTGGCGGTAGCTTCTACTGTACATCATGATGCCTCGCAGTGCTCTCCGCCTCCCACCATTGTGTCGGCCCTGTTCGCTCCGCTACCCAAGTGTCAGAACGGTTCACGTCGGCGGTTCGCAGCATCTCTCCCCTGGCTGCTGCCTCTTCCGCTGAGCTTCACGAGGCTGTCTGTTCCGCTTCCTGCAGCCTCCCACGTCGCCTTCTCTCCCCTCGCACTTTGTCTTTTGCTATCAACCTCTTTACTCCCCTCCTGCGTCCCTTCGCTCACTTCCCCTGGTCACTACTTCCTCCAAGCCATTTTCCCTGTACTTAATACGCAGGGCGGGTTGACATGCCGTGGTGATAAGGTCTCCTTGTGCTGCACTCTATTACCATTGGAACGCAGCAAACGCAGAGGCTGTCGAAGCAATAAAGGCTAAATGATATTGTTAAATGGTGAGGGGCTGATGTGGCGACTGCAATGAGGGGAAAAAAAGGATAAAATATAAACACTTACTTTAGAGTCATTTGGCAAGGGCATTGTACAGCTGTAAGTTTGTGTCCTCTCCCCGGAGATGACATGTTCCACACTGTCCTCTTTTGGCTGACAAAAAAACTGCAGGCGCCAGCCTGAGTGTTCACGCAGCAAGAGAGGATAGAAATAGAGTGGGAGAGAAAGAGCGGGGGCTTTGGCTTTGACAGGGAGAATGTATATGAGCGGATAATCTGTGATACAATGTCAGCGTGTTTATTTGATTGTTTACAAGTCCTTTCTGGAGAATGTGCTTTTCTGCACAGAACAGAACCTGACAGATGGTTTTGTGTTTGGGCCAGTTTGTGATACTCAAGAAGACAGCCAGTGACCGCCAACCTCTACTACACTTTGACGTACAGTAGAAACGGCTCGTCTTTTGTGACATAATGTCCTCAAAAGTCCATGATGGTCAACGTTAAACTACAGACACTTGGCCAGATTGATGATCTGTTGTCTGACATTTACTGTAAAACTAAGCATAAAATAAGCAAATTGATTTCTCTGCTGCATTAGCTTCTGTATCTATGGCGAAAATGCCACAATGTGTATCTATATAAGTGCTTTTGAAGGTAAAGCATTAACTGATTAATTAATCACAAAAAAATATCGCATTAATCATGAAATAACTAATTTTGACCGTATATTACACTTTAGCGCGACACTGGATGGCAATAAAGTAACGCACACATTTAGAATATTTGTCTTTTTTTCCCCCCCATTTTAAATTATGCAAGTAATTGATTAGAAAAAGAGGATGAGCTTTGTGCAGTGGATCAAAACAATTTGAAGACGTCCTCGAAACATTAAATGTCAAAATAATTAACACAACCACCAGTGCTCTTCAAATTTGCCGGGGACAAAATGTTGATTAAAAGAAAGCCTTTTTTGTTAAGCGAATAATCAAAATTCTAAAATGTGATTAATCAGATTTTTAAAAATGTAATCGTTTGACAGATCTAATCTATATACATATATACAAGTCCATACTGCATGTAAACGTAGTCACTGTAAACTTTACAGGTTAGGTTTCAGGTTACAGTGTAAATTGTTTTCACATTAAAATATGTTTGTGTTTTTGGGGGTTAACAGGATTGTCATTCATTTCAATGGGGAGTGATGATTGAAGATAAGATTGATTTGATTGGCACGTGGTCATAGAAAGAAACTCTTAAGTCAAGCTCGCACTGTCGTTTGCACCACAGTGTAAGAATACATCACCATTTGGGACCCCGGCAAAACACTTTTCTCTTTTACGTCGTGACCCGGGGGCATGCGTTAGTTGCCACATTTGCGCCGCAAGTGAGTAAAAGCGATAATCAGTGTCAGCCGTGATCATGGCGGCGGCTTCCAATCTGGGCAAGTCTCCACTGCGCATGGGAGCCGCAAGCACTCTACCTTGGCAGAGTGATAAATAGCTCCGCTGGGAGTAAAAAGTCTGACAGAAGTTGTTGGTTTTTTTGCTTGTTGTTTTTTTTGTAAATGCACACCAGCTTTTGTTTGCTTGGCAAAAGCATGAACAGTCTGCATATTTTGACACTTAAAAGCTAATTAATATAAAATATTTGCTGTGTAAACCTGCATTTACGGTAGCAGTAAACCGTGCAAAAAGTAAACAGAGCACATACAATCGTTACATGGCCCAGCATGCTCCGTGCTTATGCGCCTCTGGCCCGTGATAACCTTTTTCTAATTAAGATTTCTCCCGCATCTTATATCAGTTCATAAAGCTATGGAGCACTAATTAGGGCAAAGAGATGATATCCAATTAGGGACTTGTCTTTCGTCTCAAAATCAAGAGAGCGGACCCGATTTATCATCACCTTGTGTGCCCAATGCTACATGGACGGAGGCCAAGTTCCTTTGAGAAGATGGCCGGCGTTCGCTGGGGGCGAACACAAAGGGCCTGACGGCCCCCCTGGAATAAGAGAATAAAATCTTCAAAGCAAAATGACAACAGACACCTTGCAGACTCATTTGGAGCTGGTTCAGCAGAAAAAAAATACCATAGTAAATCACAGACACGTTTGCAGACTTACCCCAAATATAAAATAGGCTACCAATTCTAATTGAAGCAGGGAAATTATTGATTCATTCGCGGTCTAACGCGGATCAAAAAACTGTTGTTAATGTTGTTGTTCTAAGCAGCCCCACTAGTCTAAATTTGGCATTCTAGATATTGCGTTAGTGGAATTTGCGTAAAGCAGCAAAAACGGTGTGGTACGCTGGGGCCACTGCCAGGGACAGAGACAGACTGCAGCGTGTTGTTTGCTCTGCTGAGAAGGTGATTGGCTGCAACCTCCCATCACTCCGAGACATGTACACCTCCAGGACTGTGAGGCGTGCAGGTCGGATCACAGATGACCCCTCTCTCACCCTGGATATGGTCTTTTTTTTAAACACTCCCCTCAGGCAGAAGGCTACGGTCCATTCGGACCACAACCTCACGCCATAAAAACAGCTTTTTCCTCTGTGTTGTTGGACTTTCAAATGCAATTTAATCACCCTGCTTATGTCTGCACCAGTCACAGAAACAAATTCCTAGTAATGTGACATTTATTCACTTACATGGCAATAAAACTGATTCTGATTCTGAAAATCCAGCAGTTTGCATCTATCGCAGGGGAACGGCCATTTTGCTACTTGTTGTCGACTGAAGATGACGTCAATGATGCTCAGGTCTCAGGTAACCTCCAATCACAGGTGAGCTACAGTATGATTGGTCGTGGATAAAAATGAATAGCTGGATTTTGCTTCATAATTTATATTCCACAGATGTAATATTAATCAGAATGTCATGTTTAGACCAGTGAAGTCGCACATAACGTATTATTGTCAAGAAATGTTTAAGGTTGACTTCCATTTTAAAGAAAAGCAAGCAAAAAGTACTAAAATCAATGAACAGTTGGATGTGTGTTAAGAAGTTTAGGGCTACTATTTAAATAATTAGTTCCAGTCGCCAAAAACAATTTTGTAACGTCTCAGCTCCTCACGGAGGATAAAGAACATATGACTGAAGACTGTTATATCCAATGTCGAAAAGTTTTTTGTTACATAATTTCTATTCAAATATCAGTTGTTTAAAAGGTTATATATGCATCTGTATATGTGCTTTTTATTATGAATTACCATTAGCGTTAAGATGGTGGACTAAAGGCTAATCTATACACTTGTTTTAATCACACAATGTGTAATTTGTTTTACATTTTTGTTTAGTTTGACCATAAACTTTAACTAGGAGTAGTATTAAACAGTTTGAAACAAAATGTTGAAGAATTGTTCACTATTTGGCAAAGTTCTGCCTATTGTGAAATTGAGTTGAGTTGCCACCATAAATACGGTGCCCGAAAAGATTGACAGCTCAGACCAAAAAAATAAATAAAAAATTGTAAATCTTAAATTGTATCTCATGGACCCACTGTAGTGCATTGTATTGAAAGAGCCTGAGATTCCATCTTGTTTCATTCAAATCGGGGGTAGCTGCTGGCTATTGTGGGCAAAGAAGAAAAATATTCATGAGTTTGCTCTGCAATACCTGTAAGTCAGGCAAGAATGCTGCCCTGCTGGTCATTTCCTCTTTTGGTGGCAGCCGGCGGGCGCAGAACAGGCCCTATAGACTAGAATCAGATTAGTGTCACAGGGCCAGCTGCTGTGAATGGGAGTCATGTCAGTGGGTGTCAGAGAGAACTCGGTCTGTCACCACCCGGTGTCAACTCAGCCCTGATGGCCTCATCCCCGTAGACATCACAGAGTGGCCGATGAAATCTGCAGTCATTCAGTGGCGACCTGCAGAAATGGAAACGGCTGCTGGCGGCGAGCGCGGAGGACCAAGGCGGACAAAGCGGCCGATTTGGTCAACCCACGTATTTATCCACCTGACACTTTGGCCCTGCATCGCTTGCGGAAAACAATTACTTATCTGCTATATTCACACTGAATGCAACAAAGTAGCGAGCAGGGAAACGATTTGAAATCGGGGCACACTTAGCTAATTGGCAAAGATTGCACATAAAAGACATATGCTCGCCAAATTGTGGGAATTACTGCTGCATTCTCGTGGATTGCGGCATAAACACTCGAGCTTGTGATAAATAGTCAAGCAGACTGCGTGTGCCCCTGACTGAGCTCATTTGAATTTATTCCTACCCCAGCAATTACAGTCTAATTGTAATTGATGCATCATGTGGGCCCAACTTGCAGGAAACCTTCCTTATTATTAGCCACTTGGTCAACGCAATGTCCATATCCAGGGTAAAGAGTCGACAAATTTGGAGAGAATAAAATTAAATACAACAGTTTCAATTTGATCGGCAGATCAGATTTTCTGTCTTTACAGTATAGTATATACATATATAGGTACATATACTTGTATAGATAATATTGGTGTAAAAATGAGTGTGTTAATTTTGAGTTAATTTAAAGTTCTTTTAACACCACAAATTTTTTTAACGTGCAATTAAAGACCGCCCCCTTACTTGGAAAGCCTGTACTTGGGGACTTCAAGTCGCAACGCATCAGACACGTCCACGTCAAAATTTTGCAGCAATAAATTTAATAATAATGAATATATTTGTGGTGATGGGGTCAAGCTGTATTTTACAATTTTAAAAATGTGACTTCATGTTAAAGATTAGCTCTTAATTTTAAAATAAAATGCACTGAGCTGTCACCAACGTCTTACCAATGCAATTATGCCATCTAGTGGCAGAAAATTCTTAACACAAATCAATATCGCACTTATTTTTTACAGTGTAGTACAAATTTTATGAATTATGAAATTATATATTATATTATAATATTTCTATTAGTTTAACATTTTTCCCACTTTTATGTTAACTGAAAAAAATATATTAATCGTGAGTTAACTATTGAAGTCATGTGATTAATTACGATTACAAATTTGAATTGCCCGACACCCCTATAGATAAACATACATATATAAATAGACTTGCACTGCATGTATATTATTTGATGTTTTATTGTAATGCAGATTAACTTATTCTTGTTTGTTAAAAAAAAATAAAATGGGAAGAGGACCTTCAAAGAATAATTGCATCTTTAATCGCAATGAGCATAAACAAAGCAACAACAACAAATCCAAACCTTTCAGCCCTAATGTGAAATACATTAATCACACGAGTAGAATTTCACAAATGCGTGTCGAAAAGCCTCCAAGCCCTGAAGGACAATGCAATTTCCCTTTCCAAACAACATATGTTGAATATGTTGTCACATTCATGTTGTCAACGACATGTTATTATACTAACATGAAGATAATTCTTCACTTGGCAGTTGTCCAGACATGTCCAATATCCAGACTGATGGCAACTCAGTTTCTTCTACATCCCTGACCTGCATTCTCAGTGGTCTCCTAAAGACAAAAAGGGCTGCGGGACTCCCAGGATGGAAGGGATGAGCCGTGCAAGCACTTCCTCCATTTTGGAGATTTTGCACTTTCGTCAAATGGTAATTGCTTGAGCCCACGCGGGGTCAGAAAGTGCCACCTCCGCATCGGGTTTGAGCTCTCCACTTCATCTGGACATTATATTACCTCTGGACATGATTTGCGTCAGCAGTCTTGAGTTTAATTTGCCTTAATCACATTCAGGCAAGCCGCTGGAATCAATGAAGACTGAGCGGACAAGGCCATCTTATGCCCAGAGCTACGTGGAGGAAATGGACACCGTGCTGGAAAACTCCATCAGTTTCATACAGTATATCAAAATATATTTATAAAAAGGGGAAAAAGGGGGAGGTCACATTTTGAAAAAGAAGATGTATTGTAGAAATGAACCTGGACAAATAACTTGTAATGTATTTTTCATAGTATATTTGTTCATCTAATAATTTATCATTTTTTATTCTAATGAAAAACATGTTTTCCATCTAACATTAAAAGGTCAGCTTTACAAATGGGAATCTGCTCTGTACAAATTCCCTTTCCGAATACAGTGGCAACTTGAGATACAGTATTGTCGTTACACTGCAAGGACACCAGTATGAATGGATGGTGGCTGGCTCTAATATTGTATTTGTGTATATCCCTTTTGAGCATTATCACAAAAGGCCTGCCAATACCGCCCAATGTAAACTGGACTTGGAAACTACGATACATAGTACTAAATCCATGCGTTCCATAGACAGCCTTGTCTCGTATTGATTAACTGGTGTGGGCACGGTTCACTGGTTTTGGTCAGCCAAGGACAAGAGTGTGCCGGGTTTCAATCTGTCAACATGTCAACTGTTCTGGACACAAGGGAGTTCTGCAACGTGGATGGAGGGGGAGAGATGACACCTAGCAGTCAATGTCAGCATGCCCAATTGCTCACATTCACTCCTGCGTAAAAGTACAGTATATCTGTCAGCCTGTCAGACATTGCACACTTAAATGACTTCTGTCTATCTCCAGTAGCTTTTACTGCAGCATTTGCGTCGTTCAAAGAAGAGGCCAAAGTTGTGGCAGGGCAACGTTGGGACTGCGTCACCATGACAAGAGTATGAGACAGTTCCTAGCTGCCATGCTGGAGCAAACCTCCACACTCACCTGACCTGGCATTTTGTGATTTATTCTCTTCAAGTTCAAGGGTGTCATCAAATCCGCATGGGGACAAGAATTACACCATAACAATTAGGTCCACGTCTTGTCTAACATTAAACAAAAATATCCATTTGAAAGTGAGGAAACGATTTATAGGTGTTGTTGGAGAGGCGGTGTGTCTCCCATGTAAAGAGGACATCTTGCGTGTGCGTCTGCCTGCTTGGAAGCTCATCTATAATGGACAAAGACGATTAAGTTTGAGCAGTGGCTGGGCCAGATAGAGAGTCGGTTGAGTGGTGGGCCGCAGATAAGAATGGATGCAAATACACGGCAAGAGTGACAGATTAACCTTGGACAAGGTTGAGCTTTAACGCTGTGAGGAGAGAAAGACGCGCATGCTTGTACCCTCGTGCTGTTTAAAGAGCAGGTGCGCATTGGACAATGCACTAGAGACCACAAAATACAAAACAAGGTATTTTATTTTAAATAAGTACTCACTAAACTGCAGATGAGAATCAAGTGGCTTACTTAAGGATTTTACAATCAAGAGTTTGTTGCTCATCTCATAGTTTTAGGTAACAACAGAAAAGTTCTAAGCCACTGCAGATGAACAACATCGATGCTGCGTCTCTTCCTTTCCCTCCCTTGACGTCACATGCACGGAGACGGTAACTAAGCGCAGGTAAAAATAGTGCGGCAGGGGTTCTGAGTGGTTGGAGAAACGAAACTGTGTACATCACAAAGGAAATGGCTTTTACTGGACTACATTTTTTTGGGGTGTTTTTCCCAGAAACACTGTTTTATCTGGAACCAAATTTGAAATGCAAGATGATTGATTTTAAAAGTGCACATTTTACGATGCACAGGGAGCATGAGGGTGGAAAAACGTCAAGTAGCAGTCTGTCGTGGTTATAACGCTGGCAACTTTTTATTAACTCCAACTGTCTCTGATCTCTGCTTTTAATTAAAGGTTGAGCTGTCAAAAGAGATATCCTTGATTTTTCCCGATGCTGATGAGGCCTGACTGTTCGTCTGCCGTGGACTTTGGTGTTGCAGCAGTTCCTATTTCTTGCAGCAAGTCAGGAAATTGCAGGAAATGTGATGAGAGGGTAGTTTGGGAGTTGAAAAGAGTCAGGAAAAGGATACATTTTAGCCAGTGGGCCCACCGCATAGACCCTTAGAACCAATTAAAGAATATTTCTCAGATCGCTCTATTCCAATTTACTTTGGAAAGCCCCCCGCACTAATAGAGAGTAATAAAGGAAAATATGCTTTAATACTGATTCGCAGTCTTGCTTACAAATTATTCACTCTGCTGGTAAGAACTTTGTAGCTGCAGTCGATTTAGATTTTTGAGTTGGTAGACTCCTCTCTCCTTGTCAACAAGCAAAAGGACAGATACAGTATCTACAACCAGAGATGTCCCCCAAGTCATTTTGTTTTGGGCAAGTCAAGTCAGTTCTGTGGTTATCAAGTCAAGTCTTCTGATCAATGCAGTCTTAGCTGCCATATCTGGTCTTTAAAAAGAAAGCAAAACAAACTACTGGCCAATTTATCTAACTTTTTACAAATGTAGAAATCTAACAATTGATTCTAGAAATATTCAATAGCAGCAAATTGTTGTTCTTGGCAGAGGTCTGCTTTCGACAGGAGCGCTTCCCAAGCGCAAGAAAGGGAACTAAGGCTGACATAAATGGCCAGCGTAAGACCCTGAGGTGTCACAAGACATTGCTGGCATAGACGGCTGAAGACATGATTTGTAGTAAATAACACTTTTCAGACCAATTAAGTGAAATTGGTTGGGAATCGGAATGCTCGTTAATGCATTTTTGTGTCTTTTGTTGACATTTCAGCTTTTATTTGCTTAACTGGAGCCAGTAAACCAAACTGCTTGTCACAGGCAGCTGGTAAACACAAAAAGAATGGACGCTTTGATTGTGTGAGAAAGTGCTGACAATAACTAAATAAGTTGTTTGTGTTGCCCTGACAATTTGATTTGGAGTTGTTTATCTCACTGAATTATTATTATTATTATTTTTAAATAAATAACCACAGGAACCCCAAGCACTCCTTGGCCACTAAACTCAGGTAGTGTGCATGTATCAGCGTTTGGTAGGTGCGTAGGTGTGTATAATTAGATGAGTCAGAGTGAAGTGCTCGAGACACCGCCGCCGACAATATTATTCTCTCCGACGCTCCTGTACCTCATCGGCTGCTCCAGTGAGATGGTGAAGAGAGGGAAAGGTTACACCAGCGAGGGTGGGTGTTGAAATTCAAGAGCACTTCACCTAGCCCAGGAGTGGCTGTCTGATGATTAATGAGCTATTTGGGGAGAGTTCAGCTATTTCAAAATGCACAGGGTCTACATTAGCAGTATAATTAATTTTACAACACCGGGGTGTTGTCAGCCCTCCGTAGCGTGCCGCACGGCAATGATAAGCGTTCGCTAATTAAAAAAAAAAAAAAAAACGGCCAAGTGAATAAATAAATAAATGTGTGACATTCAGAAGAGAACAATGTCGAGACAAAGCCGATCCTTGCTTTCCCCACTGGGCGCCTTTGCATGAGTTTTACATACTCCAGAATCAGGTAATTGGATGACTATTGATTCTTGTGTCCACATGTCTTGGAGAAATTCCAAGAGCAGAGAAGCTGAGCCAAGTGTCAGCGTACGCGGCGGACGTGCACTCCGGCAGACCTACTCAGGTGTTCCAACAGCCCTTAGCCCTTCACGACGCGCGCTTTATGAGAAATGAGTGGATTTTATGCTAATCGGCTCCCACATGTAAGGACCGGGCTGCTTGACTGCTGCGCGCATGAATATATTTTCGCACTTGTGAATAATGGGAGAGAGGTTAGCTTGCAAAATTCTGCTTGCGTTCAGTGACTTCATAAGTCGGTGAGCAGGGTTTAATCAAAGCCACACCTCTGTTACAGGTCCAGCAAGGCACGCAAAATACTCAAAGAAAAAAAAAAAAAGTAATTTCTATTCCGGATGTATTTCACCCCAATAGAACTGCTTAGGAGAGTGACGGCGTTTGGTGAGGCAATCGAGGTCATCTAAAAATGTGCTTAATGCATTTCTTTTGTACCTTTTGTTCAATAAAACAATTCAAAGTACACTAGCGGATATGGCTATACTCTCTATTCTCAACAAGTGGCGGGATTACAATTCACTCTAGCTGATGATCGACTACATTAAATTAGCTAACGATGTTTAACATACAATTTGCAATAGTCACATCTTTTATCAAGAGTGAAATGATCCCAAACTTTGGACATTCTGTCTATATTCCGTCACATAGGCATGATTATTTTTTTTATCCTCAATTCAGTGAAGCCACAAAAATTGAACCGTGATTCCACTAAATTACGTGCTAATGAGCAAAATTGGCGTTTGCCGATTTACAAAGTTTTGGGAGGTTATGTTATGGACCTACACTTTCACCAAGATTGCAAACGCTGGTGAGTTGATAGATGAAAGTGATTGAAGAATAAACAGCGACTCCAGGTTAATACAAGAAATCAATTGCCCCCGAATGTGTGCGCTTAATATTGAGAGCTTCACAGTCCACTCCTGCTTTTGTCACGCAAATATCATCTTTGTTTTTAAAACATTCATGAAAGAGAATAGAGTGCAAAAAAGTTGAACTAATTGTCCGTCCTGGCATTTGAACTGGCTTTGCATAGAGCCTTTCATGAAAAGGGTTTGCCGCCAGTCAACCATTTTTCACAACCTCCTCCAAACACATTTTGCATTTTTTTTTAAACATATAAAGATTTTGTTTCATGATTACGATCATTTTCTTCATCAAATAGGACATTAGCACATACGACAAAATGTCAATCCAATGATATCCCGAGGCTAAGGCATTCATGTGCAGGCTTATTCATAACAGCCTGTGGTGTAATATTGATAGGGAATGAGTATCTGACAGCGTATGACCAATAAAACGCGTCACAAGTATGATAATGAAGTCAATCATGTCAATTCAAATCAACGTGTATGTCAACATTTACATCGATTCCGCATCCGGAAAAGGCGTCTGTGTCGATAGACACTTTTTATCACCGACCCCACAAGCTAAACAAGCCTGACAGTGAGGCCGACATCCCTCCAACTTTGTCTGTCCCTCAGCAGCCTGCCTGAAAGGTAACAGAGTCAAAATGGGCAGAAGTAATAGGAGACAACACAAGCGGGGACGGTGCCAACAGCTCGCGGCTCCCGTGCCCATGCGACAGATGGATGCAGTCTCGGCACTGATTAATGCGCTCACTGGCTTGCACATTGGTGGTCGCGGCAATTAGGAGTTCACAAAAGTGGGCTGAATATTTGTTCTGTCTCCAAAACAGGTGTTAAACTTGTTTGGTCCCCTAATTCCACCATATTCAGTTGAAAGGGGAATGATCCAGAAGAGTAATACACTAAAATCAAGGCCGTGATGGTTCTTGGAGTCTTCCCAGGTATGTCAAACATGCTAAAAAAGAAAAATCTTTCAAAGCCAAGGTTCTACTTGGCCTTGCTACATAGCAGAGTGCTGTAGCATGCAATAGCCACCATCTTCCATTGTTTGGCGTTTTCACACCTATGCTAAATGTAATACACCTGGTGTTTGTCATTGGCATTGTCCCGGAAGAAGAGTCTCAAGAGTCCCACCATTAGGGCAACATATACTTAAAAATCAATCGGCGCTGATGGACTTCTCGTAGATCACAGCACGGTTACACGTGGAGCTTACCGCAAAGCAAACCAGGCCACCAGGAGTAAATGGTCGTCAAAGCCAAGTGACAGTGAGGCTTATCTGTGGTAAGCCATATTTCCTCGGCCTCCCCAAAGAACTGGCTGGACAATACGTGCTTTGCACCCCCACACCCCCAACATACACACAGAATCCATACTGTGTGTCACATCCAGGCTATAGGAGACAAACATAACACTGCCCCCTTATAGCAACCATGACAGCCAAGCTCCCGACCGGGAAAACAAGTGCAGTATTTGTTCCTTGGCCTGCCTAATACTCTGCTGACACACTTTTTACTCTGTATTTAAAGACCCCACCACCACCACCTTTGAGACTGGTGTTGGGTAAAGATGAAAAATTGCATTTTCAGCAGAGTGACATCTAATCTGTTTGGCATGCATTAATTTCCCCCGACGATGTAAGTGCTGGTGGGCTGAAATCTCTGGACAGACTTATACTGTATTTGTAAAAGGGACAAGGACATCACACGCAGAACATCAACAAATCCCTTTCCTAACTTCAGGAAACTACATTGTGAGCAATAATTTGCATTCCGTACGATATGGATAAATGCTTCTCCTCATCAGTGCCACATTTGATTAAATATGAGAAGGTAGTGGTCTTTTTTTTCCACAAAATGAGAACAATTATTCCTTTTGGTTTCCTGACTGATCAGCACATCAGTGGAACAATGAAGAATGATAGTGATGATGGAGAAAATAGGTCATTTTTCATTGTGACAGGTATTATGTGGCCAATTCATTACCATAATGTGCAAGTAAGACGAGCAACACAAGAGTTTTCCCTCCCTCACTGACCAGTCTGGCCTCCTCCACTTCAAGCAAGACTGTCACCACATGTTAGATGTATTCTTATATTTTGAAGTGATAGCTGATGTATTGGAGGAGAAATGTTGACCCCTTTTATCAATGAAATGTTTCTTTTTCATGAAATAAACATTGTGCAGTGTATTTTTTTTTAATTTTAGGTACTCAACAAAGAAGCCTGTAATTTTCTCCAAATATTGCTAAACAATTGCATAGCAACAACTCGTTGCCGGTATTAGTGGTATCATAGCAACATCTTGTTGCTATGCTAGCATTTATTAACCCAAAATGCTGCCATCTGATTGGGCTATTGTCATTCGTTCGAGTATCGTAATATGTAATAATCACACACTGGAGCAGCCCGGCTAACTGCCGTGCCTACATGGTGGCCATGTTGGTAGGGGCATCTTTCCCGTCAAAGGTAATGCATGGACATTGAAACGAAGTCCTAACTTGCTTATTTGTGATTGCAATCAGTTTTACTTTTCGCTAAATTGTGTGTTATCAATATACAGTACACTACTTGGGAAAAAAAGTAGATAGATTTTTACTTGTGAAAGGTCACTCAAGTCACAAGTTCCCTTATGGTATATAGCGTACAAAACTATGCTGTACAATGTACTAGCATCTTTTGACAAAGATGCAACAAAGGACCCAAAAGCTCGATTCACAAGTCACAAAAAAACAGATTTATTAAATCGTCAATAGTGATTTGAAAGTATCAACAAAAATTCACAGCAAAGCTGGACTCAAAAAACAATGCAAGAAAAGTAACAACTTAGGAAGTTAGCGAGGCTGGTAATAACTAGGAACAAAAGCAGCAACTAAACTTCACAGCAAAAGGCTGGGGGCAAAAAAACTGACTTTAGCAATATTAACAAAAAGCATGGATACTTGGACATGAAACCAGGCAAGGCTTACTATGATGATCGAGTTCAGGACGTGGCAAAAACAAGACGTACTGACAACAGACAGGGCCAAACAGACTATTTATAGACGCGTGGTCACAGGTAGGGACAATCAGGCTGGCTACCATGGAAACAAGGACAGGAAGTAAAGCTGATGACACAAGAGGAAACTATAACTAAAATATAAAAGGAGATATGATGACATGAAAAACAGGACTAAAAACTAACAACTTAACATAAGCGACAAGACATGGCATCCTTGGTCTTTTGGTTTTCTTGCAGTCCACAAACATGGAATTTTCTCAATTTGACCCTCCTAGCTTAGCATCGCCGTAGACACGCAGCTCAAACATGGGTCACTCTGACTTCATTTTGCTATGCCGGGTCACTCTATTGTATTTATTGGGGGTGGGGGTGAGGTCGGGGTGCTGGAATGGATTCACTCATTCATTTAAATGGGGAAAGTTGATTTGGGATACAAGTCATCTCTAACTAACTCAACTGTAAGTCAAGGTACAACTGTATGTCAATGAGAACCCGAATGTGAGCATGGTGCAGTCTCAAAAGATTATCTGGGACCTTTCCGTTAGCGAGCCGGAGACCGATGGTAGCTTCAAGCATTTGCGCGTAATTGTTCTCGCTCGCCACCCGCACGCTTTTAGCCCAGGCGACGGGGAGAGACCCCGCTCGTCCCACCCTTGACGTCTTTGACTATTAGGGTGATGCACGGTGGCCCATTCCTCATCCCACACAGGAAGGGTGATGGATTCAGTCGAGCCTCGGGCTGAAAATGGGCCTCCCGGCATAGAGCACGGGGATAGAGTGAGAGCTGATGGTGTAGTTCCACATGTGTGATGAGCGTCACGGTCATAGGTTCGCCTTCTTGCTAAATGAGGTTAAAGATTGCATTTATGCGCTATCTGCTCTTATGAACACTGCACGAAAATGTTTCACCAAATTTGTCGACAAATATAAATGTGTTTGAAATGGAAAACATAGCGACATGAGCCTTCTGATGCACAGATAAAGATTTATTGGACTTAAAATTTGGCTGAAGTAAGCATATTGTGTTGCTGTTTCATAATCAGCAAGATGAAGATAAAAGGGGGTAAAAAAAAAAAATCTAGACAACTAAACACGTTGAAAGCCAAATATGCCGTTTTCAGCACAATTTTTATCTGATAATGAAATATAAATTTCTGCTTACTGTACACAAGGTAGCTAATATATTGCATACTCACACATACACCAAATACAGCATAATGAATAATCATGCAGTCGTAATTATCTTCTAACAACCTTTTTCTCACTACGGTGCATCTTTGTGATTGAAGTCCACCCACATTGAGTTAATTGCATCCATTCCCTGATGCCAAAAATATGCAATTAAAGTTCTGGCGTCACGCAGCAGCCCTGCATAATCATTTTACATTACCATGTTTAAATTGGGAACCAAAAAGGTTTTATTTTCCTGGAGAACTGTATTCAGTCAGAGTGTGCCGGGCACACAAATGTTTTTATAAGCCTTACATGACATGGAATACCAGAAAGCCAGAAGCAAGCAGGGTGGTAAACATCTCAAGATGATACATAGAAAAGTCAAATTTGCTAATGGAAGTGGTGGAGGTTGGTACCAGCAAATGTTGGTCCAATTAAAAACAATATGAAATAAAATAAATGAAAAAAATGTGAGAATGTAGTGGTTGTGGGGTTAATCAAGTTTTGATAAATTGTACTATCAAGCTTCATGTACCACACCACTCAAGTCAAATGGAGTCTCCGACACACTTAAAGCTGTTTACTTGATGGGACAAACAGTCAAATACATAAATACAAAATGAAACACTTGCAAGGAGCATAGGGGAGCAGATGCTCACTGACTGTGTGGTGTGTGTGACTTCCAGATTAATTACCCTTTATGAAACCACCTTATTTATTTACATTCTCTTTTAGGATGTTTTAGTATGGTTTAAGATTTTACAAAACGGTGCTATTTCTTTATTGACATTTTTTTAAACAGCTTCATTCATTTCAATGGTGAGACTGTATTTAATGTACAACTTGTAAGTGCAGACTCTCCCGATCGCATGTTTCTTTAGGAACGCTACGAAGGCTTACCTTGCGTTCTTCATAGACGTTTCACATTGCGCGGCAGAGAGCCTGCCGCCATTGTACGTCACTATTCACTGTGTGTGTTGCGACGTAAATAACAATGTACGTCCAAATAACGTTTCTACAAAATAAATTAAACTGGAAATAATTTTTGAAAAATGTATCTCATAGTTATGCTAGTAACAACCAAATAAATAATATAGAGCAAACTTGTCATGACGGTCGGGGTTCCTTTTAAGGAAAAATGCTATATTGGGACATATAGTTCATATGTTGTCGTTTTTTGCGGGGACATTTTATATATCAGAAGTACTAGTGGTATTGATACTTGGTATTGTTAAAGGTGCCTACTCAAGAGTACTTGCATTGGTATCAGTCAGAAAAAAAAGTGGTATCAACCAATTACTAAAGGTAATTACATTTTTAACAAAATATTTCCATGAGTCATGATTTTTTGCTATTTGCGTCCGACTTGGTCCCTCAAGCCCATGAACAGTGAGTACTCTATTTTCAAGCCAGCAATGAACAATAACCAAAAATGCTTGCTATTTAATTAGCTTTCCACTAAAAGTGTCCCAGCTCAAAGCAGTGCGTCAGTGCACATATACTGTACTGTTTTGTAAGAGAGCCGAGATGCTGTCGACAAGTTGACTGCAGAAGCGCAAACTCTTAATAATGCAGCTCCTCCAGCGACTTGGCCCCTTCTCCATTTGCTCAGGCAGCTTGGGAGAAATGCTGATGATGCAACGTGCTGACCCAAATACACTACCTGCTCCCAGCAGACTGCGCCAGCTGGGGTAATCTCAGTCTCCCCCCCACCCACTTCTCCTCTGCCGTCTCTTCCCGAAACCCTTACCCTTTTATTTTCTCGGATTGCTAAAAAAAATGGGCTATATTGTATATACAGTATACCTGGCCTCACAATTGGTTTCCACTTTTCAATCCATCCAAAGTGAAGTATACTTGTGTTTTTTTTAGTGTATTATATTTAATGCTTAACAATCCCCAATAATTCTGTGCTGCTTCTGAAATGTTCTAGTGAAGACACGAATAATTACACTGGCACTCATTTTCTGCATGGCAAGAACAGCTTGTGTTTCTGGAAGTGAATTAGAAATCCCTGATTGTGTGCACTTTTCAAAAAGTGATGACGGCATATTGGAAATGCTAAATGTAGCATGTAAAACGAGGGCGTGCGTCTTTGAATTCACACCAAGATGCCTGACAGTGTCACGGATGATCACCGAGGTTAACAAAGAAATATGCCAGCGTGATACCCTTATTAGCTTCATTTGCATATTTAATAACGCTGCTTATCTCTGGGTACTTCAACTATTGACTCAGTCTTCATTACAATGCTTGTTCCGCTTTCAGCAGGATATTCTAACCCCCCACCCACCCCCTCCATCAACCGTTTTTTTGGAGACATCAACAAATGACAGTGAAATGACAATATTAACACACTCATTAAGCATGAGGGGGGGGGGGGGCACTTATTATTCCATTTATCGACATTTTAAATTTACATGATTCTTCAGGCCTTATTCGGTGCTAATCGATGTGTCCCAGCACTTCACTTTTAAAAGCTGTGACTGACAATGACGAATCGAGGTACAAGAACGGAGTATGCGGGAGTATGTAAGCAGGGAGGAGAAAATGGAATTACAAGCCAAGACTGAGACGAGTGAGAGAAATAATGAGTCCTGAGTCTAAAACAGCGATTCTCAAACTTTTTACACAAAGTAAAACCATCATGGCTAATGGCCCAAGTGTTCATCGGAAAAAACACAGGTTTGATTGAGAATCGGAATCTTCTTTATTGTAATAACACACAATGTTATGTAACTGCTCAATCTCAATAATTAGTACTTTCATGCCCTTTCTTATAATTATTCCAAGTCACCTGCCAAAGCAGTTGTCACCGAAGTGTGAGGCGCCGTGCCCCCGCCGAAATCGTTTGCCCGCTTTTGCTCTTCCACCTGACTGCCTGCACATTCTTCTTGTTTATTAAAAATACAACCCGGAGCAGCCACGTGCATATGTTCGCTTGCCACGAAAAGGTGCTGCATTAATATGCAAGTGTGGGCCATGAATTAGTAAGACGCCTGTACCCGCCACCCCCTTTGCTAAAGTGTCGCGTGTCAAGTTCACAAAGAACATAGCCGAAGGGGAGGGACGCTTGGCGGGTTGTGCCAGAGTACCTGTCCACTCCCTGCAGGACAAGCAGATCAGTTCTTCCTATTGGGGGCAACGTGTCCTCTTATGCTACCTGGAATTTTCCTCCCAAAAGGATGCAGTTACCTAAATAGCACAGCGGCGAGAGAAGAGAAAATGAGGCAATTTAACAGAATGGACATTTTCTTTGTTAGTTTGCTGATGCTGCTCACTACAACAACAAAACAGATGTATATATTAAATTCCTTATAGACCATGTTAGTGATTCATCCTGTGTCGACACAAGCCGGCAGCTCTATTTTTCTATCCCTGAAGTGAATTTTCCTCCCAGCTGCCGCGTTCACCGTAGTATTTGGGGTCAAGGTTGATAATGGCCAACAATTCAATTTCACAGCGGCTGCCTTGAGCAGACGCTGTTTGATCTTGCGCGGGACCCTTTCTAACAGCCCACTCTGCATATCCGCAACGACGTGAACTTAATCAAACTTTAATTAGCCCTCTGCTTGGGCGATAATTGGCAGTCAAGGCAAAGCCAGTAGCCTGCTTCTGCGCAAAGATGTGTCTTCGCAGTTCGCCGTGGAGGAGAAAAATGCAATTGGACGGAATCGGTATGGGGAACCTGACAAGGCCTTCTATTCTGGTATAGTAACCAATCATATTAAAAAGGGAACCTTTTATTCCAATAACACAGCATTTACGTAAAGTCAGGCAACCGGACCTGTTGCACGACTAATAAATGAAGTCATTAAACGCAAACGGCAGCCACAAGACACTAAAATGTTATATGGACCTACAGTATCTGGTGGTGAGAACAAGCAAGCAATACTATACAAGAATAGTTCAAGAGGTAAACAGTACTACAAAACATTTACAATCCAAGCCTTTTTGACCCGATGTGAAAAAATCCATGCCATGCCAATCTTATTGTAGGTGCCATGATCTCCTGAATCGAATTCCCTGAGAAATTAAATCAATAGCCTTACTCACTCTCAGGCCAAATCAATCTGTGGAGATTGTGGTGCGTGTACCCCCTCTGACTACTTAGGTCAATAGAGTTAATGTAAAAAGTGTGCAAGGGAGAGACAAGCACCCCCCCCCCCCCAACAACAAGACAATTTCAAAATAATTGCTCAAAAGGGACAGCAAGGCCTTCACTGCAAGAGGCACTGACTTAGATTTACACCATTTTAAAGAAAGCCCTTTAAATCCCAATTTTTCCTTAAAATTACATGAAATGTATAGCAATTTTCTAATCTTTCTATTTCTAGTTCTTGTGGCCGGTATCGGTCTGAAAAAACATCACTATCAGATTTCCAATTCGCCTCACATCACATCACCATTTCCTCCATCCCCTGATTGGTTGGTGCGAGCAAAACTGTTACAGCTAAGTTTGATTTAGTTTTTTAATACCCACAATTACAATTTTAAAGGCAGACTTTCCCAAAAAGCTCGACATCCTGATCTATCGTTTCTGTATAGCATGGAGGGTTTCTACAATTGGAACGTAAAAGTGATGGTGTTAAGAAGTGGATTAAGTCAGGTAAGTCCCCACTGAGGGCCAAGGTACAAAATCCAGGGCCCGCCACTGATAAAATTTAAGTTCTCGCTGCAAAAAGTATCTGACGATGAAAAGTGTTCCTTTAAGTTGGCTGGTCCCCGTTGTGCTTGCGGTGCCACATTTGACTTTTCCTGAAGGATTATGGTTGAATTTGATCTGAGCAAGTTTATTCAGCTCCAGCTCTGTCTGATACCGCCCCGCCGGTGTTAAGACGGCTCAAGTGCTCCCTGCGCTTTTTGGCTTATCCGCCCTCACTTACATTTATCCATTCTTCAGTTGTCATAAAGGGACGTCGAACGAGAGAAGGGAAATCACACGCAAATCCATTACTTCCGCTGTAAGTAAGCCATCTTACGTTACTAGTTACAAATGCTTAGGAAATGATTAATGCAAACGCATGCTCTTTCATTGATGGCGAGTTCATTTCACCATTCAATTTATGCTAAACATGATGGGGGAAATGACAGCAAACTAGAAGATATTTAGCTGAAGAATGTGAAAGGCCGTCATTGATTGTGATTCACTCCGTTGTGCCAGGCCGGCCCCGAGCCGCCCGATGTGTATTGCTCTGGTAAGCGTTTGTGAATGATTGTACGTGCAGAAACAAACCCGTCTGGAATCCCCTTGTTGAGCACAACAAAGCTACTTTTCAAGGGCACAGCATTAGGATTCAAGGACACCAGTCCGACAGACTTGGACAGACTCGTCTCCCTGCTGGGCGGATGAAAAGCAATCATAAAAAAGGGCGCCGCTTTGAAGACCATGCTTCATGGACTCGTCGATAGCCGGTATTGACCCTTCCCACTTTTATTTTACAAGGTTCCCATTCCAGGCTTAAATTACTGGAAGCTCATTGCTATGCTAGCTGTGCTGCGGCGGGCTGTCATACTGCTGATGCCAAGTATTTCCGCATTGATTCCACCTCTGGGATTAACTGGAATGCAAATGTATGCGTTTGTATACCTATCTGTGTTTCTGTGATAGAGAGAAGAATGGAAAAGCCTCATCGTGTCGAAATAATATTTGCGCTTGCTTGCACACAAGTAGGTCGTTTATTGCAGAGCACATATACAACCTTGACTTTTTTGAAGGAGCTGTTGTGCTCACAAGGCAGATGCACGTAAACGAGCAAACGTATCCGTGTTTCGACAAAGTCTATCAATTACAGCATCTCGGCGAACCCCACTCCCACGCGTACGCTCTTAAAAGCAAGGAGAAGTCTCGGCAACATGCGCTACACGCAATTACATGTGTGAGAACCGTCTTTCCTTGAAAGAAGCTTGGGAAACCTAACATGATGAGAAAACAACTTGGGGCAGGGAGAGATTAGCATGCAGCAAAGGATAATTCCCCAGTTTTGTAATTACGATGCAGATTACATTGCAATCGGTCATTCGAGATTGATCTTCATGGAAGCCTCAGCAGGCTGAGGCGTCCTTGTTTATTTATGAGGCAGCAATACTGTAATGTGGTGGATTTTACTTGTGAAATAAATCCAATGTTGATTGCGTATACTACACGTGATTGACAATATGTCCAGCACAGCGGCCCGATCCATTCTTCACCTGTAAAAACGCAGTGGAAGATCAGCGACGTGATAAAACCGTTTGCCACGAGAGAATAATGGCTCAAAAAGTCAAACTCCATCGTCATATTGTATTTCACAAACAAAAGTTTGTCTACTCGGGAAGAATGCAAAGTGTGTTCAGAGTTGCTGTGTTTCCGTTCAAGCCTACATTATTCCATACCTCCTTCCCAAAAAGTGTGGATAATATTTTGAAAAGTATGAAGTATTGAACTTCTCTCTGCAGAATTTCAATATGGTGGAAGAAATACATGATCACACAGTGAGTCTCAACATCGTTCCCTGGGCATCAGCAGGAGGGGGAGTGCGTTATATAACTAAAACAATTCAAACTTTCCAACACAAACCACTGCAGGTGTTCTTTGCATTTATATATGGTACAACAGGGCGCGTGGGCATACTCCGCGCGTCTGTATCGGAATGCGCATGTGCTGAGTGAGCCTGATAAACAGAATGTGAGGTCACCTTGCCGTATGATTAAAGGCTGCTTTAAAAAAAAAAAAGAAAAAAAAAAAAGAGAGATGCAGTTTGTAGTGGGGAAAAAGGGAGAAAAGGAACAATGCTAGATGCTTTATCAGACACAGCCAGAACGCAATACTTCAGATGAGGCTTATTTATGGAGGTCCTATAGGTGAAATGCCTTCAAAAGATAATAAGATTAAGATCACACTCAGAAATCCCTACCACGGCGGGGGTGAAGCTTTTGAAATAAAGCAGTTGAAGCTTCGCAGCTTAAGTTTAGAATGTGTCACACCTTTTCTTTGTACAAGTGCCTTCCATTTTGGCACGGTAAACACCAAAACCCTAATCGAATAAGAGAACCAACTTTTTTTTTTCTTTTTTTACATCATCTCAAACAAAAGTTGAACTACATGAATTTGGCCATGTCACAAAAACTGTTTCTGTGGTTCTTTAAAGGCATAAAAAAAACATTTGCTGTGTGTGTGGGATAGGAACAGAGCCCTGCTGCCTCCCTATAAAAGTTTATAACTGTCTTTATTCATAGTTTATTATGTAGTCCATCCAACCATTTTCTTAACCGCTTGTCCTCACAAGGATCGTGTATGTCTTAAATAGTCTGTTGTACGGCGCAGATAGCAAGATTGTCTAATGGCAATCTACGACAAATCAACTTGAAGCACTTTGAACAAATAAAATAATTTAAATCTTAAAGAGCTCTTTTTACATTGCCAGATTTATTCCACTTGTGTGAAGGATCAGCAGACGAGAGAGACGAGCAAGATTGAAGTATCCAATGACCAGTATAAGGGCGCCGGGACCATAGATGTATATAAAGGGGATTTTAAAATTGTTTGTTTTTTTTTAATCACAGCGCGAAGACTCACGTTTTTTCTAATAGCTAGGTTTGAATGTATACAACTGTACTGTAGTTTTCTAACAGTCAAAAGTTCGCCATTTGGCAAGTAACACATCACATATGAAAAAAAAAAAGCTTAATTTTTTCTAGTGATAGACCGATATGTTTTTTCCCCCAGAGTTGATACCATACCGATTATTAGTCGTCAAGGAAGCCGATAACCAATATTTCAAGCCTATTTCATTTGCAGCAAAAAAGTTAATGTTAGCGTCAATATTTTTTACAATCAATTTTGACAAACAGGGACGGAAAAGTACAATTTAAGAAGAAAATTGGATGAGTTGTTGTAACAGGCTAGCAACTAACAGCACAGTAAAGTAACAGTAGAGAAGAATGCTAAAACCATCATTCAAGTTATAGTTGACGGTTTTCTCAATGACTATGTTTACATGCCATCAATATTCAGGTTGATGTCAAAGTACCAGTTTCTGAAAGATTTGGAATAACCCGTTTACATGCGTGAGCAATATGATCGACCCCCATCGAAACCGCCATGACGCAAATAGACGTCATTTCTGCTTCTTACCACAGACCACCCAGTTTCAATTAACAGTCAGGTAAATCAACTGAAATTCAAAACTTCTAAGCCCAATCAGCTGTTTTCTAAGATGTTGGTTATACTACGCAGCTTACACATCCACTGTGTGAAAAGGTCCTTCCCTCATTTGTAATGTCCTTCGCGAATTGATGACAAGAAAGGCGGCAAACTGCTGTAAAAGTCGCTGGAATGACCCTCGTGTGAAAACACTAATCACAACTATGACTACCAAGGGAAGTCCGGCCCCAATCGACAACCGCTATTAATAAGGCTATACATTTCCATACTGTAACAAGTTCACTATGGTGTAATGCTGCCCACCCACAAGGACTCCTGACACACATGATTAATTGCCCTTGGCCTGATCGCTGGTAAAATAAATTTCTTAAGACACGTGGCGCATCGTTGATGTTTAAGAAACACCATCTGTCATTATTTTTAATCTATCCCACTGGAGTTGAAGATTGAGCTTGATCTTCCATCTAGCGAGTGCTAATATGGCATTCCATGTATTATGCACGATTAAACAAGACGTTTTCTCGACAGCAATTATCACGACACACAAAATGAATGTTTATGACGGCGTAAGAACACAACGCAACAGAAGCTATAATTACAAAGATTTTTTTTTTTAACTGCGATTTGTTGCCGCTATCAAAGACAAAAGTCGCGGAAATTCGTCATTGTGTCAAAGTCATCATGACATTAGACCAAGCATATCCAACTGATATGAAACTTGACTTCAGTATGTATTCTAGGTATGACCGCTTCAGAGACAATACTTTAAATTGTGACATTATGACCTTTACGGGCTACAACCTTTCAACACAAAGGACACATTTGGAAGTGTACCCCAAATTGCAAGCAATTGCTGAGTAAAATAAAAGATTAGCCCATCATCATTAGGTCATTTTACAGCAACTAGCCGTCTCTATAACGACCGCATTCACACCAACCAAACCCAATAAAATGTTTACTTTCTGAATCCGGCGGGTTATACAATTGGCACGGCCATTTTTTCACCCAATAGCAGGTCTTGCAATAAATTGCATGAATCCCTTTCGTCTCCCTTAATAAGCTCATTCCACAACGCTAAAGACATTTTAATTGGCACGGCCTGTAAACCCTGATGGAGCCTTGACGATTCATATTCGCCATAATGGTGAATTTACACTGCTGCGCATCAGTAGCTAATTCCCTTGGGGGAATAAATCTCTGCAGGCATAGCAGTGACCACTGTATAAATATTGACAGTAAACCAGAGAACTACTGTATAAGCAGCTCATACACCAAATAACGTCAGCAAACATTCACAACACACTTAATCTGGTATTAATAAAATACATATTTGAACCCACTGACCACTCTCCTGCGCACACATTATTAGCATTCCAGCCATTAGCGAGAAGGCTTGTTGGACGTTGAGACTTTGAAACACTCTCACATGTACTTGAGAATGCAATTTCTGTGGAAATTGCATGTGAATGCTGAAGTGTTTAATGGAAATCTTGTGGAGTTAAAGGACATGCTGTAAAACATATGTGAGCACTTGAAGTTGGAATGTATTGACTGAAGAAATAATTCAATATAAATCATGAATACGCTGAAGTTGGAATGTTTGAGAAATGTGCAAGGAGGACATAGATCTCTCTTAAAATGCGGATTTCATGAATATTTGCAAGATTAAATAGCATGAATAGGGCTCGGCGATATTGCTAGAAAAGTGTCACAATGTAAAAATATCGTATCAGTTGATTTAGATAATTACTGATGTTTTTTTGTTTTGTTTTTTTATTCAAAATAAGGATCCGGAGAAAAATGGTATAATTTAGGTAACTTTATTTAACCTTTAATCAACACAACTGTGGTTAAGGCAAATAAATTGGTCAATGTAAAGATTAAATAAAAACCTTTTTAAAGATAATTGTGCTCATATGCCTGGCTGAATGGTGTATCACAATGTAAGTAGTCAATATTGCTAACTTTTTTTTTTTACCTATGTAAAATAAAAATACTTCAGTTGATAAAAGATTAAATACCATTCAAAATATATGGTATTAAAACAAATTTTCAAGAAATGTACATTGTTTTTGTGTACATTGTAACCTAGTTTAATGTGCAATGTTGTTTATTTGCGGAAGACTCAACCACGATACAGTAACGTACCTGTACCTGAATTCTATGAATTTTGTGAAGCTTGAATGATTTCAATTGGTTGAGAAATGTTTCAGGATGAAAAAAGTTTTTTTTTCGTTTTGTTTTTTTTAACAGAAAAACTTTAGTGCATAATAACGTGCGAATACTCCTCAGCATTCACACAATTATTCTACCAGGTGTTAATAGGAGACGTTTGTCATTTTCTCTTGTGCGCTCTCTGCCACATTGTCTGTCGACATGGACCATCCAAGTTCCCATCTGGCAGCTGTCAACGTTATACCTGGCCGCTAACACGGAGGTTAATGAAGCCCCCTGTGTTAGCCAATGCACCCCCCGGCGTTCAGGCCTCAAGCTGCTTGGAGACGCACACGCAGCCCTGAAGGATTGGCTCCATTACGGGTTACCAGCACGGGGCTACGTACACGTCCTGGAGAAAATGAGGCTTGCACCTGCTACCTGGGCTCAGCTGTTGCTATGCAGCAGTGATGGGGGAGGAACGGTACCAATACTTGGTTACTGTAGTAAATTCAATCCAGATTACAAAAGTACTTTTAGCTCTGGAAGGGCGCGTGTTAACATAATGGTGAAAGCTTAAGGTGCCTGCGGTTCTCTATGACTGATGGCTACGTCCCCATTTCAGACTGTGTATTTAACAAGGCCTATTTGGGCAAAGAGTCACAGGGGGGGGTGTCTTCTCTGTCGCTATGGATCGACCAGTTTGTGGTATCTCACACAGTGGGCTGTCTCTATAGACTGGGTCAATGGCAGATTAAAGATCCAGACCTTTCGTCTCTGGCTTTGATACGCTTGCAGGAAGTCACATGACATTCACAAGGGATCTTTCAAACAGCATAGAAGGGCAAAAGTCGGAATAAAGAGATTTTTGTTGTTGTTAGATTGCCAGACTTTGGCGTTAATGCTCTCTCTTTTATATAAGTTAAAGTTTCATCAGACAAATACCTTCACTTGTCTGCTCATACCCGTCTACTTAACAACCGCAGCTTCAAATGAGCGACGGCAAGGTCTTCATATTGTATCAAAGACATTTCAAGTGTCGCCGGCTCACCACCAGAGCGCAAATTCATAATCCCACAAGTGCACTTACGTAAACAGGTGTCCTTTTGTGCTTACTGCCATTATTCTGGGAACATGCTAATCAATCTCACTTTCACAAAAGTGACTTTCCAGAATATAACTTTATCCAAGGTGAGTCAAGGTAATGGTTTAGCCGCGGCATGTAGAAGTGGCTTAAATAAGAGTATTACTGCACCAAAAAATGAGGGCATTTTTCTGAGAGTGAAAAAGTCCCTGCAAAGTGAAGTAATCACAGACAAATGGTCCAATACTTACTGGGGGAAGGGGGTTTGAGGCTACGCAAATCTAGGGATTTGGGCTTCAAAGCCACCTTTCTGTCATTCAGAGTAAGTGCTTGCATTTGTCTCAATTAAATATTATTTACTCATACTAGAGATTTTATATAAACATGTATATACACGATGCAATTAAATACAGATTCAGTAATTTATTTAATTCCTAATCTGACTAATTACAGAACTATCACAAGCCTCGGAAGAACATGCAAATGCCACACAAGAAAGCCGGAGTAGAGATTCGATCCCCAAAGAACCGCGGCAGATTTGCTACCACCATGCTACAATTAACTTCCACATTTGGATAATTACATAAATAACATCACATCTCCATGGCAATTTCTTTATGGTTGGACGGGATGGGGATTGTCTCAAGATGACTTGTAACTCGAAGTAAATAAAAATAAGTAACATAACTAAAACTACTAAAAACTAGCAAACTTGCTCTGAAAAGGGATTCAACCTAACTGAATTTGACTAAAAACGAAATAAAAACCTAACTCCTAGGGGAGGAAATCCCAAACTCTTATAAATTTGTTCTGGTTGAGGATCAAGCCCATTTTAGAAAAGTTATTTGGAAAATTGTTTTCACTCCAAAGTCAACTGTGTGTAGGGCCACAGGTGCACGAAATTGCCCATGACAGCAGTCTGGTATGAATGTCTAAAGTTTGTGCGCGCGAGTAGTTTCAAGCTGTCAGCGGGGTCCCTCGGGGACACTTTCCGCTTGTCTTCCTTTCGTCTTTGTCGTTTCGCCCGTTTGCTGCACTCCGCACCTAACCTGGTGTGCTTCTCACGGAGAATGAGCACTTGGGTGTGTGTTTTTGTGTCTTTTTCATGACACGTCGCCACGCATCACATGTACAGCTCTCTGGTAGAAACACATAATCAGGTCAGGGTGTTTGAATGTGTCTCTGCTGTCTGGCGCCCGTCTCTACGCCTTTGAAGCGGACGCCCAGATGCCGCGAGATGCTCCGCGCTCCTTCGGAGGAGGAGGAGGGAGTGCAAACATCAATGGGCTTGAGACTTGACATGGTCTTACAAATGCACATATACTGCAAACACGAGGTTGCCGGGCTACTGGGTTAGAAGCAGAGGTGGGTAGAGTAGCCAAAAAAATGTTCTCAAGTAAGAGTAGCGTTACTTCAAAATAATATTACTCAAGTAAAAGTCAGTATTCGCTGAAAAGAATACTCAAGTACTGAGTAACTGCAACTCATTTGCTCCCAAAAACGTATAAATACGTTCTATTTGAAATGTTTTAAGTGTCCCAAAGTTGTTTGTTTTTAATGTTTTTATTATTTTTTGCTATAGCATATAGAATGCAGCCTCTGAACTGCACAGAACGGGTGAAGCAGTGGTAGTAATTACATAAACGGCCAGAAGGTGGCAGCAGAGTATAAGAGCAACCAGGGAAAACTGGGAAACAAGCCGATTTCCCCACAGTTCTAAACAGATTTTTGAATAATGATGAAACTTAGCTATATTCTAATGCTAATTGCTCAAAATGGAAACAGATAGAAATATTTTATATATTTGATAATATATATTTAATTTTTTTTCCTGATGAAAGAGGAGACTGCAAAATCAGTCAAAATCCAGTAAAACAACCTGGAGCGAAGGGGGTCGCTTCAGTGAAAATGGCTGCCAGTGAATGAGTTAAACATGAAGTGTAATTTATTTATTTTTTAAAACAATGTCATAATACAGACAAAAACAAAATGATGTGAAAATGCTGTCTTCAAACCATAAAAATAATAATAACTTTTTGAGCTCCATTTTTTTCAAAAGTTACTCAAGTAAATGTAACGGAGTAAATGTAATTGTTACTACCCACCTCTGATTAGAAGAGTACAGGACAAAATGAAACTTTCCAAACAAGTCCGTGGAAGCAACAAACTTTGAAGTCCAAAGGGAATATATGACATATTGTTAAGCTCACACTTTTTCATTCAGCTAACCTTAACCTTATTCACTGCAATTATAAACATATTTCTACTGCAATTATTGTTTGCTTCATCAAAACAGCAAATGATCAAATAAATCATTTCTACATGCTATAAACTGAGTGTCATCAGCTTCTTCAAAAAAATATGAGTGGTCTCACTTTTTACACTTCTGAACATGACGCGACTCATTTATGAGACACTAAATATTTTACCGACTTGAAATGAAATGACAAGTGTGTCCTTGGGGGCTGTCTCAATTTCAAGTGTCACCATTTGCAAAAAGCTCGGAAATTCTCAACGATGATTCTTTGGATCTCACACTGCTGTGCACTTGGCACCTTCGTGGAATACTTGCCATCTCACACATTTGGGGAACTGTGAAAGGTGACTTCATACAGCGCAGAGCAGATCTCGATTCTCCCCAAAACAAGTCGCCGGTGTGGCATTCATATCAAACAACAATGCGGCTTCGGCTCCCTCCACTTTAACACATCATCGCCCCTCAGCCTTATTTCCTCCATCTCCTCACTCTCTAATTTCCTCCCTTTTGGGCTCCCTCCTTTTATTCCCAATTAAATACGTCATTGTATCAACTGCAATCTACATATGAAATGTAATTTACACGAAATTCATTCCTAGCTTTCATTTGTGCATTTGCTCCCATGTGTAATATGTTTCGGCGGAGCAATGCCATTGGTCACCATCTGGGTGAGTGAGAAAGGCAAGCGATATGTATTAATTTCCTGTTAATGGCATATGAGCTCGGATGGAGTGGGGGGGGGGGGGGTGGTGGGGGCTGGAAAACATGGAATGGAGGAACACAGATGCAATAGTAAACGTTTAAAGAGGCATCGCATTAAAATAAACACCACTTCAAAGCCGAGGGAGGAAAAAAAAGTCGACAGATGCACAATGGCGATAATGGCAGAAGAACGTAATTTTGAGCGACTAAGTGTCATAAAACATACCCCCTACTTTAAAAATAACCGCATCTGGTGCTTGATTGAGCCACCAAGTCGTGCCCCCGACAAATTTGAAACTCCCTCGAGTCCAAAGTACAACATGTTTCATGACATGCAAATGCAACGTGGATCATTATTTGCAGTTCAATCGTGACAACAGCCGAGTCACCGTGCATTTGCATTTGTTGATTGTATCTTCAGGAGGGAAAATTCTAATATGGCTTTGATTCGTACAAACGCGACAAACTGCAATTTAGTACGTCTCTAGATCTTCCGTCACTGCGGCTGGCCAGTTATTTTTAGGATACTTAATTGTTTACCTCAATCAGATGACTTATTTAATTACACAGCAATTAACTCATTCACTCACAGACATTTTCACTGAAGCAACCCCCTTCGCGCCCGGCTGTTTTACTGGATTTTTACTGATTTTGCAAGGCCCACAGAATATTGTGTTATATTGCTATAAAAACATGAAACCCACCAAAACAAAGATTAGAGTCTCTTCTTTCATCAGGAAAAAAAAGTATAATTGTATCTGTTTCCGTTTTGCTAAATTTCATCATTATTCACAAACCCGTTGAACACACTAGGGAAAAGAGCTTTTTGCAACATGGTCCAGGTTGATCTCTTATACTATGCTGCCACCTGCTGGCCATTTTTGTAATAACTACCATTGCATCAAGTGTTCTCTTCAGTTCAGAGGCTGCATCAAAGCCTTCTGTATGCTGGATTCAAATCAAGTAACATAACGGCAAAGGACAACATTTTAAGACGCACAAATGTGAGCAACCCGTGTTCCATTAGACACTTACCTGAGATTTGAAATGGTTCTAATAAGAAAATATTGCAGAGATTGATTCCTTTTAGAGCCAAAGTGCTGCTGGAATTGCACGAATAAAACTAATAAAAGCATAGAATTGAATTATGGTGACACTGAGTTCCACTTAATACGCTAGGGGGAAAAAGTGCAAATCTCCCCGTGACATAAGTAACTTTGGTCAATCAAGCTATTATCTTCTGAGTTTCCAGGTGAGACTCCTTGATCTCAATTTGTCAAGAAGCCAAATATACCTAAATTAAATCCTCTATCAGTGCAGTGGCATGTGGTCTTTATTTTTACGGGCACTCTCAACAGCCTGGATTTACTTTAAGCTGCAGGGCAAGTTTTGGAGGGAGCTATTATGTAAAATGGAAAGGGGATTTACTCACATTTGTTTGTGCCTTATTGCTTTTTTTTTTTTGTATCCCTGAAAGTAATTAAAGCCTGACATACCGTAAGTGCACGTAAAATGCCATCCAATCATTCCTGCAAATGTGATACTGTATATGAATCGCTTCTAATTCTAATTACATTTGAACTTTCCATTGGAATGGAATTAAAGGCAAAGTGGCACTGTCATCAGTGGCCGACAGCAGCAACCCCGCTGATGGACATTGTTAATTACCGAGCCTCGACACTGGGAGGCTTTCCCGCAATTTGATTCATTCTGCTGCCAGTGGCGTCCCGATTCTGCCAAAGGCCTGTTTGATATTAGTCTCCTTGCCATAAGCGTGACCGTGCAAAAGGTGCAATTAGTGTTCAACGTGCATGATTTATTAATTTTTTTTATAGAAAGTCGGAGCAGGGAATACACATTTTAAAGTAGCTGATTTTTACACCACAGCAGCTAAGGATTGCCAAAATGTATCGAGCAATCGACAAGTAATCGATTATCCAATTAATCGACAACTATTTTAATAGAGTAATCATCTGGAGCCATTTTATTTTATTTTTTATTGTCCAAAACCTCTGATTTCAGCATATGAACAGTAATTGTTCACGGATTTTTGTAGTCCTTGATAAAAGAAAACTATCTTCTGTGTTTAATCAAAATAAGACATTTGCAAACTTTGGAAAAGAATGGCTGAACCGGTAACATAGAACAACATCAATAACCCTTTTTTTTTTTATCAATATAATACAAATACGAAGTACCAATGTTAAGAAGTTAAAAGTTGACTTACCCAAACTCTTTTGGCAGTTGTGACGGATCTGGATGAAAGGGACCCCCCCCACACACACACATTGTCCACCACTTTCAGTCATTCTCTGCATCGGTTCCCCCAAAAAATGCCCATCAATCATCATTTTTTGCCAATGTTATAACAACACATTGCAGGTCTTATAAATAATATATTTTCATGCTATCATGGAGAACATGGGAAATGTTGAGCACATCCATCTTATACCTTTTGCACATTTTGCTTTATGCACAGAAACTAGTCCCACTACCAACCAAACAACTTTAAGGATATAAAGCATTTTCGAATTAATATCACTTTTATTCCTGAACGTACATGTCCCCTTTATTCCCTCATGGGTGCAGAACATGCCACAGACAAAGAAGAGAAGAAGAAAAAAAAAAAAAAAAGAGTTTAGTATTCTTATTAAAGAAAGCACCGAGGAGTGGAGTGCACCGATAGCAGCTGGTCGTTTTTAGAATGTCACCTCGCTTGGCAGCGACACAGATGGGACGAGGATGTTTCATAGCACTGGCACGCAAATTTGATTACTGTTATTGTGGCAACTTTTTTCATTATATCCAAACGAATGAACTGATAGGAGCTGTCGTAAAGAGACTAGTGGGTGTGTTTGACCCATTTTAACCATCCTTATGCCACTACGTTGTTATTGGAAACTTTGATGACGACCACTTTGATCACACACACTGAGGTGGAGACTTAGCTGTAAAAAGTTGAAGCGATAGACGGAAGCGGGGTTACGTCGACCAAATGGTCAACCAATAAAAGCTGACCAACCGTTATTCCTGAGGTAAATTTTCAGCACCAATAGTGAATACTGGCCTGCCAATATCACATCTCCCTCCAGAGTCCAGCCACATTTAAGAGTTAATCATTTTTATCTCCTCAAATGCAGAATGAAAGCTTTGACATGTATTCTTTCTCCTGTCCAGCTCTATTCCATTAGTTAAACTCGAAATAACAGCTTTGCAGAAGTCATGGCAAATTGTACCTGACATTGTTCATAGCTTGATATTTCTATAAAAAGTACATTGAAACAAACAAAAGCACCAGAGTGGCATTTCAGATAAATACTTGTTTTTCCCAAAGGACATTACAAGAAACAGGTCAGCAAGGAGAATATGCAGTGTGTTGTGTTGACAAAGATTGTATTGTTCTGGTCACATTTTGAATGTAACTACAAATTACAGTGAGTGTTCCGCAAGTCCCAAGTTATATAAAATGCAAGCAAGTCGATTGCTTTGCTACATATTTTAAAAAAAAATTACCTCGATTGAATGAGGGGTTTCTTTCTCATCTTCGCAACCGTATGTGCATTAGAAGCAGACATCCATTGTTTCACGGAGTGGCACTGTGACACGAGAAATTGCCGAGACCGATTGGAACCTATGCACATCTTGATGCATGACAGATGAGATGAACACGTGTGTCATAACTTTGTAAGATAAAACAGTGCGAGCAAATAAATCATTGGCGTCAATTTGTTTGAGAGATGTGCAAGGAAGAACGTCCACGTCACTGTACTGGAGCAGTCTGTCAGCTCATCGTTGTGTCTGTCTAAGGGCTCGGTTTTGGACAGGGCGGACTCTGGATCTTTGATCAAGAACAGTGAGAAACGCAGAATGCGGGTGCTGCGCTGCGTTTCCACTGTCGTCTGAAGTGCCACGCCCCCTAGATTAGATCTCAAACAACATAGCAAAATTTGTGCTTTGTTACAAACGTACTGACAAAAAAGATGAAGGTCATTTTGTTCTGTTTTTTGGGATTTATCTTAGATATATTCAATCTGTCTCGGTCTCGACCCCCGAAAGCCTTGGTCTCGTCTCGCCTCGGCCTCCGAAAGCCTTGGTCTCGCCTCGGCCCCCGAAAGCCTTGGTCTCGTCTTGGCCTCGGCCCTGAAAGCCTTGGTCTTGTCTCGGCCCCCGAAACCCTTGGTCTCGTCCCGGCCCCCGAAAGCCTTGGTCTCGTCCCGGCCCCCGAAAGCCTTGGTCTCGTCCCGGCCCCCGAAAGCCTTGGTCTCGTCCCGGCCCCCGAAAGCCTTGGTCTCGGCCTCGACCCCCGAAAGCCTTGGTCTCGCCTCGGCCTCGACCCCCGAAAGCCTTGGTCTCGCCTCGGCCTCGACCCCCGAAAGCCTTGGTCTCGTCTCGGTCTCCATACCCTCTAGTGTTGCTAATGTGTTGGTGTCAGTTGATGATCTTGTATTAATACTCTTCTTCTTCATATTTTATTGCAAACTGTGTTACCATGTGGCAATAAGGTCAATCTAGGTACCACAACAGACATTTCTTAAGCATGTGATGTCGTGTTGGTCTCATCTTAAGTACACTGCACTATAAAAAAAAAACAGTAAGCACACACCATTGCAGTTGCTATTATAATTATAAGTATAAGTAAATAATATATTTACTAACAGGGGATTGGATTGGGTGATGCAAGGTCAACCTCTCACCAAACAATTGAGCTTGGACCCATTCAGTGTCAGGTTTGGATCGTGCCGATCGTCTTGGATGCAAAATCACAGTCGTTACGGTGGTTTGTGCGGAGGTGAATGTGACAATGAAAAGCTCATTGTCAGGAAAGCCAGATGTTAGATGAGCCAAAGATTTGGAGGGTGAGGTGTTGAATATGGACATGGAGGACGCAAAAGCGGCCATCTGCTCTTATCCTGTTCTCCTTTAGTACTCTTTCAATGGGCCAGACTACCAATAAGCAACAATGGTGGCAATTTGTTTGGCGTGTGCACGCTCATCGTCATCCAAATTGTTCATGCAGGTGCCGGGGATACATACACTGCATGATTGGCTGCCGTCCGAGAAGCTCTCACTGATCAAAGCTCCTCACTTGGAGCTGAAAGGGAGGTCAAGACCCTTGAAGCGATCCGCTCCTCTACACCTCCCTCTTCTCCACCCATGCCCCTCGTTTATTCCGTGCCGTTGCTATAATACCGGTCATTTGTGCAACGTGCCGTTCAAAACCTATAATTTCCAAGGAGCCGCTTCCTTGCTTTGCGTGTTGTCCACAGTAACGTTCGCAATATTTAGTATGGCTGAATTGCAGCAAAAATAGTTTGATACCAATTTCTCTCAGTAAAGTCTAATTGGCAGCCAAATTAGTACTCATTCACTCGTCACAAGGTCAGGATTCCCCTGAAGCACACGCTCAAAAGAGATGAATTTGATTCCCAGTTTGTAAGATAAACCACTCCATCGTGATGCACCTTTTTTGGATGAATTTATACCAGACTTTCTGTCTTCATTTTTTTTACTCCCCAGAGCAATTAAATGAGGTTGGTGCCACGACTCCTACGCATCACTTTCATATGCATTTCTTATCATATACTGTACATATACATTCTAACTTATTGTTTTCTTTCTTCTTCTATCCAAGGAATAGGATAAATCAATGGCACCTAGTCTAAAAACAGGAAGAAGACTCGGAAAGATATTGTAGGACTTTATTTATCATCCCAATTCATATACAGTGTTTCCCACACCATGTTAATACTTGGGTGGGCCACCCAAGTAAACTGGTGACCACCTAGGTAGATTTCAAGAAAATGTAATAAAATATATACAGCGCTGCTCAAAAGTTTGTGAACCCTACAGGCATGGTCAGACTTTTTGTATAAAATATTAAAATAACCTTATTAAATATTTAGTCATACCCAAATCTACAATGCTGACATTGAAAATAAGGGACTTGAAAAAAAAGAATGATATATTGTCATTCATTCTTGAACAAAAGTTGTTGATTTAAGAAAAACTCATTTCATGGGTGCAAAAGTATGTGAACCTCTCATTTAATCGGACATTGCACCTCCTTTTGCAAAGAGAACTTCATCCAAACACTTTCTTTAGTGACTTACCAGTCTTTCACATCTATGAATTTTTGCCACTCTTCCTTGCAAAACGCAGCCAGTTGAGAGAGGTTGGATGGGCGTCTAGCATAAACTGCCCGCTTCAGGTCTCGCCAGTGTTTTAAAAGAATTTAAGTCAGGATTTTAACTGGGCACATCCAGAACGTGAATCTTGTTGTTCTTCAGCTATTCCTTGGTTGTATTGCTGGAATGCTTTGGATTATTGTCATGTTGCATGATCCATCGTCTACCAGGCTGTAACTTCACAAAGGACCGCTTCAGGTTATGTTCCAGGATTTCACAATATTCCTCTGAATTCATGATTCCCTGGACTATGTGGAGTTGTCCATGTCCTGAGGATGAAAAGCCAGCCCAGAACTTAACATTCTAGGGTGAAGGTTATTTTGCTGGTATGCAGAGTTGACTTTTCACCAAACATGACTGTTTTAGTTGTGACCAATTTTGGACTAATTTGTCCACAGAAGGGACTTCCAAAAAGCTTCAGTGTTGTCCAGGTACTCGCTGGCAAAGTTGAAATGGGCAGCTTTGATATTTGTTTGTGAGCAGAGGCTTCTACCTAGCAAGCCTTCCATGAAAGCCTTGACTTTTCTTCTGATTGTTGAAGGATGCACATGTGTCCCAGATGCAGCAAAAGAGGTCTGCAAATCCCTCGATGTAATGTTCGAGTTGGCTTTTTACCTGAATTATCATTTTTCTTGTGGTTCTTGCTGATATTTTTAGAAGGTCGTCCACTTCTAGGCAGGATTGTAGTAATGTTTTGTGTTCTCCAGTTGCAGATGATCTGCTTCACAGTGGAATGATGAAGCTTTTTTTTTAATGACTTTATAGCTTTCCCCAGACAGATGTGCTTTCACTACCCACTTCCTGAGGTCCCCTAAGATTTCTCTTCCTCTCAGCATGACTGACCTGTATGGTTTCAACTGGGTAAGACTAAAGTCACGTGGTTTTGTCTCTGTTTCAGTGAGTGATGCACAATTTCTTCGCTAAACCTCTCATTTCATTGGTCCATTTCAATGGTTAGTTTAGCTACCAATTTGTCCTACCGGATTCTACATGACAGCTTGTTTTAAGCAATGTAGCTCAGGGTTCACTTACTTTTGCACCGACATGAATTGACCATAAAACTCGTTTTAATTAAGTTTTGACAACGCAATTGATTAAAAATAGAACAATGCGTTGAATTGATAAACCTACACCTACCTATTTCATATAAAATGTAATGGTTCAGATTGAACAACAAAATCAGGTTGAAACAATTGGAAAGTCCAAATTGCTCAAGGAGGTTCACAAACTTTTGAGCAGCACTGTATATAAATAAATATTTAACTAAATAAATAAATATATATATATACATAGTATCAAGATACGTATTAAATTGTCTTTTATTGGAGAAATGCAGCACACCCCTGCTCGTTTTGAAACTTTTGTTGTGTGTTTGAGCAAACCTGTTGAATTTTTGCCACCGTGCATCTGGCTCGCCACACTGCCCAAAAAACAAACAAAGCATTGCTGGCTGATGCAGCAGAAGATTCAAGGCCAACTGGATAAGACGGATCTTTGTTCGGAATGTCTGCATGTTAATGGCAACAGCCGTTACTCCCTGTCGCATGAATCCCTCGCCATACACAAATACACCCACTCATACATCACCTCTCCCTTTTCTTTCACACCCTCATCCATTATTCACAAGCACATTTTTATTGACTAGTGTTTTTTTTTCTTTCTTAAGCATCATACTGCCTCTCTATGCAGATGATACCGTTTCGACTGGGAGCGATGCAGCTGCATTAAAATACGTCAATACCAAAACGCTCACGATCATTCATGCTCCGGGAAAATTTGACGCCCCCCCACACACACACACACACCAACCACAAACCCCAGTCCATCCTCTGACAGTCTTGTGGGTTTGCTAGAAAGAATAAAGACATCCCGGTTGCCTCGAAGGAATATTTTCGCTTCGGTCGCCTCAGTTGTTCGCACCTTTTTGCACTCATTTCCACACTTGGCAAGGTCACCTGTATCATTTGCATTTTTACAAAATTGCTTCTTTGTTGAAAGGACCCTGATTTGTATTAAAGTGCTTGTACACAGCTGAATATTCAGCACCATTCAAGGGTGAAATCAATAAATTCCTTCAACATTATACTAGAGGTGATATACAACGGCTCAACAGCATCTAAATTATTGTCTGGAGTTGAGCATGGAAAATGTAGATTACAAATGCACGAGATGACACCCTTGAGGAAACTTTTGAAGGACTTCCCAAAGCGTAACATCATAATTAAGCATCTTTTTTTTTCTATACATAATATGTTGTTCTGGTTAAATTAATTGAAGCCTTAGGATGCATGAATTAATGCGGTGTGTGATTTAGCCCAATAGGAGAAAGCATCATTAACGGCAAACTGCAATCCATAGCGCAGACGCGAGTATAAATACATCTTAAAACAACGTTAGTAAGCTGATTATCTTTTGAGCGTCAATGGGAATTCCAAATCGCTTAGATGAGCAGGTTCGCGCCTGGGCAATGCGATGTTTGCCGCTGATGTGCCACAGATAGCACAGTCTGCTTATCAGCTCCAAAGATATACTCGCACATATATAGATTTAACTTCATGCTGCCTTTCTCAAATCTGACGTCTAATGCTAATCTGCCCCTCTTGCCAAGACTTCCTAAAACAAAAACAAAATCCATTTTGAGCCACGCTGTGTAACGTTGTGTAAAATAAGCGAGGTGGCAACCTGCTACTTTTTCCTTGCTTATCAGAATAGTGAAGTGAAATAGCACATTGATGAGACACCTGACTTGCATGACGCGCGATTCATTTCAGCATTGGTCGCTGAACTGCACTGTCTGAGGTCACACTGCAATTAAAGCTTTTAGAATTCTCCAAATGAAGTAGTGAATCATCGCTTGACAGCTGAAAGCAAATAAAAAATAAAAAAATAAATTGAAGGTTCTTGGACTGATTTTCCAACACTGATGAATGCTGCGCTACTTGGATGGTGGATGATGCTTTGTCCCAACACGGCTGCGCCGTCAGCAAGAATTTGGCGCAGTAATCTTTTGGACTGGCATTGTAATCGAAAGAACAGAAGTAATTTCAAGCTGACAATGTATCAGGGAACGGCAAATCCGTGTGTGAGTGACTGGGTGTGAGCTGTGGCTGACAGCAGCTCACACATGAGAGAGATTATGTTTTGCTTTCACCCAGCATGAAACAAACGGCGGAGAAGTAGCATTCGGTCGAGTGGCCCTCGCTTTGTCGCAACACCCTAACTATGCCTCAGGTCGACCATAAAGGATTTTTTTAGGCTGACGCTGATTCCGATAATTGGCAGAATCAAATTCCAATAACCGATTAATTGTCCAATTAAGTTTTTTTTTACTCGCGACTGCCACCTCTGGCCCAAAGCGCAATTGCAGCATCTGTGTCAGACTCGTTCATGGTGCGCGTGCGAGTAAGTGCACGATCTTAAAGCGACAGCCGCAGTTGACAAACGAAGACATGACTTCAAAAGAGGTAAGAAAAACTCCGCCCCTGCCCTCCCCAAAGAAACTGGGGAGTGTGCAGGGTCCACACACTCTGCTATAAAGGGAAGATAAAAGCTGATAGATGCTGGCAGAGTAAAACAGTCAGGGCTCTTCGTACTCATCTGGGCATTGGTGGAGCATGCATGAAGTAAAAAAAAAAAAATAAAAATAAAAAAGCTTTAACATTACCTTTTTAAATGGCACAATGCACTTTTGCAATAATAAATAAATGACAGGCAGAAAATGTACTTACTTTACTTTTAGATTTGTTTAATTTACAACAGAGTAAAAAAATAAAAATCGGCAAAAATCGGCCACTTTTTTTGCTGATTTGTTGTTTTGTTTTTTGGGGCAGGAGAGTGGGTTTGAATGATATGATTTTGTCTAATTTTATCACGCAAAGATATGCAAAAAAAAAAAAAACAATGAATCAGCAACAACAACAAAATCTGCCCATTTAATCGGTCTAGATAAGATCAATGCTTAAGAAGCGTGGTCCGCATGTTTGCATCTCATTATTTCATTGCTTGTGTTTGTTTAAAAAAAAAATGCATGGGAAGAGGACCTTCACAAAAATAATTGCACATTAAATTGCAATCACAATTATATCGCCAAGATCTCAGCCACAGAGATGCTTTGTAGATAAATCACAAAAAAATGAAATACAAAAACAGCATGAGCCTAATAATTTGAAACACAGCGTAAATTCCGTCGAGATCAATTGTTATTTGTTTAAGATTTGTCAGGGATGTAAAAGCATCCACAGCGCTTCTAATAATAAATAGCAGGGCCTAAAAATACACAGGTATACCACCCCTCGCTAACCACGGGGACCCGGCTCCTCCGTCCGCCGAGACCGCTCGCTGACTAATGAAGTCGGGAAGCTTAGAGCAATTAGACACATCAAAGCTGAAATCTGAAAATTAATTAGGCATCTCCTTCTCGTTTGCAAGGCGCATCCGCTTCATTAGCATACCGCCATCAAAAACAACGCAGGTGCCCGTTGTTGACGCCACGACCGCATTCACAAATGTTTGCTCCTCATATATTTGGACAATTAAGAGAGGTAAATAAACAGAAGCGTTCAAGTTGAGGTGAATGCTGTAAAGATCATGCTGGATAAGGCTACAAGCCAGCCCCGTTATAGTAGGCACGGGTTCGATTAACAAACAACAACACGCAGTGCCATACGCGCGCCATTAATCATTAGCGTGCATCAAACGCTTCTTTAGGGTGCGATACATCAAAAAGAGGACCTTGTTACCGCTCGGATGAAAAGAATACATTGACTGAACTCCGTGGTCCTTCTCCGAGCGCCATTATCCGCCCAATTTGTTGCTGTGTGTTGTGCCAAGCCGCATCAAAGCGTGGCCAATCGCGTGCTCTAATAAAGAACTACTTCAAACATGCGTGCTCATTATCAATGACACCCCGATTTTAAATGCCAGTATGTAAATGACAACCCTCATCAATGTTACATTCAAGGAAGGAGAATGTAAAACATGTTTAATTCCCCAATGACGAAACTAGTTTCAAGAGCGCCGCTTTTAAAGTGGAAGTCAACCTGAAACATTTCTTGACAATATGTTATATGTGACCTCATTAGTCCAAACATAACATTCTGATTAATATTACGTTTGTGGAAAGCAGTTTTTATCAATATCAGAAGGCGGCCATTTTGCCACTTGCTGTTGAGCAAAAATGACATCACAGCTCAGCTTCAGAAAACAGGTTAGCTGTGATTGGTCGTTGCCTGCGCCTTGAACAACTGTGATGTCATTTTCCCTCGACAGCAAGTGGCAAAATGGCCGCCTTCCGATATTGATAAAAACTGCTGAATTCTGCCTCAGTTTTGAGTTTTGGGGTTCGACTCCTACCTTTGTGTAGTCTGCATGTTCTCCCTGCACTTGCATAGGTTTGCAACGAGTACAAACAAACAAACAAAAAAGGATGAATGGACAATGAGTCAACCATACATAACCTCTGATTGATTTGTTGTCCGATAGAAACGGACGCCTCTTAACCTGTTTCTTCATGGAAATCTATTAATCATTTCCCTCAGCCTTCCGTGCTTTGAAAATTGATGTGGCGCAATATGTTTCCCTCCAGGCTGCACTTTGATTAATGAACCTTACACAGAGCACGCAAGTCACGTCCATCTTGTCCAGTGGTGTACTTGAGTCAATTTTTCACGCATCTGTACTTCAAGTGAGTATGTATTTTTCTGACATCCTTTAACTTTGACACCCGACATGACAAAGGCAAAAAATAATAATACATAAAAAGTCAACTTCAGTTGAAATCTTGGTGGAAAAACAGCAGCGACATGAGAGTGTGAGCAAGTGAGCATTACAGACAACAGCAATAAGCTGTAAAGCCCCAGTGTGTATTTTTAGCGCCATCTAATGGTGACCTAAAAATTCAATCAATAAAAAAACAAAACACTATGGATTTCAATAATAAGCAAGAAAAAATATGTTCCATCACATCAACGTACATATTTGAATATAATCATAGGTCTAGTAATCACTAATTATATTTCATGGCTGAAGTCTCACCTTACAAGAGGCTAACGTGTAGCAACGCGGTCACTTATTGCACACTAGGGCTTTAAATTATTGATAGTCTGTATTTAATGGCTGACAACATTTAAAGTCTTTTGTTGTTTCGTTAGCTATGATGAGGTAAATTACAGCTATATGGTGGTTACAGTTAACAGCCACTAACAATTACTGTTAGCTAGCTTTTTTTGTTTTTGTTTTACTGCTAGCTAACTAGCTCACCTGCTAACACACCACTCCCACCTTTCCTGCTGTCGTTACTCTACTGGTTGGCAAGTCATGGAAGTCAAACTTTTCCTAACTGTAGTAAAAAGCTATATATATATATATATATAAATAAATAATAATTTTGCAGTAACATGGCAATAGCAAAAAATATATCATTTATCGCTAACCTTGTTGAGCTAAATATGAGTACAGTATATAGGCCTATTAATTAAATGCTTAAAGTAAAATCTTTCGAGGAAATTTAAAATCAATGCAGGCGACAGGAACTGGGGAACGACAATAGTTTTGCACCTCAACACAGTGGAGGTCCCCCCCAGGAAAACAAAGTTCCGACCTGGGGTGGGAGATAAATCGGACCTGAAGACAAAGACTATATTTCGTTGCGCTCTAATCTGTCTCTCCCAGCCCTGTAAACCATTAAAAGCCAGACAAAGGCAGTTTGGAGCCAAGCACCCTATTGGGAGATCTTATTTACAGTGGAACTGACACTTTTGCCGTCCGTCGCCTCCATCTTGCTCCCGCGCTTCCTCGTCCACCATTTTATCCCCCCCGACCCCCTCTTCTCATTCGTTTCCACTTCCACCGGCACTGGGTGCTGTGGGCTTTTAATCTCGGGCAGCTGAAATTCCATCTCTCGGCAAAGCGTTCAACTTCCTGCTCCTGACCTGGCGTTTAATGGAACTATTGTGCAGTGTGAGGCACATCACATTATGGGTGAGAAACATGAGGACATTTTCGCTCGCCACCATTAGGGAGGCTGTTTTACCCGACAACACGTCCCAAAAAAAAAGCTTCTGACGAAAATTGGATTTGCTACCACCTGATGGAAGGTTTGAATTTGATGGAGCTATTTACTAGTTTAACTTTTCATTTAACTTTTTAACACATGATGACCTGGGAGTAATTTTTATTTTTTTATCATTTTAAAATGTATATTGTCCTAGGTAAAAATAAATCAACATTTTTGCAAACCTGTAAAGTTGTCGTGTAAATATATGCTTAACGTTATTTCAATGGAGTTAAGAGTGAGAGTTTTTTTAAATGCATGTTTTTTTTCTGCCAAATGTTCTCATTAAATTTTGCAATGAATAAAAAAACAAACATTATATGTTGTTTGTTTCTTTGTCTAGCAAGCGTCCTCAAAAGAAAGAATACATGTAAGGGAATGTGAAAATCGATGTATACAGCTTTGGAATTTAAAAATAAGTAATTGATTCATTTCACCTGTTTTAATAACTTTCTTCATATTAAATCGCAAAAAAAAGTGATACTTGGAATCGTTTTTAAAACATCTTTCTGGTTTCGTGTATCAAGCAGGCTTTGAAATGTTATGCACATAGTATTTAAATTAGAATTTCAGGCTAATTTGAGTCATGAAGCTCCCTTACCATGTTCGATTGATTGAAGCCACTCTCAGGTTGATGGCCGTCAGCTTTACTTGACACTACTAGGCCATTACGACTCCAGTCCAGTTCAAGTTCCTCTTCTTTCATAATGTCTTCTTCGAAAAATAAGGTATTTTATTACTGCAATAACGTGTTTTGAATCATGTTAAAGGCATCACAGATGGCACGGAACATTCATTTCACTTGTTCCGACTTCCTACAACAGGTGGCTGTCAATTGCGTGTGGTGCGTTCCGAGAAATGGGAATTTCTAACTTCATGTTCGGAAAACATAACGCCAAACTGAAACAGAAAACTCCCAAAATAAGATTTAGATTCGTGCATAATATCAACAATAAACATTACGATTTTTTGCAAAAAAATATTTATTTAGAACTGTTATCTCTCAGTCTAAGCAAAAATATTAATCTTTTCCTACAATTAAACTATCTCCTGAACGCAACTGTTCATAAAATCCGTCCATCCTGGGACGTCACACGTTATGGGGTAAATGCCACGGAGGAGGCGGGACTTCCGACTTCCGTATGTCACAAACTTGCGCTGTTTCCGGTTATGTTTTTTTTTTTAAATCTTTATTGTAATTTACAAAACAAACATCGCAACAGTAAAGTTATTCTTTGCATGAATGAAAACAACATAGGGAGATTGCCAGAATGAACATCAAATATCAAATCAAATCAATACAAATATGATTTAACATCACAAAAGCGAAAGGATCAATCAATAATAGAATTACAAAAGCATCCATAATAAGGAATTACAAATTACAGAAGTATGCAAAAATAAATAAATAAATAAAAATTAAAATGAAATGAAAATAATATACAAGGGAGGAAAAGATGTTTCGATCTTAGACATTACACAATTCAGTAGGGATTTTTTTTTTTTATAAACCCCTATTATTTTTTTTGTGCTTTGGTCTCTTTGACCAATTTCAGAGATTTCAAATAAAAACTGAATTCGCTTAGAAAAACAACACATTTGGGAGATGATTTTCCGGTTGGTGTTTGCGACGTGTGGGCAGCGTTCCGGTGTTTGTCCTTGCGCCCCGTCGACGCGTGCGAGTGTGTAGTGTGTGTCTGTCTCAGTTGTCCGAAGCATTTCAGAGAGGTACCCTATTTACACATACCTTTCAAAAGAAAATGAAAAAAGTCAGTAATTAAAGCCCAAACGATCATGTCAACAAGATATAATGAGAAAATACGGGGGAAATAAATGCCGCACTTGAAAGTGATGCTCGCGGTATGATTTTTTTACCACCTCCCATATATTCAGCCCATTACGTAATTTTAATCTCTGTTCATTTGCCTGCCTTGGCATTGTTGTTGTTGTTGTTGTTGTTTTAAGTGCAATTTTACTGCCACTCTTGGGCACTTTGCATTGCCTCGTGTCAGGAAGGCACTATAAAAATAAACCTGTCTTTTCTTGCCTCTTAACTACCACCTGTGGTGTGCCTTTGTACAAGCTGAAATGTGTTGGCCGGCTTGAATTAAATGTGAAAAACCTGCAGCCCCTCGTTTCCCCACACAAAACAAACATTAGCACGAGAGTTGTGATGTAGTTGAAAAATCTCCCAGAATGATACGTAACCATTTGCGGATGGGAGGAGTTTGGCAAACTTCACATGCACTTTTTTTTTTTTTTGCCGTGCATGTGGCTTAATCGCTTTGTGCTCAACGCGTCAAATGGTGGGGAGTGTGATAAGCAACCTTCTGGGACTGGTAAGGGTCTGAAGAAGCCCCTGTAATGAATGGCTGGAGCTCTGCTGATGCACGGCAATCATTAACAGCCTGATAATTACTCTGGATACCTCGGTGGGTTGCATGTGTGTGTGTGTGTGTGTGTGATTGAGAGATGCAGGGCCTGGTCGAGAAACAGATAAGCCCGTTGCGTGTAGTTTCCAGTGCATGTGTGGCCTAGAAATGTCCCGCTTTAGCTTTTTACTCATGATGTTCATGCTTACAATTGCAAATATGAACACATCCCCTTGCTGATTACTGTATATGTGAAACGGTTTCTGCTCAAATGAAACACAACTGGTCTGATAAGGAAATGTAATGGCAGCAATATAATATAATATAACAGTACACTTATCATATATTCTTAATCCTCTGCGAGGAGCTGAGACAATTAGCGGAGATGTCCGTCTGTCTGTTTATTTGAGTCAATACCCCAACACTTTTTTTTTAATATTAAGCACGCTATTACAGGGTGCTATTTTTCTCATTAACTCGTCTGCTACCAAAACGTATAAATATGTTCTAATTTAAATATTGCTAGTGTCCCAAAAACATATTTATGTGTTTTTTATGTGTGTGTGTTTTTTGGGGGCTAGAGCATACAGAAGGCTTTGATGCAGCCTCTGACCTTTAGAGCTCGCTTAAAGCAATGGTAGGTATTACAAAAAATGGCCAACAGATAGCAGCAGAGTATAAGAGATCAACCAGGGCCATGTTGCAAAAAGCTGTTTTCCCCAGCGTTTTAAACAGATTTTTTAATAATGATGAAACTTAGCTATATTCTTATACTAATTGCTGCAAAACAGAAACAGATGGAAATACTGTATACTTTTTTTTTTCCTCAGGAAAGAAGATACTTTTTTTTATAGCAATAGACCACTATAGTCTGTGGGCCTTGCAAAATCAGTCAAAATCCAGTAAAACAGCCGGGAGCAAAGGGGGTTGCTTCAGTGAAAATGGCTGGGAGTAAATGGGTTAAAAAAAAAAAAAGTCAAATTGTTTGTTGGAGGCTAGAACCAATTCCTGCCATTTCCATTGTTTTCACTGTGGAAATACGATTTGAGATAAGGCTGATTGAAACTATGAGCGTTATCACAGATCAAACTAAAGTTGCACTAGACAATTCAGTCAAACAAATTCCTACTGAACTTCATCCAATGTGGCGGAAATAAGCAGGCTTATCGTCAATAGTCGAACAGTCCCAAGTGTGGTTGTTGCGCGACAAACTGACAATGTTTTATTTCCATCCAGAAGTCCAAACAATAGACGTCCATATTTCTCACTCAGCCAAGTTAAAATCAACAACGCTGCCTTGTTTTGTTTTATCATCCCAGGCGCTGATGTTTGGCGAGCATCCAGAGTGGCGTTCCCATGATGGAGTGCCCAAACAGCGGTGCCGGCCCGCCCCTTCTGATGGAACGGCGGACCAGTTTCCACGGACTGCGGGAATGTTGAGCGGAGGGGGGGGGGGGGGGGGGGGAGATGGAGAAGGCTCCAGCCAGCTGCAATTAAACAGAGAAATGATGCATGAAATGGCACCGAGGAGGAGGAGGAGGAGGAGGGTTTGTGTTAGTCAAGTGAACATAAAAACAAAGTGATGTTAAAGGCGAGTACGACAAGTCGAGGAGAAACACGAGCGGAATATGGAAAGGAAGGACGTCCATTTCTTGTAACAAAACAACCATCGCTGGCTTGTTTGTTTTTTGCTCATGATATTTTCATGTCAACGGCCCTTTTTTTCACTTGTCAAAAAGTAGTCAAATTTAATGTATTGGTTTATCATTTGTGTTATTTATTTTTTTATTAGCAATTGCTATGAAAGTTTATGATTTCTGTCTTGATGCATGTGAAGATTGTTACATCTTTTCCCTTCGATCGGCGAGCCAGATTCTGTATGAAAAAAAATTCCGTCGGAAATTGGTGACAATTGATCGCTCAGGAAGTGAATAACGCAAACAAAGGCAAAGAAAAAGGCGTCATCTCGTAAATCAACTATAGCGATTAGCTAAATGTTGCTATTTTATTTTATCAAACAATGTCTGGTTGGTATGTTAATTATGGGGCAATACTTTAATCATATAAATCTCATTCACTGCCATTGACGTCAAAAATTCATTTAAACTTTTTCTATTAGTTTAACTTTTTTTTAAATTTTGTTAACAAGAGTATGAAAACCTAGGATTTTTTTAATTGTACATTTAGAACAAATGTAAAACTAGTGATTAATCGTGAGTTTACTAGTGAAGTCATGCGATTAATTACAATTAAAAAGTGTAATCGCCTGACGCCCCGGATTTTTTATAATCTTTTCTTTTCTTTTTTTTAAATCGTGTCAGGCGATTACAATTTTTGATTGTAATTAACTGCATGACTTCAATAGTTAACTCACGATTAATCACACATTTTTAGATCTGTTCTAAATGCACAATAATTTTTTTTCTAGGTTTTCATACTCTTGTGAACAAAAATGGAAAACATGTTAATGTTATGAATTTTGGACATCTATAGCCGTCAATGGCAGCGAATGAGTTAAACGTCTACATTATCAAATCTTTTATTTTCATACAGCATGTCTTCGAACAGGATATGACATTTAACCGCAATTATTCAACCATTATCCCCGCCATTAAGAACATTTCCAAACTTGTAATCCCTTGGATTACTTGAAAGACAGATGAACTAACGCGAGGCCTCTTTTCAATATTCATACGCAGGACTGAGAACGCGGCGCACGCTTTGATATCAGATGCGTCATCACGTTCCCGTCCGTCGCCGTTTAGCACCGCAATGAACAAGATTTCAGTTAGCCCAAATGTCATTTTTATTCAGGGGTACGAGAGGGTGAAAATGAACACGTCTTTTTTGCAAGCTTGTTAAAAGTTCATCCATGCTCCTATCAGCAGCCACAGCTGGATGTCTACTGAGGGCTTTCCACACACTCATGGCGTGTGGGATTTCGGGCTTGATGGAGGAGGAAGGCTTTTTTTTCCTTTCTTTTTTTCTTTTTTGAAACTCTTGAGGTGCTCGGGTCCCAGATGACCTGCATGGACTCAACCCAGCTGAGCTTCCGCCATGCATGTGTTCCCTAATGAGAGGAGTCCGCACTGAATGGGAAGCTGTTGGAGCTTTTATTCGATTTTCTTGATATCCATCTTAATTCATTCACTGCCATTGACAGCGATAGACTTTTGAAAAAAAAACTTTTTAACTATTTCTATTAGTTTGACATTTTTGTTAACAAGAGTATGAAAACCTAGAATATTTTTTGGGTACATTTAGAACAGATATCAAATTTGTGATTAATCGTGACTTAACTAGTGAAGTCATGCAATTAATTACTATTACAAATTTTAATCGCCGGATGCCCCTAATTATTAACTCTTTGACTGCCATAAACGTTATAAAACGTTTAGCATAAACCTAGGGAAGGGCGCCGAGGACGTTAAAAGACGTCCCCTATGTTTTTTTTTTTTTTTTTCAAAAACGGGTGCAGGAAAGCCTTGGGCAGCTGTGCTGAAAGAATCAGGCTGATCTGATTAGTCAAAGACTCGTTTTGGCCCCTAGAGGGCAGCGATGACTCTCTTTGCACAAGGTTGGATGGGCCGCCCACCGTGGGCGTCAGTAGAAGACGTGAGGCGGAGCTAGAGTGTTGAGGAGACAATGGCTGATCCAAGCCACAATGGCTTGACCAAGCAACCGGTTACAAGCAGCTCAGCTTGAGCATTTTTTTCAAAGACGGAAAGCATCAATCAATACTAAAAAGCGCATTGATGTCAACGATGATGATGACAACGAGCTCTACGCCAAAGTTGGAAGCTTTGGCGTGACTGTTATGAACACGTAGTAAGCCTCACGGCTAAGCGCGGCTAGCGCGGCTAGCGCTGCTAAGGCCGGAAAACGCGCACAATAGCCGGCCGGGTACTTCTACACAATCGGACATTCGATCGGGCGATGGAGAGTTGGCATCGACCAATGCAGATTGATGATGATGATGAAGATGAAGCTCTACGCCAACGTGACTGTTATGAACACGTAGTAAGCCCCACCGGCAAAGCGCGGCTAGCGCGGCTAGCGCTGCTAAGGCCGGAAAACGCGGAGCTGCACAAGCGGACATTCGATCGGACAATGAAGAGTACCCCGAGTCCAATGCATATTCATCGGAGGAGCGGGTACAGTCTGATCACGGAGAAGACACTGTTTCTGGACTACGATGCCACCATGAATGGAGTGGATAAAATGGATCAGAACATCTCCTACCAACCCGGTATAGCAACTGAAGGACACGGGGAAGCGAGACGTAACACCACCGTAACGTAACCGTAGCATGATCCTGATATTAGACTTGATGACACACTGCAGTATATACTTGCTATTCCCCGGAAAAAAACGGCCGGCAAGAAAGTGGCGCACGCGAAGAGGCAATCTTGTGCAAATGCTGTTGCGTCTCCTTGCACGCAGGAGAGTGTTACAAAAAGAAAAACTGTCGTTGAAACATCCACATATTTGTAAATAGCACCACAGTTGCACACATTTGTAAATAGTTTGCCAAATTGTTGTCAAATTGTTACACTGTTGAATGTAAATAAACGTATTTTGCTATCAAAAAACACTTTTTCATTCTTGGTGGTAGTGTTTTATAGAAGTAAAGCACTATTTAGGTGTTTGTGGCATCATTCATGGACAAAAAGAAGTGTCAAATTCACTAGAATGCATGAAATAATATCGTTTCACTAAAAGCTTGATTTCTCCGTATTTTGGTCCAACACAGGCGAAATTGGGTCAAACTAACCATTTTCTATTGTTGATTACTAAAGAACGGAATAAGGTAGAAACAAACTCTTTTTTTCTGATGAAAGATGAAATCTTTCATTTGGTAGTACGTGTGTTTCCATAGTCCAAACAGAACATTTTCTGTGGACCTTGAAAATCAGTCAAAATGCTTAAATCGGCTGGCACTGGCGGCATCCCTTTTCTGAAAACGTCTGGCAGTCAAAGAGTTAATCATCTTTTCTTTAAAAAAAAAAAAACAACAACACATTTTTGTTTAAAATCATCAAAAGATTTTTAAAAATTAGGGGCGCCAGGCGATTAAATTTTTTTATCGTAAATTAATCGCATGACTTCACTAGTTAACTCACGATTAATCACACATTTTTTATCTGTTCTAATACAATAAAAATGTCTAGGTTTTCATACTCTTGTTAACAAAGGTGGGAAAAAATGTTAAACTAATAGGAATTGTTCAAATGATTTTTTTGACGTCTATAGCCGTCAATGGCAGTGAATGAGTTAAGGTCCATGTACTAACATGCTCTTTGTCCTCACTAGTTAAAATTAATTGTAATCCATCACAGGTAGTATATATGGAGAGGATGGAAACTAGCAAGTGCTCTTTTAATCGCTTTATTATTCACTCCCAGCCATTTTCAATGAAGCAATCCCCATCGCTCCCGACTGTTTTACTGGATTTTGACTGAAGGCCCATCGAATATTGTGTTCTATTGCTATAAAAACATGGAACCTACCAAAAGAAAGATTAGAGTCTCCTCTTTCATCAGGAAAATAGGTATATTTCTGTCAGTTTCCGTTTTGCAGCAATTAGCATGGAATATAGCTAAATTTCATCATTATTCCCAAATCTGTTTTTAAATTGTGGGGAAAACAGCTTTAAATTGTTTTGATCTCTTGTACTGTGCTGCCACCTGCTGCCCGTTTTTGTAATAACTACCATTGATTCACCCGTTCTTTGCAGTTCAGAGACTGCATCAAAGCATTCCGTATGCTCTAGCATAAAAAAAATAAAAAAATAAAATAAAATAAAAAAACACGTATAAATACGTCTTTGGGACACTGGTAATATTTAAAATAAAACATATTTATACGTTTTTGGGAGCAAATGAGTTGATGAAAAGTTAGCCTCAACTTGACACCATCACAGTGGCTAATGCTATTTTCACTTACACCTTAATTTATGAGTAAACCCGCCTTTTAAAGGCATACACACGTTCATCATCATAGTTAAAATAGTCCAGCATGTGTGGATAGTGACCCCAAGTGGGCAAAAACAATGCCTGCACCTCACATGCATATAATGTCACTGGTAATGAGTAGTGATTCTACTAGTGCACTGAACGAGAAAGGAAATAAATGTATTTACATTTTCCATGATGTCCATCTTAAAGCCCTTGTCCAGTACTAGTACGCTCTTTGTACGTTCGAGTACAGGTAATTTTTTCATACTAGTAAAACAACTATGTTACTAGTGAGGCAAAACTGTGGACTAGTTGACAGTTGTGTGCTACTAGTACTACTATTGACATAAAAATCTATTCATATTCACTTCTAGCGCTTTGCTCGTGGTAAAAGTGGCACACATGTCATCTAGTGCACAGGTTTGCTTCACTAGTAGTAACGTGGTCAGCCTACTAGTATCCCAAAATTCGAGAATAATGAGGAAGGTGAATATTTGTAGATGGACCTTGAGATGGAAAAATAAATGGTCAAACAGCTTTAGGGAAAAAGGGTTGCACAAGTCATTCTACTAGTGCACTGAATTGCCTTACTAGTGACAACAAAGAGGCACTAGTACATGTATCTTAAGCTGGATATCAAGAATATCGAATAAATGCTCAAGCAGCTTTCTATAGCAGTGTGCCGCACAATCCTCCCAAAATTGCTCTTCCACTTCACCGAAAAATGTTCAGGAAAAAAAAATTCAACTTTCTTTCACAAAAAGCCAAAGCTAATGGTTTGGTTGCGAGGCATGAAAAGGAAAAGTTCTCTGTGCTTGCGTGATCTAAAAAAAAAAGAAAAAAGAATCCAATATGCTGATGCCGTCTGCGCTTCATTGCAACCTTTGCGTCACATCACCCTCTTGACAATTGTTTCATCAAAAAAAAAAAAAAAAGTCAAGCAATAAAAGCTCAAACGTGGAGGTGTCGAATTACAGCATATCCGTGACCTCGGCGAACGGGAGCTCTCCATGTCCCACATTCTCATTCGGCTGCCCGCTTTCCATCTAATCCTGCCAGAGGAGTTTAATTTACTGCCAAGAGTTGCTCACACAATTTCTTTAAAAGTACATTTTTATGAGAGCGCAATTCCATTTCATTGGAAGCCCTGTACAGTAAATCCTATTTGCCCGGCGTCGCATGCGCTCACATTAACATGACAAAAAGTGCACGCTTTTGCTCCCCCGTCCAGCATTATTGCCCGCCGTGCCATTTTGATGCGATGCCACGCCATCGACGTGTTCGTCGGGAGAGAGAAGTTGGAGCGGCGACGACAAATATGAAATCTTGTGGATATCATCTCAAAAAACATCCCTGACGTCAATAGGAAAGTTTGAGGCGTTATGAATCAACAGCAACAATTCAGACAGTCAGTTGCTATTTTGGTATGGATAAATACTGGTGGATAAAACACTGTTAAAAATGTCTTATGCACCAAATTTAATATTACATGAGCGTTCCCAGCTAACGTGCGTTTTAACTCATTCGCTGCCAATGACGGCTATAGACGTCAAAAATTCATTTTAACTTTTTTTTCACATTTTTTTCCCATTAGCAAGAGTATGAAAACCTAGAAAAAAATGTTTTTTGTACATTTAGAACAGATGTAAAATTTGTGATTAATCGTGAGTCATTTAGTGAAGCGATTAATTACGATTACAAATTTGAATTGCCTGATGCCCCTAATTTACGAAAACATTTGAATAATCTTTTTTTTTTAAAGAAAATATTATTTTAAAAATGTTTTTTAATCGTAATTAACCGCATGACTTCACTAGTTAATTTCTAGTTAATAATCCCATTTTTTTAATATCTGTTCTAATACAATAAAAAAAATCTAGGTTTTCAAACTCTTGTTAACAAAAGTGGGAAAAAATGTTTTACTAATAAAAATAGTTAATTAATTTTTGACGTCTATAGCCGTCAATGGCAGTGAATGAGTACATTGTACATTCCAAAATACACAACACCAAACCGGTAATATTTCGTTTACTCATACATAAGTCGCAAATGGGGGAAAGAGGAGTGAAGTGAAGCTACGTTCAAATCTTGCTAGCAGCTTTAAGACTACATTTGAATCCATTACAAACCAGCAAAAAACACTCCTAAAACATATCAGATATGAAAGTCCACTAGCTTACTGCTAACACGATATGTTTTACAGAAAACGTAAAAAAAAAAAGATGGCAAAATACCTGAAACATTTCTTAAACTCAGTCATATTTTTTTTTGCCCTCAAGATAAATAAATAAAAAAACATAGGGTTGTGGTTTGGTCACGTATTGGCCTCTTGCTTTCAATTTGCATAACAACCCCCACCCATTCCGAGATTCTCAGCCAATGACTCGGCAGCTAGGCTGGCTGAAGTTACAGAACTACAAAGCCTCTTTCAGGCAATATGTAAAAAAAAAATGCATTTGTTCTTCTTGATAATCTGATCTCTTACACGAACGGCCACTAATGTGCTGCCCCCTGCTGGTCTGGAGTGCAAAACCACCACCGGGCCGCCTTCTGCCACTCAACTTTCACATTTGGTACGCTCCCACAAGGCATCCAAGAAGACTTCCCAACTCCACTCTACATTCACAGCACTCTTGTGTGACATTCCCTGACACTTATTTGGCATCTTATTAAAAAACAAAAGACGAAGACGGGCGCACAAACACGACGCCCCGCAGCCGGCAATCAAAAAGTTCAAAAACTCCTGTCGAAGCAAGTTTACAATGGTAACCTTCCGACGTGTGACAGTATTTACATAAAGGATTCAGGGTTGGGTGGAATATTAATTATTGATGTGAAGCGTAATGAATGATTTATAACCAAAGCCAATCAGAGGCTGACTTCTCCTAGCGCCACCTGAGGGATATTATACATTTATAACTCAAGGACATGCTGTCATTGTTTTTTGGCCGCGCAACTTAGTGCAGCGTGAAGGGTTTGTCTTCCTCTTCATTGTACTTGGTTTTCAAAGACGCTCGCTATTGGCTGTTCAGCAGAAAAATGGACTCAGGGGATAACTTGTAACCTCCTTAGGAAATGTGCTCTTACATAGGGGGGGTTTTAATCCCTACGACAACAATTTAGTTGCACTGGATTGGAAAAGTTAAAGGAGACGCATTGTGCATTTTTTCACAATGCAGAACAGTACCCAGGTCTACTCCTTCCATATACTTCCATCATTACCCTGATGACAGTGTGAAGCTAGGGCGTTGTGACTAGGCTAGCGTCTCCCAACCTTTATTGCGCTAATTCATATTTTTTTTTCATTAGATACATTTCAGACCAATGTGCACAGCAGTTGGGAATCACTCCTACTAGCAGAAGTGGGGAACACAATGCAGAATCAAAGCAGGCATTTTCACTTGTGGAGGCAGCACTTCATACACAACATTATGTGTATGTGGTGCATCAACAAAACCATTACAACATCTGGCTTTGGCAACATAATGATTAAGAAAGGGTAGTGGCGGATTTTCACACAGCCAAGCTTCCAAGTCAGGTAAATTTGGTATGGCTGCTGTTATTGCACTGTAATTACCTGAATAGTCACATCACAATGTGCAAAATTCAGCGCAAGTAAATGCTGCTTATCAGAAGCTAATGATGTTAGCTATTGCAGTGTATGGTGCATTTGTGGAAAAATGCACCTAATGTCATAATCGTCAACATGTATGTCATAATTTCATGAGCATAACCATATGCCCGCCTTTAAATATTCAACTGAGCAAGCATCTTTCTTCATCAAACCAAACCAATTGAAAAACAAAACAAAAAAAACTCAGTGAAGCAGTGCCAGCATGGGGCAGAGGGTTTGCTAACGTTTGCAAAAAACAACAACAAAAAACGGTTGTAACTCTGTAGCATCATCGTGCCAGATTGCACATCTCCTTCCAGGAATTTGGGTCTTGCCAGCGCTTTGGAGCGGCCATGTTGGTCACAGGTTAGCCCCCTCTGCTGGGTCTGTCAGGTGGGCTTTGGAGTATGAGCGGGCGAATAAAGGAGCGCGTGACAGATCGGCAGATGGGGAATGGTCGCCGTTCGTTGCCATGCAGCTGCAACCATAGATAACACATTCCAGGGAGGGGGGGAAGGGGGAGAGGGGGGGGGGGTGATTGTTGGAAAGCCGCATAATCCCAGCCATGCTTTATAAAAGAAGGCCCTTGCTAAGCCTAATGGTGCTACCCTTGTCAAAGGGATTGGACACATTACAATGCAAATGTGTTCATTTGATAGGACACTATTGCAAATGTGTAAAGTTTGTCCAAGGACGTATCAATTTGTACAGTAGGCACTCAAACAATTGGGTTCGAAATATAACCCAATTATGGGCCAAAAAGGCACCCAACTTGGTTCAATTGAACTCAAAATGTTGACACTAAAATGTATCAATTTGAAACTTTTTCCAACATTAAGTGACCTTTGACATGCAAAATTCAATTGAAAGATTAATCTAGCTCACATGAATCTTTCCAGGGACCATAAAAAAAAAAAAAAGTGCATCTTGGTGGTGACATCATGCTTTGGGGCGTTAGTTCATGGTACAGTGAATTATGAACAGTTTCAAATAGGAGTCAGTGTTAGTACAAAACCATCAGGAAAAGTCCACTAGAACAACTGAACTTTATTTGGAGTTAAAGTGCCTCTGATTAAATAGTGGCACGCGCATACTGACTCCTATTTAACTCATTCCCTGCCATTGACGTCTATAAACATTTATTTTCCCACTTTTGTTAACAAAAGTATGAAAACCCAGACAAAAAAAAAAATTGGTTGAAAAAAAGAGAAAAGATCATTAAAAATTAGGGCCGTCAAGCGGTGCTATTTGATCTAAATGTACAATCTTCTTTTTTTTTAGGTTTTCATACTCTTGTTAACAAAAGTGGGAAAAAATGTTAAACTAATTGAAATACTTCAAATGAATTTTTGAAGTCTATAGCCGTTAATATGCATTGGTTACATTTGAACACATTCACATACCAATTATAAGGGTGCGCACACTTTTGCAACCCCGTCAGGTTCATTTGTACTGCTTTCAAAACGACTGTATTCAATTAGGTTGCACAGTTTAGAGGCCACATTAATGCTGGAAGACAAAAAAAAATTGAACAGGGTGTGTAAACTTTTTATAATCACTGTCTACACGTCCAAATCCCTGTCATACGCAATTTAATGGCTTGTCGTGTTGCCACGGGCACAGAAGCCGTAAGCCACCGTCTGAAATGACAAGCTGAGCTCGGGTCGCGTCTGCGGCGTGTCCAAACACAACGTGGCGCGAACCACCGGCCAGATCTGCAACAATGGCTCTATCTCTCCGTCGCGATGGCTGCCAAAACCACTTCAAACACGGCCCACCCGCACCGCTCTTCACACAGGGTCCTCGAGAATAGGTTTGAGCGCTATTAGCACGGACTAGCTTGCATGATTCCAACCGGAACCCCTCCACTTCAGTTTAATTAATTTGTGAATATATATATATATATATATATATATATATATATATATATATATATAAAAATTCAACTATACCTAACTAATCTCACAACATTTTCAGTGGACTAAAAAAATAGCACTGCTTGGGACGTCTTCCTCCCACTCTGGTAATATCCTGCCCCCTACTGGAAAGGAGTGCAAAAACAACTCCTTTATATTTTTAAACACAAGCTGACAGTTGATTTGCATGCAATTACCGCATCTTGGGAGGTAATCACCTGTGCAATGTGTACTTCAGCCACACGCCTCATGCAGGAGGAGGCGATTGTGACTCAACAACCTCTGAACCTGCACAATGTAGGGGGAAGGGGGGGGGGGGGGGGGGTCAACATGAATTCATTTGCCCGCCGTATTGAAAGGATCCTAATTATCAATTGTTGGTTATGTATTACAGTAACCCGCCTGGCCTTAATTAGGGCCGCACCAATCAGAGGGAGGTTAATTCCAACTGAGGATCAATTGGGCCCAATCATCATCTACTCCCACAAGTGAGTAAATCATCAAGCGTGGATTTCCACAAACTATTAGCAATGCTTCTAAATGTAGAATGAAAAAAAATTATAATAAAAATGCTTGCATTTGAATTATTGCATATATATATATATATATATATGCAGTGCCATAATGTGTGAAATTAAAGAACCAAGTAATTTTTTGTTATTAAGTGGCACATAACATATCCCCACTAGTTTCCAATAACAAAAAAAATAAAAGCACCGATTGGTAGGTTGTCACTATTGCAGATCATCTGACTATCGAAATCTACAGTAGCTGCACTACTAAACCGCGGAGGGAATCGCACACGTTTATTTGCCTCTGCAAACGTTCAAAAAATAGAGCACAGTTTTGGCCCCATTTCGGCGGCGACTCGTTTAAAAAAAAAGAAAAAATGAAGCGAGTGGCAAAATGCTACAAGTTAAGATGAAAGAGCCGCTATTCCTGTTTGATTTACTAACTTTGTTTCTCGGAAATAAATGCTCAGCACACAAACTTAAGGGACCACATGGGACCTGCACGGCGAAGAAGGAGTCATTGTGCTTCTGCCTGATTAATCAGGCCTGCCATGCCGACTCGTAGAGTGTTGAAAAGGGAAGAGTATCACTTGGGCCGGGGGGGGGGGGGGGGTCAGGTGGTGTCCGGAGAGGGTGAGGTCTTCAGCTTTGCGGAGAAACTAATTGTAAAATTAGGAACAATTTGACATATGCATGTTTTGTCTACCTTGTCTGAAAATGACCTGGCCCTCGAGATGTCTTCTTACCGCATACTCCAGTAAGTGAAGGTTCCATGTACGAATGCAAAGTAATTAACAAGAGTGACCAGACGTTGATTAAAACACAAAAAGTGTCAGATCAAATGCATGGCAGCCCATCAGAGGAGCTTGTATCTGGCTGACAGGCAAATACAATTTTTCCTCCGCTTAATAACCTTGCAAGCAGAGAATTTCCAAGGTGGGAAACTCGCTTATATTAAATTTCCAACTTCAAATTCAATCTCCAGCCTTATGATAATAACAAAGGGGGGGGAAAAAAAGGTTATTCAAAGTGCTTGAAACTGTAATTAAGCCAGAGGAGTCACGACTCTAAGCCAAATGAAAGGATGGTGCGATGAGTTTCCTTAAAGCTGCCCCGCTCCTTGCTTCTCAACTGGGGAGCGCGACTTCTCTCAGGTTATGAGATGCCATTAAGCACAATGCGACTTGAACAAAAGCTATCCATAAGAATAAAATAAGGGGGGGGAGGTCTGCTTTTATGACGGTTCTCGGTTTTTGTTAAGGGTAACTCAAGAGAGCTCCACAATGGTGGAAGTTAAAGTGAAATCAGAGATTTGTTTCTAAATATATTATACTTTTTTTTTTTTGTTCTGCCTAAACCATAGTAAGCAGGCATGGCCGTTTTAGAACGCCTCGTTGTTGAACGCGAGTGCATGCACACCATGGTAAGAAAAGCCGAAGCACCAGGAAGGGGGGGAATTTTATTTATTTTTTCTAAATCTGAATTATATGCCACCGTGAGGACTTGCATGGCCGCGTTAGAGCGCCTCGTTGTCATGGCATGAAAAATTTCCTGCAATGACCCAGTGAAATATATTCCAGCCACCAGAAGATTTAAGCAGGTATATTTTTTTGCCACTTACAGTAATCATGTAGGAATAAGAATTATGCTAGACTAAGTATCAGACTAAGTGTTCAAGATTTAAAAATATATAGTAAATGTCGGCAATTTTAAGCTAAATGCTAACAAACATGGCAATTTACAGAAATGAGCCCATATACGGTGACAACAAACTCAAACAACTGCTACTTTAGAATAATATTAAGACTACAAGAACTAGAATAGTACTCAGTGGAGTGTAAACCTCCGCAAGGACAGAATATTCAAATTTGAATTAATATCACCTCCGCCAAATTCTGCCTGATTCATGCACGACTCCATCAAAAGTTTCACCGCAATTCTTGCAGGACAAAAGGGCCGGCAAACGCTCCGCTCCAACCGTGTGCAAAACAACGTTGGTGTCATTGTGTTTTAATGTTGATTATCATTATTAGCGTAGCTCTCGAGAGGTTCCGGCGTGATAAATGATGAACACCGAAGCCGAGACTAGGGAGCGCCGCATGGTTGCACCGCATCCACAATTAGACATTTCATTAGCATCCATTAACATTTCATTTTATTGTGTACATGGGAGCAACAGGAGGCCAGATGGTGCTTTTTACTATTGACCCGTGAATACGCGAGCGCGACTGCATCGTCAGAGTGCCTAAAACGATTAAAGTTGAGAAACGATGTGTTATCAGTCTTAGTTTTTATTGTTATTATTGCAATCATTACCATCACATCATTTTCCCCCCACTTGTTCCTGCTCTAATTTGCTCGTTTCTATTGCGATTTTTATCGCATCCAACTGGAGCAAAATGTCATTTTATGCCGGCAGATCGGCTCTGTCAGCGAGTTGCAATAAAACTAAATAATCATAAGCAGTCAGGTGAGGTTGGAGTAGGTTGAGAGGGTGAAACGGCCCCAATATTCATGTGCCAACTTTTCTTGCAATGCTAGCTTAGTGCTATTATATAATGAAAACACCAGTGAGGGGCTAACAGTTAGCATTGATAGTTAACAGAGCAGCAACAAATGGCATATATTCTCTGCAAAAAGCTTACCGGGTAGTTGTGAAAGTATTCGTTTTTTTGCATGAGTGTAACGTAGCGCCCCCTGGTGGTCAAAGAGGGCACACATATTCAACCAAGACGTGTCCTATAATTAGCATCACAGTAAAGTTATAATCAGTCAGTCAGCCGATACATAGTATTTACTGACGTCACGGGATCGCGATCATGTTAGGGAGTCAGCTTTGCTTCTATTGTGTTTACACCAAATGTTCTTTTGTTTTTGATGAATATCGATACTGCCCGGACCCGACGAAATGGCAACGTATGCTCTAAGGTAGGATGGCTCTCAAAACACGGACATTCTTACGTCTTCTGTACTTTCGGCTTTTATTGGTTGCTATGCGCATTTATCATTTGTGAATTCAAGGTGAAGAATCTCGGGTTATTTTTAAACCAAGTTAGCTAGTTCCCCGACCGTGCGAGCTACTAGCGCTAGCATGTTACAACAAAAACAAAATGACCACTTATTTTCATACACTAACAACAATTTCAACTTTTGGGCTGCCGGGAAAGGAAAATAAGAGACCTTAAGGAGGGTATTTGGAGAGATCTCAAAATCAAAACATCTTAACCACAAATCTATTTTTAGCCAGAGCTAGCCACGGCTAGCATTATGGTAAAAGCATTTTTACCATCTCACAATGACACTTACCTTAATCAAAATGGTCAGAACATACTTTGGTAGATTTTGTCGGTTGGAAATGTATCTTTGTAATTCCGGACACTTTGTCGTTCCTATTCAACATTCCATGGACCGGCGCACAATACGGGGCAAATGACGGCATGTGAATGCTATCTGGAAGTTTCATTTCACATCTTTGTTCGCCCAATTTTGCAGCCGTGAACGGCACACGTGTGCACCATTGTGAAGTGGTTTGTGAAAATCCGGAATGATTGCTGGCCGTTTGCCACACCAAAGGCGTTCTGGGTCGATAAGTGTGTGTGGGGGGGGGGGGGGGGGGTTGTCGGTGACATCATGTGAATACTATATATAAGAGTGTCAAGGAGTCACTGTGCTGTTTGTTGACATGGTGTCTACCACACTAAACATGGACCAGAGGAAGCCAGTAGAAAATTTCAGACAAGCACATTAAAAGTCAAGCAATTCAATCATGGCATTAAATCCACAATGTTGGGCATCGCCCCAATACGAGAATGCTAAATATCAGCAGAGGGAAAAAAAAGCTAGGGATCTCGTGTCGGATAAATGTGGAACGCGGCTCCGCCTCCATACATCACCTGATAATGAGCATTTAATGGGCCGACAACATCGCCACATGGCGCATCCTCCGATGAAGAATTTGGCTAAAGGCTTCTCTCCGTTGTGCTCCACCTGCATTTCAAGCATTTCAAATCGCGTTCCACTGATGTCCACCGGCCGTTTTAGGGTGTATCGCTGACACTTTGAAGGCTCTCAGCTGGAGACGCCAGGCGGAGAATCTATTAAAACCCGCGATCATTACAAAGGTAAACGCTGACATTTCAGGCAGCCTGTTATTTTGACTGACTGCCTATTAGAGGGTGTAATGCGCCGCGCAAATGTATACTTCAAGCCTCAGCGCCTCGGAAATGGACAGGGGAGAGCAGGAAGATCAATCTGCTGGTCTTTATTTAGCAAGGTCACCCGGGGACGTGTTGCAGGTTTGGACATAGTGCAGCGTTGCTGTCTGCAAAACTCTCTGCATCTGAGAAGCTCGCTCTATTAGGAGGCAGTTTACACAATATTGGTGTTGTTTATGGAACGGACGCCTTGTAAATCCATTCTTATTGCTTTATCCGGCCTCTGATTTCCACGGTGGCAATTTACGATCCTCCCTCGCTACCCGACATCTTCCGCCGTCCCGAAAGTAACCGCTAGCGTGGAACTTCAAATTGGCGTGACCAGACTTTACACAATTGAGTGACCTTCAGTGAAATCGAGCTAGCGCATGCGGTAAGGGATCATCAGCAAATGGACAAAATTGTTGTTAATGAAAGAAAAACTTACAGAAATAAACTTTTTCAAAACCAAACTCATGAAACAGGACAGGACTAAAATAATGGCACCCGTAGAAAAAGATTGAAAAGAATTTGACCATGGTGTCAGGTTCAACCAAAATGCTTCCTCTAATTAGCATAAAAGGTGTCCTTAAACTTGTAATCAGTCAGTCGGTATTTTTAAAGGGTAGCAAGTGGTCACTATTCTGTTTGGCAACTCGGTGCGTACCAACCTAAACATGGAGGAAACGAAGGAGAGAGAGAAAAAAAATGTAGCCAAGCATGTTACGGTAAATGTATCAACGCTATAAGACCATCCTGGTGAATACAATTTTGTCCACGTGTTTAACCGTTACAGCCTCCCAAATGACCGCATCAACCAAAAAAGAAAATCAGGTGTGTTGGAGGAGGGAAACTGGCTGGATAGGGGCTCTCAAGGAGGATTGGACTTGAGAATTGGCCACTTTTATTTTATTTTTTTGCTTCAATTTAATGGACATTGTGTAGCTCCTTCTGGTGTGTGGTCGTTGACCACCTGGGGGCAGTATAAAACACATGAAGAAGAGTTTTACAGCTGACTCACATCTGAATGGTATTACTTTTTTGCACAGATGATATTCATTAGCCCATCTGTGCTGTTTTGCATAGTTAGCATTAAGCTAAGTTGACTTTGGTTATCTTAAATATAAATTGATTTGTTATAAGAACTCTTTCCAAACAAAATTTTCCTTTTCTATTGGCAGAAAAATTTTCTAATTTCAATCATTTACAAAAAGCCATACTCACCATTGCCTACTTTTAAAGTGGAAGTCAACCATAAAAAAATATTGACAATATGTTACATGTGACCTCACTAGTCTAAACATGACATTGTGATTAATATTACATTTGTGGAAAATGAGTTAAGCAGCAAAATCCAGCCATTTTTATCCATCTCAGGCGGCCATTTTGCCACTTGCTGTCGACTGAAGATGACATCAATATTGCTCAGTGCTCAGACAACGACCAATCACAGCACACCTGTTTTCTGAAGCTGAGCTGTGATTGGTTGTTACCTGAGACCTGAGCAACTGTGATGCCATCTTCAGTGGACAGCAAGTGGCAAAATGGCCGCCCCCTGAGATGGCTAAAAAACGGCTGGATTTTGCTGCTTAACTCATATTCCACTAACACAATAGACTAGTGGGACTGCATAGAACATATTATTGTCCCAAAAAATTGGAGCTTAACAAGAAATATGATTGCAATTCTTGATCTTAGAGATATTTTGACGAAAAAAGGCACTAAGACACCTGGCAACCGTTTTAAATTGTGAGAAAAAAT